>NC_083718.1:67067627-67400250 GCF_028564815.1 Eubalaena glacialis | reverse complement strand
GTACCAGCATGGGGAACGTAGAAATGCTGCCACCCTCTGGCCGTTACCTGCAACAGCAGCCTTAAAACCTGTGCTAATGGTCACTTCATATGAAAAAGTACTGCAGGGCGGTAAATGAAACATGCCCTCAAAATGTCTTGAGGGCGGTAATGGGCAAAAAATTTCAAAACGTGGCACATACGTTAAGAAAACAATTTGAAGAAGTAAGCTGTCATCACAGTTTGAAAAAAATGAAAACGGATACGCCTTAAAGCGCAATTTGAACGGATTATTAGACGCGTGCAAATCCAACCACAAAGAGGTATCAGCTCACGCCAGTCAGAATAACCATCAGCAAGAAAACTACAAACACGAAATGCTGAAGGTGTTGTGGACAAATGCATACACTCAACATTAAGTGGGACGTAACCTGCAAAGAGCCACTAATGAGAACAGAACGGAGGCGCCTTTAAAAGGTATATATTGACCTCCTGTATGATCCAGCAGGCCCATTCCTGGACCCATAACCTAAGAAGACAGAATTGGAAAGACACAGGCAGGCCAATCTGCATTGCAGCAGTATTACAATAGCCAAGATATGGAAGCAACCAAAAAGTCCATCAACAGATTGGTGGAGAGAGAAGAACTGGCACCTGTACAGATAGAATAGTTGCTTGGGAAAAGAAATGAAACAATGCCATTGGCAGCACCATAGATGAGTCTGGAAGTAATCACGCAACTTGTAGTGAGGCAGAAAGCGAAAGACACCTATTCTGTGATATCACTTGTAGGTGCTACCTAAAAATTGCTACCAATGAAGATATTTCCACAGAGAAAGGCAATCACAGATTCATTACACAAACTTATGTTTCACCAAATGGAAAGGTGTGAGGATTGGATACTTTACGATATCGGGGTTAACACAGATATACAAACAGATGTGAAATACGTAATCACCAAAGACCTACGGAATACCAAGAGAAGGCTACTCAACACTGTGTCATAACCTACATGGGAAAAGGATCCGAAGAAGAATACATATATGTATTTCTGTAAAAGAACCACATCTTGCACACCTAGAACAAACAGAATAGTGTAATCCAATTTGCTCTGATAAAAAATAAAATTAAATTAAAAACACAAACAAGAAGTAATGACAGAAACTTAAGGGGCTTTTTCCTGGCACATTCCATGCTAATTTACAAGCTAGTAACTCGACTTCCAGAAAGGCTCTGCTGCCCTAGTAACCAGATTTCGTAATGGAGAAATGCTGCTGCCTTGTGGCCCTTTCCCACAACAGCAGCTTTCAACCCAGTGCAAAAGGTCACTAAATATTCACAATCATCGCAGACATGGAAATGACACCTGCCCTCAAACAAAATCCTGGGGTTGAAAATCGACCAAAAAATTCAAAAGAGGGCAACCTTCCAAGAAGAAAATTTCAAGAGGTATATTGTACTCACAGTGTTTTTCTTTTTTTCTTTAATAGAAAAGAAAAAGGCATGGAAAAATGCTGAACATTAGGAATTATTAAAGACATGCAAATCCAAATTACAAAAACCGATCAGCTCACACCAGTCAGAATGGCCATCAGCAAAAATGCTGCAAATAGTAAATGCTGAAGGGGTTGCTGGGAAAAGCGTACCCCCGGTGCTAAGTGGGACGAGGTCAGAGCCACTAATGAAAACACAATGGAGGTGCCTTGAAAAGGTAAACATTGAGTTACCAAACAATCAAGCATACCCACTGCTTTGCCTATCACCTGAGAAAATGAGAATCAAAAAGTCACAGGCTGGCACATCTGTACTCCAGCAACACTTACCATAGCCAACACCTGGAAGCAAGGAAAATGTCCTTCTACAGAGGAATGCACAAAGAAGGAGTGGCCCATGTACACAATGGAATATTACTCCACTAAAAAATATAAATTAAATTCAAAGAACAAACATAAGTAAGGAGACATCACCTTTTGTGGGTTTATCCGGGCACCTTCCACTCTAATTTATAACCGAGGAACATCACTGGAAGGAAGGTCCGTTTCCCTAGTACCAGCATGGGGAACGTAGAAATGCTGCCACCCTCTGGCCGTTACCTGCAACAGCAGCGTTAAAACCTGTGCTAATGGTCACTTCATATGAAAAAGTACTGCAGGGCGGTAAATGAAACATGCCCTCAAAATGTCTTGAGGGCGGTAATGGGCAAAAATTTCAAAACGTGGCACATACGTTAAGAAAACAATTTGAAGAAGTAAGCTGTCATCACAGTTTGAAAAAAATGAAAACGGATACGCCTTAAAGCGCAATTTGAATGGATTATTAGACGCGTGCAAATCCAACCACAAAGAGGTATCAGCCCACGCCAGTCAGAATAACCATCAGCAAGAAAACTACAAACACGAAATGCTGAAGGTGTTGTGGACAAATGCATACACTCAACATTAAGTGGGACGTAACCTGCAAAGAGCCACTAATGAGAACAGAATGGAGGCGCCTTTAAAAGGTATATATTGACCTCCTGTATGATCCAGCAGGCCCATTCCTGGACCCATAACCTAAGAAGACAGAATTGGAAAGACACAGGCAGGCCAATCTGCATTGCAGCAGTATTACAATAGCCAAGATATGGAAGCAACCAAAAAGTCCATCAACAGATGGGTGGACAGAGAAGAACTGGCACCTGTACAGATAGAATAGTTGCTTGGGAAAAGAAATGAAACAATGCCATTGGCAGCACCATAGATGAGTCTGGAAGTAATCACGTAACTTGTAGTGAGGCAGAAAGCGAAAGACACCTATCCTATGATATCACTTGTAGGTGCTACCTAAAAATTGCTACCAATGAAGATATTTCCACAGAGAAAGGCAATCACAGATTCATTAAACAAACGTATGGTTCACCAAATGGAAACGTGTGAGGATTGGCTACATTACAATATTGGGGTTAACAGAGATATACAAACATATGTGAAATACGTAATCACCAAAGACCTACGGAATACCAAGAGAAGACTACTCAACATTGTGTCATAACCTACATGGGGAAAGGATACGAACAAGAACACCTATATGTATATGTGTAAAAGGAACACATCCTGCACAACTAGAACAAACAGAACAGTGTAATCAAATTGGCTCTGATAAAACATAAAAATTAGATTAAAAAAACGAACAAGAAGTAAGGAGACATAAACTTAAGGGGCTTTTTCCTGGCACATTCCATGCTAATTTACAAGCTAGTAACTCGACTTCCAGAAAGGCTCTCCTGCCCTAGTAACCAGATTTCGTAATGGAGAAATGCTGCTGCCTTGTGGCCCTTTCCCACAACAGCAGCTTTCAACCCAGTGCAAAAGGTCACTAAATATTCACAATCATCGCAGACATGGAAATGACAGCTGCCCTCAAACAAAATCCTTGGGTTGAAAATCGACCAAAAAAATTGAAAAGAGGGCAACCTTCCAAGAAGAAAATTTCAGGAGGTATATTGTACTCACAGTGTTTTTCTTTTTTTCTTTAATAGAAAAGAAAAAGGCATGGAAAAATGCTGAACATTAGGAATTATTAAAGACATGCAAATCCAAATTACAAAAACCGATCAGCTCACACCAGTCAGAATGGCCATCAGCAAAAATGCTGCAAATAGTAAATGCTGAAGGGGTTGTGGGGAAATGCGTACCCCCGGTGCTAAGTGGGACGAGGTCAGAGCCACTAATGAAAACACAATGGAGGTGCCTTGAAAAGGTAAACATTGAGCTACCAATCAATCAAGCATACCCACTGCTTTGCCTATCACCTGAGAAAATGAGAATCAAAAAGTCACAGGCTGGCACATCTGTACTCCAGCAACACTTACCATAGCCAACACCTGGAAGCAAGGAAAATGTCCTTCTACAGAGGAATGCACAAAGAAGGAGTGGCCCATGTACACAATGGAATATTACTCCACTAAAAAATATAAATTAAATTCAAAGAACAAACATAAGTAAGGAGACATCACCTTTTGTGGGTTTATCCGGGCACCTGCCACTCTAATTTATAACCGAGGAACATCACTGGCAGGAAGGTCCGTTTCCCTAGTACCAGCATGGGGAACGTAGAAATGCTGCCACCCTCTGGCCGTTACCTGCAACAGCAGCGTTAAAACCTGTGCTAATGGTCACTTCATATGAAAAAGTACTGCAGGGCGGTAAATGAAACATGCCCTCAAAATGTCTTGAGGGCGGTAATGGGCAAAAATTTCAAAACGTGGCACATACGTTAAGAAAACAATTTGAAGAAGTAAGCTGTCATCACAGTTTGAAAAAAATGAAAACGGATACGCCTTAAAGCGCAATTTGAATGGATTATTAGACGCGTGCAAATCCAACCACAAAGAGGTATCAGCCCACGCCAGTCAGAATAACCATCAGCAAGAAAACTACAAACACGAAATGCTGAAGGTGTTGTGGACAAATGCATACACTCAACATTAAGTGGGACGTAACCTGCAAAGAGCCACTAATGAGAACAGAATGGAGGCGCCTTTAAAAGGTATATATTGACCTCCTGTATGATCCAGCAGGCCCATTCCTGGACCCATAACCTAAGAAGACAGAATTGGAAAGACACAGGCAGGCCAATCTGCATTGCAGCAGTATTACAATAGCCAAGATATGGAAGCAACCAAAAAGTCCATCAACAGATGGGTGGACAGAGAAGAACTGGCACCTGTACAGATAGAATAGTTGCTTGGGAAAAGAAATGAAACAATGCCATTGGCAGCACCATAGATGAGTCTGGAAGTAATCACGTAACTTGTAGTGAGGCAGAAAGCGAAAGACACCTATCCTATGATATCACTTGTAGGTGCTACCTAAAAATTGCTACCAATGAAGATATTTCCACAGAGAAAGGCAATCACAGATTCATTAAACAAACGTATGGTTCACCAAATGGAAACGTGTGAGGATTGGCTACATTACAATATTGGGGTTAACAGAGATATACAAACATATGTGAAATACGTAATCACCAAAGACCTACGGAATACCAAGAGAAGACTACTCAACATTGTGTCATAACCTACATGGGGAAAGGATACGAACAAGAACACCTATATGTATATGTGTAAAAGGAACACATCCTGCACAACTAGAACAAACAGAACAGTGTAATCAAATTGGCTCTGATAAAACATAAAAATTAGATTAAAAAAACGAACAAGAAGTAAGGAGACATAAACTTAAGGGGCTTTTTCCTGGCACATTCCATGCTAATTTACAAGCTAGTAACTCGACTTCCAGAAAGGCTCTCCTGCCCTAGTAACCAGATTTCGTAATGGAGAAATGCTGCTGCCTTGTGGCCCTTTCCCACAACAGCAGCTTTCAACCCAGTGCAAAAGGTCACTAAATATTCACAATCATCGCAGACATGGAAATGACAGCTGCCCTCAAACAAAATCCTTGGGTTGAAAATCGACCAAAAAAATTGAAAAGAGGGCAACCTTCCAAGAAGAAAATTTCAGGAGGTATATTGTACTCACAGTGTTTTTCTTTTTTTCTTTAATAGAAAAGAAAAAGGCATGGAAAAATGCTGAACATTAGGAATTATTAAAGACATGCAAATCCAAATTACAAAAACCGATCAGCTCACACCAGTCAGAATGGCCATCAGCAAAAATGCTGCAAATAGTAAATGCTGAAGGGGTTGTGGGGAAATGCGTACCCCCGGTGCTAAGTGGGACGAGGTCAGAGCCACTAATGAAAACACAAAGGAGGTGCCTTGAAAAGGTAAACATTGAGCTACCAATCAATCAAGCATACCCACTGCTTTGCCTATCACCTGAGAAAATGAGAATCAAAAAGTCACAGGCTGGCACACCTGTACTCCAGCAACACTTACCATAGCCAACACCTGGAAGCAAGGAAAATGTCCTTCTACAGAGGAATGCACAAAGAAGGAGTGGCCCATGTACACAATGGAATATTACTCCACTAAAAAATATAAATTAAATTCAAAGAACAAACATAAGTAAGGAGACATCACCTTTTGTGGGTTTATCCGGGCACCTGCCACTCTAATTTATAACCGAGGAACATCACTGGCAGGAAGGTCCGTTTCCCTAGTACCAGCATGGGGAACGTAGAAATGCTGCCACCCTCTGGCCGTTACCTGCAACAGCAGCGTTAAAACCTGTGCTAATGGTCACTTCATATGAAAAAGTACTGCAGGGCGGTAAATGAAACATGCCCTCAAAATGTCTTGAGGGCGGTAATGGGCAAAAAATTTCAAAACGTGGCACATACGTTAAGAAAACAATTTGAAGAAGTAAGCTGTCATCACAGTTTGAAAAAAATGAAAACGGATACGCCTTAAAGCGCAATTTGAACGGATTATTAGACGCGTGCAAATCCAACCACAAAGAGGTATCAGCTCACGCCAGTCAGAATAACCATCAGCAAGAAAACTACAAACACGAAATGCTGAAGGTGTTGTGGACAAATGCATACACTCAACATTAAGTGGGACGTAACCTGCAAAGAGCCACTAATGAGAACAGAATGGAGGCGCCTTTAAAAGGTATATATTGACCTCCTGTATGATCCAGCAGGCCCATTCCTGGACCCATAACCTAAGAAGACAGAATTGGAAAGACACAGGCAGGCCAATCTGCATTGCAGCAGTATTACAATAGCCAAGATATGGAAGCAACCAAAAAGTCCATCAACAGATGGGTGGACAAAGAAGAACTGGCACCTGTACAGATAGAATAGTTGCTTGGGAAAGAAATGAAACAATGCCATTTGCAGCACCATAGATGAGTCTGGAAGTAATCACGCAACTTGTAGTGAGGCAGAAAGCGAAAGACACCTATCCTATGATATCACTTGTAGGTGCTACCTAAAAATTGCTACCAATGAAGATATTTCCACAGAGAAAGGCAATCACAGGTTCATTAAACAAACGTATGGTTCACCAAATGGAAACGTGTGAGGATTGGCTACATTACAATATTGGGGTTAACAGAGATATACAAACATATGTGAAATACGTAATCACCAAAGACCTACGGAATACCAAGAGAAGACTACTCAACATTGTGTCATAACCTACATGGGGAAAGGATACGAACAAGAACACCTATATGTATATGTGTAAAAGGAACACATCCTGCACAACTAGAACAAACAGAACAGTGTAATCAAATTGGCTCTGATAAAACATAAAAATTAGATTAAAAAAACGAACAAGAAGTAAGGAGACATAAACTTAAGGGGCTTTTTCCTGGCACATTCCATGCTAATTTACAAGCTAGTAACTCGACTTCCAGAAAGGCTCTCCTGCCCTAGTAACCAGATTTCGTAATGGAGAAATGCTGCTGCCTTGTGGCCCTTTCCCACAACAGCAGCTTTCAACCCAGTGCAAAAGGTCACTAAATATTCACAATCATCGCAGACATGGAAATGACAGCTGCCCTCAAACAAAATCCTTGGGTTGAAAATCGACCAAAAAAATTGAAAAGAGGGCAACCTTCCAAGAAGAAAATTTCAGGAGGTATATTGTACTCACAGCGTTTTTCTTTTTTTCTTTAATAGAAAAGAAAAAGGCATGGAAAAATGCTGAACATTAGGAATTATTAAAGACATGCAAATCCAAATTACAAAAACCGATCAGCTCACACCAGTCAGAATGGCCATCAGCAAAAATGCTGCAAATAGTAAATGCTGAAGGGGTTGTGGGGAAATGCGTACCCCCGGTGCTAAGTGGGACGAGGTCAGAGCCACTAATGAAAACACAAAGGAGGTGCCTTGAAAAGGTAAACATTGAGCTACCAATCAATCAAGCATACCCACTGCTTTGCCTATCACCTGAGAAAATGAGAATCAAAAAGTCACAGGCTGGCACACCTGTACTCCAGCAACACTTACCATAGCCAACACCTGGAAGCAAGGAAAATGTCCTTCTACAGAGGAATGCACAAAGAAGGAGTGGCCCATGTACACAATGGAATATTACTCCACTAAAAAATATAAATTAAATTCAAAGAACAAACATAAGTAAGGAGACATCACCTTTTGTGGGTTTATCCGGGCACCTGCCACTCTAATTTATAACCGAGGAACATCACTGGCAGGAAGGTCCGTTTCCCTAGTACCAGCATGGGGAACGTAGAAATGCTGCCACCCTCTGGCCGTTACCTGCAACAGCAGCGTTAAAACCTGTGCTAATGGTCACTTCATATGAAAAAGTACTGCAGGGCGGTAAATGAAACATGCCCTCAAAATGTCTTGAGGGCGGTAATGGGCAAAAAATTTCAAAACGTGGCACATACGTTAAGAAAACAATTTGAAGAAGTAAGCTGTCATCACAGTTTGAAAAAAATGAAAACGGATACGCCTTAAAGCGCAATTTGAACGGATTATTAGACGCGTGCAAATCCAACCACAAAGAGGTATCAGCTCACGCCAGTCAGAATAACCATCAGCAAGAAAACTACAAACACGAAATGCTGAAGGTGTTGTGGACAAATGCATACACTCAACATTAAGTGGGACGTAACCTGCAAAGAGCCACTAATGAGAACAGAATGGAGGCGCCTTTAAAAGGTATATATTGACCTCCTGTATGATCCAGCAGGCCCATTCCTGGACCCATAACCTAAGAAGACAGAATTGGAAAGACACAGGCAGGCCAATCTGCATTGCAGCAGTATTACAATAGCCAAGATATGGAAGCAACCAAAAAGTCCATCAACAGATGGGTGGACAAAGAAGAACTGGCACCTGTACAGATAGAATAGTTGCTTGGGAAAGAAATGAAACAATGCCATTTGCAGCACCATAGATGAGTCTGGAAGTAATCACGCAACTTGTAGTGAGGCAGAAAGCGAAAGACACCTATCCTATGATATCACTTGTAGGTGCTACCTAAAAATTGCTACCAATGAAGATATTTCCACAGAGAAAGGCAATCACAGGTTCATTAAACAAACGTATGGTTCACCAAATGGAAACGTGTGAGGATTGGCTACATTACAATATTGGGGTTAACAGAGATATACAAACATATGTGAAATACGTAATCACCAAAGACCTACGGAATACCAAGAGAAGACTACTCAACATTGTGTCATAACCTACATGGGGAAAGGATACGAACAAGAACACCTATATGTATATGTGTAAAAGGAACACATCCTGCACAACTAGAACAAACAGAACAGTGTAATCAAATTGGCTCTGATAAAACATAAAAATTAGATTAAAAAAACGAACAAGAAGTAAGGAGACATAAACTTAAGGAGCTTTTTCCTGGCACATTCCATTCTAGTTTACAAGCTAGTAACAGGACCTCCAGAAAGGCTCTGCTGCCTTAGTAAACAGATTTCGTAATGGAGAAATGCTGCCGCCTTGTGGCCGTTTCCCACAAGAGCAGCTTTAAACCCAGTGCTACAGGTCACTACATATTCACAATCATTGCAGGCCTGTAAATGACACAGGCCCTGAAAAAAAAATCCTGAGGTCGAAAATCGACCAAAAAATTCAAAACAGGGCAATGTTCCAAGAAGAAAATTTCAAGAAGCATACTGTACTCACACTTCTTTTCTTTTCTTTTTTTTTAATAGAAAAGAAAATTGTGTGGAAAAATGCTGAACAGTAGGAATTGTTAAGGACATGCAAATGCAAATTACAAAAACCTATCAGCTCACACCAGTCAGAATGGCCATGTGCCAAAATTCTGTAAACAAAAAATGTTAAAGGGGATGTGGAGAAATGCGTACCCTCGGTGCTAAGTGGGATGTGGTAAGACCCACTAATGGAAACACAATGGAGGTGGTTCGAAAAGTTAAATATTGAGCTACCTTATGATCCAGCAGGCCCATTCTTGGACGTATAACCTAAGAAGACAGAATTGGAAAGACACAGGCAGGCAAATCTGCATTGCAGCAGTAGGACAATAGCCAAGATATGGAAGTAACCAAAAAGTCCACTAACAGATGGGTGGACAAAGAAGAACTGGTACATGTAGAGATGGAATATTTGCTAGGGAATAAAAATGAAACAATGCCATTTGCAACATCATAGAAGAATTTAGAAGTAATCACGCAAATTGTAGTAAGTAAGAAAGCGAAAGGCACCTATCCTGTGATATCACTTACAGGTGTTACCTAAAAATTGATACCAATGAAGATATTTCCACAGAGAAAGGCAATCACAGATTCATTACACAAACTTATGGTTCACCAAATGGAAAGGTGTGAGGATTGGATACTTTACGATATCGGGGTTAACACAGATATACAAACAGATGTGAAATACGTAATCACCAAAGACCTACGGAATACCAAGAGAAGGCTACTCAACACTGTGTCATAACCTACATGGGAAAAGGATCCGAAGAAGAATACATATATGTATTTGTGTAAAAGAACCACATCTTGCACACCTAGAACAAACAGAATAGTGTAATCCAATTTGCTCTGATAAAAAATAAAATTAAATTAAAAACACAAACAAGAAGTAATGACAGAAACTTAAGGGGCTTTTTCCTGGCACATTCCATGCTAATTTACAAGCTAGTAACTCGACTTCCAGAAAGGCTCTGCTGCCCTAGTAACCAGATTTCGTAATGGAGAAATGCTGCTGCCTTGTGGCCCTTTCCCACAACAGCAGCTTTCAACCCAGTGCAAAAGGTCACTAAATATTCACAATCATCGCAGACATGGAAATGACACCTGCCCTCAAACAAAATCCTGGGGTTGAAAATCGACCAAAAAATTCAAAAGAGGGCAACCTTCCAAGAAGAAAATTTCAAGAGGTATATTGTACTCACAGTGTTTTTCTTTTTTTCTTTAATAGAAAAGAAAAAGGCATGGAAAAATGCTGAACATTAGGAATTATTAAAGACATGCAAATCCAAATTACAAAAACCGATCAGCTCACACCAGTCAGAATGGCCATCAGCAAAAATGCTGCAAATAGTAAATGCTGAAGGGGTTGTGGGGAAATGCGTACCCCCGGTGCTAAGTGGGACGAGGTCAGAGCCACTAAAGAAAACACAATGGAGGTGCCTTGAAAAGGTAAACATTGAGCTACCAATCAATCAAGCATACCCACTGCTTTGCCTATCACCTGAGAAAATGAGAATCAAAAAGTCACAGGCTGGCACACCTGTACTCCAGCAACACTTACCATAGCCAACACCTGGAAGCAAGGAAAATGTCCTTCTACAGAGGAATGCACAAAGAAGGAGTGGCCCATGTACACAATGGAATATTACTCCACTAAAAAATATAAATTAAATTCAAAGAACAAACATAAGTAAGGAGACATCACCTTTTGTGGGTTTATCCGGGCACCTTCCACTCTAATTTATAACCGAGGAACATCACTGGCAGGAAGGTCCGTTTCCCTAGTACCAGCATGGGGAACGTAGAAATGCTGCCACCCTCTGGCCGTTACCTGCAACAGCAGCCTTAAAACCTGTGCTAATGGTCACTTCATATGAAAAAGTACTGCAGGGCGGTAAATGAAACATGCCCTCAAAATGTCTTGAGGGCGGTAATGGGCAAAAAATTTCAAAACGTGGCACATACGTTAAGAAAACAATTTGAAGAAGTAAGCTGTCATCACAGTTTGAAAAAAATGAAAACGGATACGCCTTAAAGCGCAATTTGAACGGATTATTAGACGCGTGCAAATCCAACCACAAAGAGGTATCAGCTCACGCCAGTCAGAATAACCATCAGCAAGAAAACTACAAACACGAAATGCTGAAGGTGTTGTGGACAAATGCATACACTCAACATTAAGTGGGACGTAACCTGCAAAGAGCCACTAATGAGAACAGAATGGAGGCGCCTTTAAAAGGTATATATTGACCTCCTGTATGATCCAGCAGGCCCATTCCTGGACCCATAACCTAAGAAGACAGAATTGGAAAGACACAGGCAGGCCAATCTGCATTGCAGCAGTATTACAATAGCCAAGATATGGAAGCAACCAAAAAGTCCATCAACAGATGGGTGGACAAAGAAGAACTGGCACCTGTACAGATAGAATAGTTGCTTGGGAAAGAAATGAAACAATGCCATTTGCAGCACCATAGATGAGTCTGGAAGTAATCACGCAACTTGTAGTGAGGCAGAAAGCGAAAGACACCTATCCTATGATATCACTTGTAGGTGCTACCTAAAAATTGCTACCAATGAAGATATTTCCACAGAGAAAGGCAATCACAGGTTCATTAAACAAACGTATGGTTCACCAAATGGAAACGTGTGAGGATTGGCTACATTACAATATTGGGGTTAACAGAGATATACAAACATATGTGAAATACGTAATCACCAAAGACCTACGGAATACCAAGAGAAGACTACTCAACATTGTGTCATAACCTACATGGGGAAAGGATACAAACAAGAACACCTATATGTATATGTGTAAAAGGAACACATCCTGCACAACTAGAACAAACAGAACAGTGTAATCAAATTGGCTCTGATAAAACATAAAAATTAGATTAAAAAAACGAACAAGAAGTAAGGAGACATAAACTTAAGGAGCTTTTTCCTGGCACATTCCATTCTAGTTTACAAGCTAGTAACAAGACCTCCAGAAAGGCTCTGCTGCCTTAGTAAACAGATTTCGTAATGGAGAAATGCTGCCGCCTTGTGGCCGTTTCCCACAAGAGCAGCTTTAAACCCAGTGCTACAGGTCACTACATATTCACAATCATTGCAGGCCTGTAAATGACACAGGCCCTGAAAAAAAAATCCTGAGGTCGAAAATCGACCAAAAAATTCAAAACAGGGCAATGTTCCAAGAAGAAAATTTCAAGAAGCATACTGTACTCACACTTCTTTTCTTTTCTTTTCTTTTTTAATAGAAAAGAAAATGGTGTGGAAAAATGCTGAACAGTAGGAATTGTTAAGGACATGCAAATGCAAATTACAAAAACCTATCAGCTCACACCAGTCAGAATGGCCATGTGCCAAAATTCTGTAAACAAAAAATGTTAAAGGGGATGTGGAGAAATGCGTACCCTCGGTGCTAAGTGGGATGTGGTAAGACCCACTAATGGAAACACAATGGAGGTGGTTCGAAAAGTTAAACATTGAGCTACCTTATGATCCAGCAGGCCCATTCTTGGACGTATAACCTAAGAAGACAGAATTGGAAAGACACAGGCAGGCAAATCTGCATTGCAGCAGTAGGACAATAGCCAAGATATGGAAGTAACCAAAAAGTCCACTAACAGATGGGTGGACAAAGAAGAACTGGTACATGTAGAGATGGAATATTTGCTAGGGAATAAAAATGAAACAATGCCATTTGCAACATCATAGAAGAATTTAGAAGTAATCACGCAAATTGTAGTAAGTAAGAAAGCGAAAGGCACCTATCCTGTGATATCACTTACAGGTGTTACCTAAAAATTGATACCAATGAAGATATTTCCACAGAGAAAGGCAATCACAGATTCATTACACAAACTTATGGTTCACCAAATGGAAAGGTGTGAGGATTGGATACTTTACGATATCGGGGTTAACACAGATATACAAACAGATGTGAAATACGTAATCACCAAAGACCTACGGAATACCAAGAGAAGGCTACTCAACACTGTGTCATAACCTACATGGGAAAAGGATCCGAAGAAGAATACATATATGTATTTGTGTAAAAGAACCACATCTTGCACACCTAGAACAAACAGAATAGTGTAATCCAATTTGCTCTGATAAAAAATAAAATTAAATTAAAAACACAAACAAGAAGTAATGACAGAAACTTAAGGGGCTTTTTCCTGGCACATTCCATGCTAATTTACAAGCTAGTAACTCGACTTCCAGAAAGGCTCTGCTGCCCTAGTAACCAGATTTCGTAATGGAGAAATGCTGCTGCCTTGTGGCCCTTTCCCACAACAGCAGCTTTCAACCCAGTGCAAAAGGTCACTAAATATTCACAATCATCGCAGACATGGAAATGACACCTGCCCTCAAACAAAATCCTGGGGTTGAAAATCGACCAAAAAATTCAAAAGAGGGCAACCTTCCAAGAAGAAAATTTCAAGAGGTATATTGTACTCACAGTGTTTTTCTTTTTTTCTTTAATAGAAAAGAAAAAGGCATGGAAAAATGCTGAACATTAGGAATTATTAAAGACATGCAAATCCAAATTACAAAAACCGATCAGCTCACACCAGTCAGAATGGCCATCAGCAAAAATGCTGCAAATAGTAAATGCTGAAGGGGTTGTGGGGAAATGCGTACCCCCGGTGCTAAGTGGGACGAGGTCAGAGCCACTAAAGAAAACACAATGGAGGTGCCTTGAAAAGGTAAACATTGAGCTACCAATCAATCAAGCATACCCACTGCTTTGCCTATCACCTGAGAAAATGAGAATCAAAAAGTCACAGGCTGGCACACCTGTACTCCAGCAACACTTACCATAGCCAACACCTGGAAGCAAGGAAAATGTCCTTCTACAGAGGAATGCACAAAGAAGGAGTGGCCCATGTACACAATGGAATATTACTCCACTAAAAAATATAAATTAAATTCAAAGAACAAACATAAGTAAGGAGACATCACCTTTTGTGGGTTTATCCGGGCACCTTCCACTCTAATTTATAACCGAGGAACATCACTGGCAGGAAGGTCCGTTTCCCTAGTACCAGCATGGGGAACGTAGAAATGCTGCCACCCTCTGGCCGTTACCTGCAACAGCAGCCTTAAAACCTGTGCTAATGGTCACTTCATATGAAAAAGTACTGCAGGGCGGTAAATGAAACATGCCCTCAAAATGTCTTGAGGGCGGTAATGGGCAAAAAATTTCAAAACGTGGCACATACGTTAAGAAAACAATTTGAAGAAGTAAGCTGTCATCACAGTTTGAAAAAAATGAAAACGGATACGCCTTAAAGCGCAATTTGAACGGATTATTAGACGCGTGCAAATCCAACCACAAAGAGGTATCAGCTCACGCCAGTCAGAATAACCATCAGCAAGAAAACTACAAACACGAAATGCTGAAGGTGTTGTGGACAAATGCATACACTCAACATTAAGTGGGACGTAACCTGCAAAGAGCCACTAATGAGAACAGAATGGAGGCGCCTTTAAAAGGTATATATTGACCTCCTGTATGATCCAGCAGGCCCATTCCTGGACCCATAACCTAAGAAGACAGAATTGGAAAGACACAGGCAGGCCAATCTGCATTGCAGCAGTATTACAATAGCCAAGATATGGAAGCAACCAAAAAGTCCATCAACAGATGGGTGGACAAAGAAGAACTGGCACCTGTACAGATAGAATAGTTGCTTGGGAAAGAAATGAAACAATGCCATTTGCAGCACCATAGATGAGTCTGGAAGTAATCACGCAACTTGTAGTGAGGCAGAAAGCGAAAGACACCTATCCTATGATATCACTTGTAGGTGCTACCTAAAAATTGCTACCAAAGAAGATATTTCCACAGAGAAAGGCAATCACAGGTTCATTAAACAAACGTATGGTTCACCAAATGGAAACGTGTGAGGATTGGCTACATTACAATATTGGGGTTAACAAAGATATACAAACATATGTGAAATACGTAATCACCAAAGACCTACGGAATACCAAGAGAAGACTACTCAACATTGTGTCATAACCTACATGGGGAAAGGATACGAACAAGAACACCTATATGTATATGTGTAAAAGGAACACATCCTGCACAACTAGAACAAACAGAACAGTGTAATCAAATTGGCTCTGATAAAACATAAAAATTAGATTAAAAAAACGAACAAGAAGTAAGGAGACATAAACTTAAGGAGCTTTTTCCTGGCACATTCCATTCTAGTTTACAAGCTAGTAACAGGACCTCCAGAAAGGCTCTGCTGCCTTAGTAAACAGATTTCGTAATGGAGAAATGCTGCCGCCTTGTGGCCGTTTCCCACAAGAGCAGCTTTAAACCCAGTGCTACAGGTCACTACATATTCACAATCATTGCAGGCCTGTAAATGACACAGGCCCTGAAAAAAAAATCCTGAGGTCGAAAATCGACCAAAAAATTCAAAACAGGGCAATGTTCCAAGAAGAAAATTTCAAGAAGCATACTGTACTCACACTTCTTTTCTTTTCTTTTCTTTTTTAATAGAAAAGAAAATGGTGTGGAAAAATGCTGAACAGTAGGAATTGTTAAGGACATGCAAATGCAAATTACAAAAACCTATCAGCTCACACCAGTCAGAATGGCCATGTGCCAAAATTCTGTAAACAAAAAATGTTAAAGGGGATGTGGAGAAATGCGTACCCTCGGTGCTAAGTGGGATGTGGTAAGACCCACTAATGGAAACACAATGGAGGTGGTTCGAAAAGTTAAACATTGAGCTACCTTATGATCCAGCAGGCCCATTCTTGGACGTATAACCTAAGAAGACAGAATTGGAAAGACACAGGCAGGCAAATCTGCATTGCAGCAGTAGGACAATAGCCAAGATATGGAAGTAACCAAAAAGTCCACTAACAGATGGGTGGACAAAGAAGAACTGGTACATGTAGAGATGGAATATTTGCTAGGGAATAAAAATGAAACAATGCCATTTGCAACATCATAGAAGAATTTAGAAGTAATCACGCAAATTGTAGTAAGTAAGAAAGCGAAAGGCACCTATCCTGTGATATCACTTACAGGTGTTACCTAAAAATTGATACCAATGAAGATATTTCCACAGAGAAAGGCAATCACAGATTCATTACACAAACTTATGGTTCACCAAATGGAAAGGTGTGAGGATTGGATACTTTACGATATCGGGGTTAACACAGATATACAAACAGATGTGAAATACGTAATCACCAAAGACCTACGGAATACCAAGAGAAGGCTACTCAACACTGTGTCATAACCTACATGGGAAAAGGATCCGAAGAAGAATACATATATGTATTTGTGTAAAAGAACCACATCTTGCACACCTAGAACAAACAGAATAGTGTAATCCAATTTGCTCTGATAAAAAATAAAATTAAATTAAAAACACAAACAAGAAGTAATGACAGAAACTTAAGGGGCTTTTTCCTGGCACATTCCATGCTAATTTACAAGCTAGTAACTCGACTTCCAGAAAGGCTCTGCTGCCCTAGTAACCAGATTTCGTAATGGAGAAATGCTGCTGCCTTGTGGCCCTTTCCCACAACAGCAGCTTTCAACCCAGTGCAAAAGGTCACTAAATATTCACAATCATCGCAGACATGGAAATGACACCTGCCCTCAAACAAAATCCTGGGGTTGAAAATCGACCAAAAAATTCAAAAGAGGGCAACCTTCCAAGAAGAAAATTTCAAGAGGTATATTGTACTCACAGTGTTTTTCTTTTTTTCTTTAATAGAAAAGAAAAAGGCATGGAAAAATGCTGAACATTAGGAATTATTAAAGACATGCAAATCCAAATTACAAAAACCGATCAGCTCACACCAGTCAGAATGGCCATCAGCAAAAATGCTGCAAATAGTAAATGCTGAAGGGGTTGTGGGGAAATGCGTACCCCCGGTGCTAAGTGGGACGAGGTCAGAGCCACTAAAGAAAACACAATGGAGGTGCCTTGAAAAGGTAAACATTGAGCTACCAATCAATCAAGCATACCCACTGCTTTGCCTATCACCTGAGAAAATGAGAATCAAAAAGTCACAGGCTGGCACACCTGTACTCCAGCAACACTTACCATAGCCAACACCTGGAAGCAAGGAAAATGTCCTTCTACAGAGGAATGCACAAAGAAGGAGTGGCCCATGTACACAATGGAATATTACTCCACTAAAAAATATAAATTAAATTCAAAGAACAAACATAAGTAAGGAGACATCACCTTTTGTGGGTTTATCCGGGCACCTTCCACTCTAATTTATAACCGAGGAACATCACTGGCAGGAAGGTCCGTTTCCCTAGTACCAGCATGGGGAACGTAGAAATGCTGCCACCCTCTGGCCGTTACCTGCAACAGCAGCCTTAAAACCTGTGCTAATGGTCACTTCATATGAAAAAGTACTGCAGGGCGGTAAATGAAACATGCCCTCAAAATGTCTTGAGGGCGGTAATGGGCAAAAAATTTCAAAACGTGGCACATACGTTAAGAAAACAATTTGAAGAAGTAAGCTGTCATCACAGTTTGAAAAAAATGAAAACGGATACGCCTTAAAGCGCAATTTGAACGGATTATTAGACGCGTGCAAATCCAACCACAAAGAGGTATCAGCTCACGCCAGTCAGAATAACCATCAGCAAGAAAACTACAAACACGAAATGCTGAAGGTGTTGTGGACAAATGCATACACTCAACATTAAGTGGGACGTAACCTGCAAAGAGCCACTAATGAGAACAGAATGGAGGCGCCTTTAAAAGGTATATATTGACCTCCTGTATGATCCAGCAGGCCCATTCCTGGACCCATAACCTAAGAAGACAGAATTGGAAAGACACAGGCAGGCCAATCTGCATTGCAGCAGTATTACAATAGCCAAGATATGGAAGCAACCAAAAAGTCCATCAACAGATGGGTGGACAAAGAAGAACTGGCACCTGTACAGATAGAATAGTTGCTTGGGAAAGAAATGAAACAATGCCATTTGCAGCACCATAGATGAGTCTGGAAGTAATCACGCAACTTGTAGTGAGGCAGAAAGCGAAAGACACCTATCCTATGATATCACTTGTAGGTGCTACCTAAAAATTGCTACCAATGAAGATATTTCCACAGAGAAAGGCAATCACAGGTTCATTAAACAAACGTATGGTTCACCAAATGGAAACGTGTGAGGATTGGCTACATTACAATATTGGGGTTAACAGAGATATACAAACATATGTGAAATACGTAATCACCAAAGACCTACGGAATACCAAGAGAAGACTACTCAACATTGTGTCATAACCTACATGGGGAAAGGATACGAACAAGAACACCTATATGTATATGTGTAAAAGGAACACATCCTGCACAACTAGAACAAACAGAACAGTGTAATCAAATTGGCTCTGATAAAACATAAAAATTAGATTAAAAAAACGAACAAGAAGTAAGGAGACATAAACTTAAGGAGCTTTTTCCTGGCACATTCCATTCTAGTTTACAAGCTAGTAACAGGACCTCCAGAAAGGCTCTGCTGCCTTAGTAAACAGATTTCGTAATGGAGAAATGCTGCCGCCTTGTGGCCGTTTCCCACAAGAGCAGCTTTAAACCCAGTGCTACAGGTCACTACATATTCACAATCATTGCAGGCCTGTAAATGACACAGGCCCTGAAAAAAAAATCCTGAGGTCGAAAATCGACCAAAAAATTCAAAACAGGGCAATGTTCCAAGAAGAAAATTTCAAGAAGCATACTGTACTCACACTTCTTTTCTTTTCTTTTCTTTTTTAATAGAAAAGAAAATGGTGTGGAAAAATGCTGAACAGTAGGAATTGTTAAGGACATGCAAATGCAAATTACAAAAACCTATCAGCTCACACCAGTCAGAATGGCCATGTGCCAAAATTCTGTAAACAAAAAATGTTAAAGGGGATGTGGAGAAATGCGTACCCTCGGTGCTAAGTGGGATGTGGTAAGACCCACTAATGGAAACACAATGGAGGTGGTTCGAAAAGTTAAACATTGAGCTACCTTATGATCCAGCAGGCCCATTCTTGGACGTATAACCTAAGAAGACAGAATTGGAAAGACACAGGCAGGCAAATCTGCATTGCAGCAGTAGGACAATAGCCAAGATATGGAAGTAACCAAAAAGTCCACTAACAGATGGGTGGACAAAGAAGAACTGGTACATGTAGAGATGGAATATTTGCTAGGGAATAAAAATGAAACAATGCCATTTGCAACATCATAGAAGAATTTAGAAGTAATCACGCAAATTGTAGTAAGTAAGAAAGCGAAAGGCACCTATCCTGTGATATCACTTACAGGTGTTACCTAAAAATTGATACCAATGAAGATATTTCCACAGAGAAAGGCAATCACAGATTCATTACACAAACTTATGGTTCACCAAATGGAAAGGTGTGAGGATTGGATACTTTACGATATCGGGGTTAACACAGATATACAAACAGATGTGAAATACGTAATCACCAAAGACCTACGGAATACCAAGAGAAGGCTACTCAACACTGTGTCATAACCTACATGGGAAAAGGATCCGAAGAAGAATACATATATGTATTTGTGTAAAAGAACCACATCTTGCACACCTAGAACAAACAGAATAGTGTAATCCAATTTGCTCTGATAAAAAATAAAATTAAATTAAAAACACAAACAAGAAGTAATGACAGAAACTTAAGGGGCTTTTTCCTGGCACATTCCATGCTAATTTACAAGCTAGTAACTCGACTTCCAGAAAGGCTCTGCTGCCCTAGTAACCAGATTTCGTAATGGAGAAATGCTGCTGCCTTGTGGCCCTTTCCCACAACAGCAGCTTTCAACCCAGTGCAAAAGGTCACTAAATATTCACAATCATCGCAGACATGGAAATGACACCTGCCCTCAAACAAAATCCTGGGGTTGAAAATCGACCAAAAAATTCAAAAGAGGGCAACCTTCCAAGAAGAAAATTTCAAGAGGTATATTGTACTCACAGTGTTTTTCTTTTTTTCTTTAATAGAAAAGAAAAAGGCATGGAAAAATGCTGAACATTAGGAATTATTAAAGACATGCAAATCCAAATTACAAAAACCGATCAGCTCACACCAGTCAGAATGGCCATCAGCAAAAATGCTGCAAATAGTAAATGCTGAAGGGGTTGTGGGGAAATGCGTACCCCCGGTGCTAAGTGGGACGAGGTCAGAGCCACTAAAGAAAACACAATGGAGGTGCCTTGAAAAGGTAAACATTGAGCTACCAATCAATCAAGCATACCCACTGCTTTGCCTATCACCTGAGAAAATGAGAATCAAAAAGTCACAGGCTGGCACACCTGTACTCCAGCAACACTTACCATAGCCAACACCTGGAAGCAAGGAAAATGTCCTTCTACAGAGGAATGCACAAAGAAGGAGTGGCCCATGTACACAATGGAATATTACTCCACTAAAAAATATAAATTAAATTCAAAGAACAAACATAAGTAAGGAGACATCACCTTTTGTGGGTTTATCCGGGCACCTTCCACTCTAATTTATAACCGAGGAACATCACTGGCAGGAAGGTCCGTTTCCCTAGTACCAGCATGGGGAACGTAGAAATGCTGCCACCCTCTGGCCGTTACCTGCAACAGCAGCCTTAAAACCTGTGCTAATGGTCACTTCATATGAAAAAGTACTGCAGGGCGGTAAATGAAACATGCCCTCAAAATGTCTTGAGGGCGGTAATGGGCAAAAAATTTCAAAACGTGGCACATACGTTAAGAAAACAATTTGAAGAAGTAAGCTGTCATCACAGTTTGAAAAAAATGAAAACGGATACGCCTTAAAGCGCAATTTGAACGGATTATTAGACGCGTGCAAATCCAACCACAAAGAGGTATCAGCTCACGCCAGTCAGAATAACCATCAGCAAGAAAACTACAAACACGAAATGCTGAAGGTGTTGTGGACAAATGCATACACTCAACATTAAGTGGGACGTAACCTGCAAAGAGCCACTAATGAGAACAGAATGGAGGCGCCTTTAAAAGGTATATATTGACCTCCTGTATGATCCAGCAGGCCCATTCCTGGACCCATAACCTAAGAAGACAGAATTGGAAAGACACAGGCAGGCCAATCTGCATTGCAGCAGTATTACAATAGCCAAGATATGGAAGCAACCAAAAAGTCCATCAACAGATGGGTGGACAAAGAAGAACTGGCACCTGTACAGATAGAATAGTTGCTTGGGAAAGAAATGAAACAATGCCATTTGCAGCACCATAGATGAGTCTGGAAGTAATCACGCAACTTGTAGTGAGGCAGAAAGCGAAAGACACCTATCCTATGATATCACTTGTAGGTGCTACCTAAAAATTGCTACCAATGAAGATATTTCCACAGAGAAAGGCAATCACAGGTTCATTAAACAAACGTATGGTTCACCAAATGGAAACGTGTGAGGATTGGCTACATTACAATATTGGGGTTAACAGAGATATACAAACATATGTGAAATACGTAATCACCAAAGACCTACGGAATACCAAGAGAAGACTACTCAACATTGTGTCATAACCTACATGGGGAAAGGATACGAACAAGAACACCTATATGTATATGTGTAAAAGGAACACATCCTGCACAACTAGAACAAACAGAACAGTGTAATCAAATTGGCTCTGATAAAACATAAAAATTAGATTAAAAAAACGAACAAGAAGTAAGGAGACATAAACTTAAGGAGCTTTTTCCTGGCACATTCCATTCTAGTTTACAAGCTAGTAACAGGACCTCCAGAAAGGCTCTGCTGCCTTAGTAAACAGATTTCGTAATGGAGAAATGCTGCCGCCTTGTGGCCGTTTCCCACAAGAGCAGCTTTAAACCCAGTGCTACAGGTCACTACATATTCACAATCATTGCAGGCCTGTAAATGACACAGGCCCTGAAAAAAAAATCCTGAGGTCGAAAATCGACCAAAAAATTCAAAACAGGGCAATGTTCCAAGAAGAAAATTTCAAGAAGCATACTGTACTCACACTTCTTTTCTTTTCTTTTCTTTTTTAATAGAAAAGAAAATGGTGTGGAAAAATGCTGAACAGTAGGAATTGTTAAGGACATGCAAATGCAAATTACAAAAACCTATCAGCTCACACCAGTCAGAATGGCCATGTGCCAAAATTCTGTAAACAAAAAATGTTAAAGGGGATGTGGAGAAATGCGTACCCTCGGTGCTAAGTGGGATGTGGTAAGACCCACTAATGGAAACACAATGGAGGTGGTTCGAAAAGTTAAACATTGAGCTACCTTATGATCCAGCAGGCCCATTCTTGGACGTATAACCTAAGAAGACAGAATTGGAAAGACACAGGCAGGCAAATCTGCATTGCAGCAGTAGGACAATAGCCAAGATATGGAAGTAACCAAAAAGTCCACTAACAGATGGGTGGACAAAGAAGAACTGGTACATGTAGAGATGGAATATTTGCTAGGGAATAAAAATGAAACAATGCCATTTGCAACATCATAGAAGAATTTAGAAGTAATCACGCAAATTGTAGTAAGTAAGAAAGCGAAAGGCACCTATCCTGTGATATCACTTACAGGTGTTACCTAAAAATTGATACCAATGAAGATATTTCCACAGAGAAAGGCAATCACAGATTCATTACACAAACTTATGGTTCACCAAATGGAAAGGTGTGAGGATTGGATACTTTACGATATCGGGGTTAACACAGATATACAAACAGATGTGAAATACGTAATCACCAAAGACCTACGGAATACCAAGAGAAGGCTACTCAACACTGTGTCATAACCTACATGGGAAAAGGATCCGAAGAAGAATACATATATGTATTTGTGTAAAAGAACCACATCTTGCACACCTAGAACAAACAGAATAGTGTAATCCAATTTGCTCTGATAAAAAATAAAATTAAATTAAAAACACAAACAAGAAGTAATGACAGAAACTTAAGGGGCTTTTTCCTGGCACATTCCATGCTAATTTACAAGCTAGTAACTCGACTTCCAGAAAGGCTCTGCTGCCCTAGTAACCAGATTTCGTAATGGAGAAATGCTGCTGCCTTGTGGCCCTTTCCCACAACAGCAGCTTTCAACCCAGTGCAAAAGGTCACTAAATATTCACAATCATCGCAGACATGGAAATGACACCTGCCCTCAAACAAAATCCTGGGGTTGAAAATCGACCAAAAAATTCAAAAGAGGGCAACCTTCCAAGAAGAAAATTTCAAGAGGTATATTGTACTCACAGTGTTTTTCTTTTTTTCTTTAATAGAAAAGAAAAAGGCATGGAAAAATGCTGAACATTAGGAATTATTAAAGACATGCAAATCCAAATTACAAAAACCGATCAGCTCACACCAGTCAGAATGGCCATCAGCAAAAATGCTGCAAATAGTAAATGCTGAAGGGGTTGTGGGGAAATGCGTACCCCCGGTGCTAAGTGGGACGAGGTCAGAGCCACTAAAGAAAACACAATGGAGGTGCCTTGAAAAGGTAAACATTGAGCTACCAATCAATCAAGCATACCCACTGCTTTGCCTATCACCTGAGAAAATGAGAATCAAAAAGTCACAGGCTGGCACACCTGTACTCCAGCAACACTTACCATAGCCAACACCTGGAAGCAAGGAA
Organism: Eubalaena glacialis; assembly: GCF_028564815.1. NCBI lineage: Eukaryota > Metazoa > Chordata > Mammalia > Artiodactyla > Balaenidae > Eubalaena > Eubalaena glacialis. The sequence goes on along the minus strand of NC_083718.1, from coordinate 67,376,014 downwards.
AATGTCCTTCTACAGAGGAATGCACAAAGAAGGAGTGGCCCATGTACACAATGGAATATTACTCCACTAAAAAATATAAATTAAATTCAAAGAACAAACATAAGTAAGGAGACATCACCTTTTGTGGGTTTATCCGGGCACCTTCCACTCTAATTTATAACCGAGGAACATCACTGGCAGGAAGGTCCGTTTCCCTAGTACCAGCATGGGGAACGTAGAAATGCTGCCACCCTCTGGCTGTTACCTGCAACAGCAGCCTTAAAACCTGTGCTAATGGTCACTTCATATGAAAAAGTACTGCAGGGCGGTAAATGAAACATGCCCTCAAAATGTCTTGAGGGCGGTAATGGGCAAAAAATTTCAAAACGTGGCACATACGTTAAGAAAACAATTTGAAGAAGTAAGCTGTCATCACAGTTTGAAAAAAATGAAAACGGATACGCCTTAAAGCGCAATTTGAACGGATTATTAGACGCGTGCAAATCCAACCACAAAGAGGTATCAGCTCACGCCAGTCAGAATAACCATCAGCAAGAAAACTACAAACACGAAATGCTGAAGGTGTTGTGGACAAATGCATACACTCAACATTAAGTGGGACGTAACCTGCAAAGAGCCACTAATGAGAACAGAATGGAGGCGCCTTTAAAAGGTATATATTGACCTCCTGTATGATCCAGCAGGCCCATTCCTGGACCCATAACCTAAGAAGACAGAATTGGAAAGACACAGGCAGGCCAATCTGCATTGCAGCAGTATTACAATAGCCAAGATATGGAAGCAACCAAAAAGTCCATCAACAGATGGGTGGACAAAGAAGAACTGGCACCTGTACAGATAGAATAGTTGCTTGGGAAAGAAATGAAACAATGCCATTTGCAGCACCATAGATGAGTCTGGAAGTAATCACGCAACTTGTAGTGAGGCAGAAAGCGAAAGACACCTATCCTATGATATCACTTGTAGGTGCTACCTAAAAATTGCTACCAATGAAGATATTTCCACAGAGAAAGGCAATCACAGGTTCATTAAACAAACGTATGGTTCACCAAATGGAAACGTGTGAGGATTGGCTACATTACAATATTGGGGTTAACAGAGATATACAAACATATGTGAAATACGTAATCACCAAAGACCTACGGAATACCAAGAGAAGACTACTCAACATTGTGTCATAACCTACATGGGGAAAGGATACGAACAAGAACACCTATATGTATATGTGTAAAAGGAACACATCCTGCACAACTAGAACAAACAGAACAGTGTAATCAAATTGGCTCTGATAAAACATAAAAATTAGATTAAAAAAACGAACAAGAAGTAAGGAGACATAAACTTAAGGAGCTTTTTCCTGGCACATTCCATTCTAGTTTACAAGCTAGTAACAGGACCTCCAGAAAGGCTCTGCTGCCTTAGTAAACAGATTTCGTAATGGAGAAATGCTGCCGCCTTGTGGCCGTTTCCCACAAGAGCAGCTTTAAACCCAGTGCTACAGGTCACTACATATTCACAATCATTGCAGGCCTGTAAATGACACAGGCCCTGAAAAAAAAATCCTGAGGTCGAAAATCGACCAAAAAATTCAAAACAGGGCAATGTTCCAAGAAGAAAATTTCAAGAAGCATACTGTACTCACACTTCTTTTCTTTTCTTTTCTTTTTTAATAGAAAAGAAAATGGTGTGGAAAAATGCTGAACAGTAGGAATTGTTAAGGACATGCAAATGCAAATTACAAAAACCTATCAGCTCACACCAGTCAGAATGGCCATGTGCCAAAATTCTGTAAACAAAAAATGTTAAAGGGGATGTGGAGAAATGCGTACCCTCGGTGCTAAGTGGGATGTGGTAAGACCCACTAATGGAAACACAATGGAGGTGGTTCGAAAAGTTAAACATTGAGCTACCTTATGATCCAGCAGGCCCATTCTTGGACGTATAACCTAAGAAGACAGAATTGGAAAGACACAGGCAGGCAAATCTGCATTGCAGCAGTAGGACAATAGCCAAGATATGGAAGTAACCAAAAAGTCCACTAACAGATGGGTGGACAAAGAAGAACTGGTACATGTAGAGATGGAATATTTGCTAGGGAATAAAAATGAAACAATGCCATTTGCAACATCATAGAAGAATTTAGAAGTAATCACGCAAATTGTAGTAAGTAAGAAAGCGAAAGGCACCTATCCTGTGATATCACTTACAGGTGTTACCTAAAAATTGATACCAATGAAGATATTTCCACAGAGAAAGGCAATCACAGATTCATTACACAAACTTATGGTTCACCAAATGGAAAGGTGTGAGGATTGGATACTTTACGATATCGGGGTTAACACAGATATACAAACAGATGTGAAATACGTAATCACCAAAGACCTACGGAATACCAAGAGAAGGCTACTCAACACTGTGTCATAACCTACATGGGAAAAGGATCCGAAGAAGAATACATATATGTATTTGTGTAAAAGAACCACATCTTGCACACCTAGAACAAACAGAATAGTGTAATCCAATTTGCTCTGATAAAAAATAAAATTAAATTAAAAACACAAACAAGAAGTAATGACAGAAACTTAAGGGGCTTTTTCCTGGCACATTCCATGCTAATTTACAAGCTAGTAACTCGACTTCCAGAAAGGCTCTGCTGCCCTAGTAACCAGATTTCGTAATGGAGAAATGCTGCTGCCTTGTGGCCCTTTCCCACAACAGCAGCTTTCAACCCAGTGCAAAAGGTCACTAAATATTCACAATCATCGCAGACATGGAAATGACACCTGCCCTCAAACAAAATCCTGGGGTTGAAAATCGACCAAAAAATTCAAAAGAGGGCAACCTTCCAAGAAGAAAATTTCAAGAGGTATATTGTACTCACAGTGTTTTTCTTTTTTTCTTTAATAGAAAAGAAAAAGGCATGGAAAAATGCTGAACATTAGGAATTATTAAAGACATGCAAATCCAAATTACAAAAACCGATCAGCTCACACCAGTCAGAATGGCCATCAGCAAAAATGCTGCAAATAGTAAATGCTGAAGGGGTTGTGGGGAAATGCGTACCCCCGGTGCTAAGTGGGACGAGGTCAGAGCCACTAAAGAAAACACAATGGAGGTGCCTTGAAAAGGTAAACATTGAGCTACCAATCAATCAAGCATACCCACTGCTTTGCCTATCACCTGAGAAAATGAGAATCAAAAAGTCACAGGCTGGCACACCTGTACTCCAGCAACACTTACCATAGCCAACACCTGGAAGCAAGGAAAATGTCCTTCTACAGAGGAATGCACAAAGAAGGAGTGGCCCATGTACACAATGGAATATTACTCCACTAAAAAATATAAATTAAATTCAAAGAACAAACATAAGTAAGGAGACATCACCTTTTGTGGGTTTATCCGGGCACCTTCCACTCTAATTTATAACCGAGGAACATCACTGGCAGGAAGGTCCGTTTCCCTAGTACCAGCATGGGGAACGTAGAAATGCTGCCACCCTCTGGCCGTTACCTGCAACAGCAGCCTTAAAACCTGTGCTAATGGTCACTTCATATGAAAAAGTACTGCAGGGCGGTAAATGAAACATGCCCTCAAAATGTCTTGAGGGCGGTAATGGGCAAAAAATTTCAAAACGTGGCACATACGTTAAGAAAACAATTTGAAGAAGTAAGCTGTCATCACAGTTTGAAAAAAATGAAAACGGATACGCCTTAAAGCGCAATTTGAACGGATTATTAGACGCGTGCAAATCCAACCACAAAGAGGTATCAGCTCACGCCAGTCAGAATAACCATCAGCAAGAAAACTACAAACACGAAATGCTGAAGGTGTTGTGGACAAATGCATACACTCAACATTAAGTGGGACGTAACCTGCAAAGAGCCACTAATGAGAACAGAATGGAGGCGCCTTTAAAAGGTATATATTGACCTCCTGTATGATCCAGCAGGCCCATTCCTGGACCCATAACCTAAGAAGACAGAATTGGAAAGACACAGGCAGGCCAATCTGCATTGCAGCAGTATTACAATAGCCAAGATATGGAAGCAACCAAAAAGTCCATCAACAGATGGGTGGACAAAGAAGAACTGGCACCTGTACAGATAGAATAGTTGCTTGGGAAAGAAATGAAACAATGCCATTTGCAGCACCATAGATGAGTCTGGAAGTAATCACGCAACTTGTAGTGAGGCAGAAAGCGAAAGACACCTATCCTATGATATCACTTGTAGGTGCTACCTAAAAATTGCTACCAATGAAGATATTTCCACAGAGAAAGGCAATCACAGGTTCATTAAACAAACGTATGGTTCACCAAATGGAAACGTGTGAGCATTGGCTACATTACAATATTGGGGTTAACAGAGATATACAAACATATGTGAAATACGTAATCACCAAAGACCTACGGAATACCAAGAGAAGACTACTCAACATTGTGTCATAACCTACATGGGGAAAGGATACGAACAAGAACACCTATATGTATATGTGTAAAAGGAACACATCCTGCACAACTAGAACAAACAGAACAGTGTAATCAAATTGGCTCTGATAAAACATAAAAATTAGATTAAAAAAACGAACAAGAAGTAAGGAGACATAAACTTAAGGAGCTTTTTCCTGGCACATTCCATTCTAGTTTACAAGCTAGTAACAGGACCTCCAGAAAGGCTCTGCTGCCTTAGTAAACAGATTTCGTAATGGAGAAATGCTGCCGCCTTGTGGCCGTTTCCCACAAGAGCAGCTTTAAACCCAGTGCTACAGGTCACTACATATTCACAATCATTGCAGGCCTGTAAATGACACAGGCCCTGAAAAAAAAATCCTGAGGTCGAAAATCGACCAAAAAATTCAAAACAGGGCAATGTTCCAAGAAGAAAATTTCAAGAAGCATACTGTACTCACACTTCTTTTCTTTTCTTTTCTTTTTTAATAGAAAAGAAAATGGTGTGGAAAAATGCTGAACAGTAGGAATTGTTAAGGACATGCAAATGCAAATTACAAAAACCTATCAGCTCACACCAGTCAGAATGGCCATGTGCCAAAATTCTGTAAACAAAAAATGTTAAAGGGGATGTGGAGAAATGCGTACCCTCGGTGCTAAGTGGGATGTGGTAAGACCCACTAATGGAAACACAATGGAGGTGGTTCGAAAAGTTAAACATTGAGCTACCTTATGATCCAGCAGGCCCATTCTTGGACGTATAACCTAAGAAGACAGAATTGGAAAGACACAGGCAGGCAAATCTGCATTGCAGCAGTAGGACAATAGCCAAGATATGGAAGTAACCAAAAAGTCCACTAACAGATGGGTGGACAAAGAAGAACTGGTACATGTAGAGATGGAATATTTGCTAGGGAATAAAAATGAAACAATGCCATTTGCAACATCATAGAAGAATTTAGAAGTAATCACGCAAATTGTAGTAAGTAAGAAAGCGAAAGGCACCTATCCTGTGATATCACTTACAGGTGTTACCTAAAAATTGATACCAATGAAGATATTTCCACAGAGAAAGGCAATCACAGATTCATTACACAAACTTATGGTTCACCAAATGGAAAGGTGTGAGGATTGGATACTTTACGATATCGGGGTTAACACAGATATACAAACAGATGTGAAATACGTAATCACCAAAGACCTACGGAATACCAAGAGAAGGCTACTCAACACTGTGTCATAACCTACATGGGAAAAGGATCCGAAGAAGAATACATATATGTATTTGTGTAAAAGAACCACATCTTGCACACCTAGAACAAACAGAATAGTGTAATCCAATTTGCTCTGATAAAAAATAAAATTAAATTAAAAACACAAACAAGAAGTAATGACAGAAACTTAAGGGGCTTTTTCCTGGCACATTCCATGCTAATTTACAAGCTAGTAACTCGACTTCCAGAAAGGCTCTGCTGCCCTAGTAACCAGATTTCGTAATGGAGAAATGCTGCTGCCTTGTGGCCCTTTCCCACAACAGCAGCTTTCAACCCAGTGCAAAAGGTCACTAAATATTCACAATCATCGCAGACATGGAAATGACACCTGCCCTCAAACAAAATCCTGGGGTTGAAAATCGACCAAAAAATTCAAAAGAGGGCAACCTTCCAAGAAGAAAATTTCAAGAGGTATATTGTACTCACAGTGTTTTTCTTTTTTTCTTTAATAGAAAAGAAAAAGGCATGGAAAAATGCTGAACATTAGGAATTATTAAAGACATGCAAATCCAAATTACAAAAACCGATCAGCTCACACCAGTCAGAATGGCCATCAGCAAAAATGCTGCAAATAGTAAATGCTGAAGGGGTTGTGGGGAAATGCGTACCCCCGGTGCTAAGTGGGACGAGGTCAGAGCCACTAAAGAAAACACAATGGAGGTGCCTTGAAAAGGTAAACATTGAGCTACCAATCAATCAAGCATACCCACTGCTTTGCCTATCACCTGAGAAAATGAGAATCAAAAAGTCACAGGCTGGCACACCTGTACTCCAGCAACACTTACCATAGCCAACACCTGGAAGCAAGGAAAATGTCCTTCTACAGAGGAATGCACAAAGAAGGAGTGGCCCATGTACACAATGGAATATTACTCCACTAAAAAATATAAATTAAATTCAAAGAACAAACATAAGTAAGGAGACATCACCTTTTGTGGGTTTATCCGGGCACCTTCCACTCTAATTTATAACCGAGGAACATCACTGGCAGGAAGGTCCGTTTCCCTAGTACCAGCATGGGGAACGTAGAAATGCTGCCACCCTCTGGCCGTTACCTGCAACAGCAGCCTTAAAACCTGTGCTAATGGTCACTTCATATGAAAAAGTACTGCAGGGCGGTAAATGAAACATGCCCTCAAAATGTCTTGAGGGCGGTAATGGGCAAAAAATTTCAAAACGTGGCACATACGTTAAGAAAACAATTTGAAGAAGTAAGCTGTCATCACAGTTTGAAAAAAATGAAAACGGATACGCCTTAAAGCGCAATTTGAACGGATTATTAGACGCGTGCAAATCCAACCACAAAGAGGTATCAGCTCACGCCAGTCAGAATAACCATCAGCAAGAAAACTACAAACACGAAATGCTGAAGGTGTTGTGGACAAATGCATACACTCAACATTAAGTGGGACGTAACCTGCAAAGAGCCACTAATGAGAACAGAATGGAGGCGCCTTTAAAAGGTATATATTGACCTCCTGTATGATCCAGCAGGCCCATTCCTGGACCCATAACCTAAGAAGACAGAATTGGAAAGACACAGGCAGGCCAATCTGCATTGCAGCAGTATTACAATAGCCAAGATATGGAAGCAACCAAAAAGTCCATCAACAGATGGGTGGACAAAGAAGAACTGGCACCTGTACAGATAGAATAGTTGCTTGGGAAAGAAATGAAACAATGCCATTTGCAGCACCATAGATGAGTCTGGAAGTAATCACGCAACTTGTAGTGAGGCAGAAAGCGAAAGACACCTATCCTATGATATCACTTGTAGGTGCTACCTAAAAATTGCTACCAATGAAGATATTTCCACAGAGAAAGGCAATCACAGGTTCATTAAACAAACGTATGGTTCACCAAATGGAAACGTGTGAGGATTGGCTACATTACAATATTGGGGTTAACAGAGATATACAAACATATGTGAAATACGTAATCACCAAAGACCTACGGAATACCAAGAGAAGACTACTCAACATTGTGTCATAACCTACATGGGGAAAGGATACGAACAAGAACACCTATATGTATATGTGTAAAAGGAACACATCCTGCACAACTAGAACAAACAGAACAGTGTAATCAAATTGGCTCTGATAAAACATAAAAATTAGATTAAAAAAACGAACAAGAAGTAAGGAGACATAAACTTAAGGAGCTTTTTCCTGGCACATTCCATTCTAGTTTACAAGCTAGTAACAGGACCTCCAGAAAGGCTCTGCTGCCTTAGTAAACAGATTTCGTAATGGAGAAATGCTGCCGCCTTGTGGCCGTTTCCCACAAGAGCAGCTTTAAACCCAGTGCTACAGGTCACTACATGTTCACAATCATTGCAGGCCTGTAAATGACACAGGCCCTGAAAAAAAAATCCTGAGGTCGAAAATCGACCAAAAAATTCAAAACAGGGCAATGTTCCAAGAAGAAAATTTCAAGAAGCATACTGTACTCACACTTCTTTTCTTTTCTTTTCTTTTTTAATAGAAAAGAAAATGGTGTGGAAAAATGCTGAACAGTAGGAATTGTTAAGGACATGCAAATGCAAATTACAAAAACCTATCAGCTCACACCAGTCAGAATGGCCATGTGCCAAAATTCTGTAAACAAAAAATGTTAAAGGGGATGTGGAGAAATGCGTACCCTCGGTGCTAAGTGGGATGTGGTAAGACCCACTAATGGAAACACAATGGAGGTGGTTCGAAAAGTTAAACATTGAGCTACCTTATGATCCAGCAGGCCCATTCTTGGACGTATAACCTAAGAAGACAGAATTGGAAAGACACAGGCAGGCAAATCTGCATTGCAGCAGTAGGACAATAGCCAAGATATGGAAGTAACCAAAAAGTCCACTAACAGATGGGTGGACAAAGAAGAACTGGTACATGTAGAGATGGAATATTTGCTAGGGAATAAAAATGAAACAATGCCATTTGCAACATCATAGAAGAATTTAGAAGTAATCACGCAAATTGTAGTAAGTAAGAAAGCGAAAGGCACCTATCCTGTGATATCACTTACAGGTGTTACCTAAAAATTGATACCAATGAAGATATTTCCACAGAGAAAGGCAATCACAGATTCATTACACAAACTTATGGTTCACCAAATGGAAAGGTGTGAGGATTGGATACTTTACGATATCGGGGTTAACACAGATATACAAACAGATGTGAAATACGTAATCACCAAAGACCTACGGAATACCAAGAGAAGGCTACTCAACACTGTGTCATAACCTACATGGGAAAAGGATCCGAAGAAGAATACATATATGTATTTGTGTAAAAGAACCACATCTTGCACACCTAGAACAAACAGAATAGTGTAATCCAATTTGCTCTGATAAAAAATAAAATTAAATTAAAAACACAAACAAGAAGTAATGACAGAAACTTAAGGGGCTTTTTCCTGGCACATTCCATGCTAATTTACAAGCTAGTAACTCGACTTCCAGAAAGGCTCTGCTGCCCTAGTAACCAGATTTCGTAATGGAGAAATGCTGCTGCCTTGTGGCCCTTTCCCACAACAGCAGCTTTCAACCCAGTGCAAAAGGTCACTAAATATTCACAATCATCGCAGACATGGAAATGACACCTGCCCTCAAACAAAATCCTGGGGTTGAAAATCGACCAAAAAATTCAAAAGAGGGCAACCTTCCAAGAAGAAAATTTCAAGAGGTATATTGTACTCACAGTGTTTTTCTTTTTTTCTTTAATAGAAAAGAAAAAGGCATGGAAAAATGCTGAACATTAGGAATTATTAAAGACATGCAAATCCAAATTACAAAAACCGATCAGCTCACACCAGTCAGAATGGCCATCAGCAAAAATGCTGCAAATAGTAAATGCTGAAGGGGTTGTGGGGAAATGCGTACCCCCGGTGCTAAGTGGGACGAGGTCAGAGCCACTAAAGAAAACACAATGGAGGTGCCTTGAAAAGGTAAACATTGAGCTACCAATCAATCAAGCATACCCACTGCTTTGCCTATCACCTGAGAAAATGAGAATCAAAAAGTCACAGGCTGGCACACCTGTACTCCAGCAACACTTACCATAGCCAACACCTGGAAGCAAGGAAAATGTCCTTCTACAGAGGAATGCACAAAGAAGGAGTGGCCCATGTACACAATGGAATATTACTCCACTAAAAAATATAAATTAAATTCAAAGAACAAACATAAGTAAGGAGACATCACCTTTTGTGGGTTTATCCGGGCACCTTCCACTCTAATTTATAACCGAGGAACATCACTGGCAGGAAGGTCCGTTTCCCTAGTACCAGCATGGGGAACGTAGAAATGCTGCCACCCTCTGGCCGTTACCTGCAACAGCAGCATTAAAACCTGTGCTAATGGTCACTTCATATGAAAAAGTACTGCAGGGCGGTAAATGAAACATGCCCTCAAAATGTCTTGAGGGCGGTAATGGGCAAAAAATTTCAAAACGTGGCACATACGTTAAGAAAACAATTTGAAGAAGTAAGCTGTCATCACAGTTTGAAAAAAATGAAAACGGATACGCCTTAAAGCGCAATTTGAACGGATTATTAGACGCGTGCAAATCCAACCACAAAGAGGTATCAGCTCACGCCAGTCAGAATAACCATCAGCAAGAAAACTACAAACACGAAATGCTGAAGGTGTTGTGGACAAATGCATACACTCAACATTAAGTGGGACGTAACCTGCAAAGAGCCACTAATGAGAACAGAATGGAGGCGCCTTTAAAAGGTATATATTGACCTCCTGTATGATCCAGCAGGCCCATTCCTGGACCCATAACCTAAGAAGACAGAATTGGAAAGACACAGGCAGGCCAATCTGCATTGCAGCAGTATTACAATAGCCAAGATATGGAAGCAACCAAAAAGTCCATCAACAGATGGGTGGACAAAGAAGAACTGGCACCTGTACAGATAGAATAGTTGCTTGGGAAAGAAATGAAACAATGCCATTTGCAGCACCATAGATGAGTCTGGAAGTAATCACGCAACTTGTAGTGAGGCAGAAAGCGAAAGACACCTATCCTATGATATCACTTGTAGGTGCTACCTAAAAATTGCTACCAATGAAGATATTTCCACAGAGAAAGGCAATCACAGGTTCATTAAACAAACGTATGGTTCACCAAATGGAAACGTGTGAGGATTGGCTACATTACAATATTGGGGTTAACAGAGATATACAAACATATGTGAAATACGTAATCACCAAAGACCTACGGAATACCAAGAGAAGACTACTCAACATTGTGTCATAACCTACATGGGGAAAGGATACGAACAAGAACACCTATATGTATATGTGTAAAAGGAACACATCCTGCACAACTAGAACAAACAGAACAGTGTAATCAAATTGGCTCTGATAAAACATAAAAATTAGATTAAAAAAACGAACAAGAAGTAAGGAGACATAAACTTAAGGAGCTTTTTCCTGGCACATTCCATTCTAGTTTACAAGCTAGTAACAGGACCTCCAGAAAGGCTCTGCTGCCTTAGTAAACAGATTTCGTAATGGAGAAATGCTGCCGCCTTGTGGCCGTTTCCCACAAGAGCAGCTTTAAACCCAGTGCTACAGGTCACTACATGTTCACAATCATTGCAGGCCTGTAAATGACACAGGCCCTGAAAAAAAAATCCTGAGGTCGAAAATCGACCAAAAAATTCAAAACAGGGCAATGTTCCAAGAAGAAAATTTCAAGAAGCATACTGTACTCACACTTCTTTTCTTTTCTTTTCTTTTTTAATAGAAAAGAAAATGGTGTGGAAAAATGCTGAACAGTAGGAATTGTTAAGGACATGCAAATGCAAATTACAAAAACCTATCAGCTCACACCAGTCAGAATGGCCATGTGCCAAAATTCTGTAAACAAAAAATGTTAAAGGGGATGTGGAGAAATGCGTACCCTCGGTGCTAAGTGGGATGTGGTAAGACCCACTAATGGAAACACAATGGAGGTGGTTCGAAAAGTTAAACATTGAGCTACCTTATGATCCAGCAGGCCCATTCTTGGACGTATAACCTAAGAAGACAGAATTGGAAAGACACAGGCAGGCAAATCTGCATTGCAGCAGTAGGACAATAGCCAAGATATGGAAGTAACCAAAAAGTCCACTAACAGATGGGTGGACAAAGAAGAACTGGTACATGTAGAGATGGAATATTTGCTAGGGAATAAAAATGAAACAATGCCATTTGCAACATCATAGAAGAATTTAGAAGTAATCACGCAAATTGTAGTAAGTAAGAAAGCGAAAGGCACCTATCCTGTGATATCACTTACAGGTGTTACCTAAAAATTGATACCAATGAAGATATTTCCACAGAGAAAGGCAATCACAGATTCATTACACAAACTTATGGTTCACCAAATGGAAAGGTGTGAGGATTGGATACTTTACGATATCGGGGTTAACACAGATATACAAACAGATGTGAAATACGTAATCACCAAAGACCTACGGAATACCAAGAGAAGGCTACTCAACACTGTGTCATAACCTACATGGGAAAAGGATCCGAAGAAGAATACATATATGTATTTGTGTAAAAGAACCACATCTTGCACACCTAGAACAAACAGAATAGTGTAATCCAATTTGCTCTGATAAAAAATAAAATTAAATTAAAAACACAAACAAGAAGTAATGACAGAAACTTAAGGGGCTTTTTCCTGGCACATTCCATGCTAATTTACAAGCTAGTAACTCGACTTCCAGAAAGGCTCTGCTGCCCTAGTAACCAGATTTCGTAATGGAGAAATGCTGCTGCCTTGTGGCCCTTTCCCACAACAGCAGCTTTCAATCCAGTGCAAAAGGTCACTAAATATTCACAATCATCGCAGATATGGAAATGACACCTGCCCTCAAACAAAATCCTGGGGTTGAAAATCGACCAAAAAATTCAAAAGAGGGCAACCTTCCAAGAAGAAAATTTCAAGAGGTATATTGTACTCACAGTGTTTTTCTTTTTTTCTTTAATAGAAAAGAAAAAGGCATGGAAAAATGCTGAACATTAGGAATTATTAAAGACATGCAAATCCAAATTACAAAAACCGATCAGCTCACACCAGTCAGAATGGCCATCAGCAAAAATGCTGCAAATAGTAAATGCTGAAGGGGTTGTGGGGAAATGCGTACCCCCGGTGCTAAGTGGGACGAGGTCAGAGCCACTAATGAAAACACAATGGAGGTGCCTTGAAAAGGTAAACATTGAGCTACCAATCAATCAAGCATACCCACTGCTTTGCCTATCACCTGAGAAAATGAGAATCAAAAAGTCACAGGCTGGCACACCTGTACTCCAGCAACACTTACCATAGCCAACACCTGGAAGCAAGGAAAATGTCCTTCTACAGAGGAATGCACAAAGAAGGAGTGGCCCATGTACACAATGGAATATTACTCCACTAAAAAATATAAATTAAATTCAAAGAACAAACATAAGTAAGGAGACATCACCTTTTGTGGGTTTATCCGGGCACCTTCCACTCTAATTTATAACCGAGGAACATCACTGGCAGGAAGGTCCGTTTCCCTAGTACCAGCATGGGGAACGTAGAAATGCTGCCACCCTCTGGCCGTTACCTGCAACAGCAGCATTAAAACCTGTGCTAATGGTCACTTCATATGAAAAAGTACTGCAGGGCGGTAAATGAAACATGCCCTCAAAATGTCTTGAGGGCGGTAATGGGCAAAAAATTTCAAAACGTGGCACATACGTTGAGAAAACAATTTGAAGAAGTAAGCTGTCATCACAGTTTGAAAAAAATGAAAACGGATACGCCTTAAAGCGCAATTTGAACGGATTATTAGACGCGTGCAAATCCAACCACAAAGAGGTATCAGCTCACGACAGTCAGAATAACCATCAGCAAGAAAACTACAAACACGAAATGCTGAAGGTGTTGTGGACAAATGCATACACTCAACATTAAGTGGGACGTAACCTGCAAAGAGCCACTAATGAGAACAGAATGGAGGCGCCTTTAAAAGGTATATATTGACCTCCTGTATGATCCAGCAGGCCCATTCCTGGACCCATAACCTAAGAAGACAGAATTGGAAAGACACAGGCAGGCCAATCTGCATTGCAGCAGTATTACAATAGCCAAGATATGGAAGCAACCAAAAAGTCCATCAACAGATGGGTGGACAAAGAAGAACTGGCACCTGTACAGATAGAATAGTTGCTTGGGAAAGAAATGAAACAATGCCATTTGCAGCACCATAGATGAGTCTGGAAGTAATCACGCAACTTGTAGTGAGGCAGAAAGCGAAAGACACCTATCCTATGATATCACTTGTAGGTGCTACCTAAAAATTGCTACCAATGAAGATATTTCCACAGAGAAAGGCAATCACAGGTTCATTAAACAAACGTATGGTTCACCAAATGGAAACGTGTGAGCATTGGCTACATTACAATATTGGGGTTAACAGAGATATACAAACATATGTGAAATACGTAATCACCAAAGACCTACGGAATACCAAGAGAAGACTACTCAACATTGTGTCATAACCTACATGGGGAAAGGATACGAACAAGAACACCTATAAGTATATGTGTAAAAGGAACACATCCTGCACAACTAGAACAAACAGAACAGTGTAATCAAATTGGCTCTGATAAAACATAAAAATTAGATTAAAAAAACGAACAAGAAGTAAGGAGACATAAACTTAAGGAGCTTTTTCCTGGCACATTCCATTCTAGTTTACAAGCTAGTAACAGGACCTCCAGAAAGGCTCTGCTGCCTTAGTAAACAGATTTCGTAATGGAGAAATGCTGCCGCCTTGTGGCCGTTTCCCACAAGAGCAGCTTTAAACCCAGTGCTACAGGTCACTACATATTCACAATCATTGCAGGCCTGTAAATGACACAGGCCCTGAAAAAAATAATCCTGAGGTCGAAAATCGACCAAAAAATTCAAAACAGGGCAATGTTCCAAGAAGAAAATTTCAAGAAGCATACTGTACTCACACTTCTTTTCTTTTCTTTTCTTTTTTAATAGAAAAGAAAATGGTGTGGAAAAATGCTGAACAGTAGGAATTGTTAAGGACATGCAAATGCAAATTACAAAAACCTATCAGCTCACACCAGTCAGAATGGCCATGTGCCGAAATTCTGTAAACAAAAAATGTTAAAGGGGATGTGGAGAAATGCGTACCCTCGGTGCTAAGTGGGATGTGGTAAGACCCACTAATGGAAACACAATGGAGGTGGTTCGAAAAGTTAAACATTGAGCTACCTTATGATCCAGCAGGCCCATTCTTGGACGTATAACCTAAGAAGACAGAATTGGAAAGACACAGGCAGGCAAATCTGCATTGCAGCAGTAGGACAATAGCCAAGATATGGAAGTAACCAAAAAGTCCACTAACAGATGGGTGGACAAAGAAGAACTGGTACATGTAGAGATGGAATATTTGCTAGGGAATAAAAATGAAACAATGCCATTTGCAACATCATAGAAGAATTTAGAAGTAATCACGCAAATTGTAGTAAGTAAGAAAGCGAAAGGCACCTATCCTGTGATATCACTTACAGGTGTTACCTAAAAATTGATACCAATGAAGATATTTCCACAGAGAAAGGCAATCACAGATTCATTACACAAACTTATGGTTCACCAAATGGAAAGGTGTGAGGATTGGATACTTTACGATATCGGGGTTAACACAGATATACAAACAGATGTGAAATACGTAATCACCAAAGACCTACGGAATACCAAGAGAAGGCTACTCAACACTGTGTCATAACCTACATGGGAAAAGGATCCGAAGAAGAATACATATATGTATTTGTGTAAAAGAACCACATCTTGCACACCTAGAACAAACAGAATAGTGTAATCCAATTTGCTCTGATAAAAAATAAAATTAAATTAAAAACACAAACAAGAAGTAATGACAGAAACTTAAGGGGCTTTTTCCTGGCACATTCCATGCTAATTTACAAGCTAGTAACTCGACTTCCAGAAAGGCTCTGCTGCCCTAGTAACCAGATTTCGTAATGGAGAAATGCTGCTGCCTTGTGGCCCTTTCCCACAACAGCAGCTTTCAACCCAGTGCAAAAGGTCACTAAATATTCACAATCATCGCAGACATGGAAATGACACCTGCCCTCAAACAAAATCCTGGGGTTGAAAATCGACCAAAAAATTCAAAAGAGGGCAACCTTCCAAGAAGAAAATTTCAGGAGGTATATTGTACTCACAGTGTTTTTCTTTTTTTCTTTAATAGAAAAGAAAAAGGCATGGAAAAATGCTGAACATTAGGAATTATTAAAGACATGCAAATCCAAATTACAAAAACCGATCAGCTCACACCAGTCAGAATGGCCATCAGCAAAAATGCTGCAAATAGTAAATGCTGAAGGGGTTGTGGGGAAATGCGTACCCCCGGTGCTAAGTGGGACGAGGTCAGAGCCACTAATGAAAACACAATGGAGGTGCCTTGAAAAGGTAAACATTGAGCTACCAATCAATCAAGCATACCCACTGCTTTGCCTATCACCTGAGAAAATGAGAATCAAAAAGTCACAGGCTGGCACACCTGTACTCCAGCAACACTTACCATAGCCAACACCTGGAAGCAAGGAAAATATCCTTCTACAGAGGAATGCACAAAGAAGGAGTGGCCCATGTACACAATGGAATATTACTCCACTAAAAAATATAAATTAAATTCAAAGAACAAACATAAGTAAGGAGACATCACCTTTTGTGGGTTTATCCGGGCACCTTCCACTCTAATTTATAACCGAGGAACATCACTGGCAGGAAGGTCCGTTTCCCTAGTACCAGCATGGGGAACGTAGAAATGCTGCCACCCTCTGGCCGTTACCTGCAACAGCAGCATTAAAACCTGTGCTAATGGTCACTTCATATGAAAAAGTACTGCAGGGCGGTAAATGAAACATGCCCTCAAAATGTCTTGAGGGCGGTAATGGGCAAAAATTTCAAAACGTGGCACATGCGTTAAGAAAACAATTTGAAGAAGTAAGCTGTCATCACAGTTTGAAAAAAATGAAAACGGATACGCCTTAAAGCGCAATTTGAACGGATTATTAGAGGCGTGCAAATCCAACCACAAAGAGGTATCAGCCCACGCCAGTCAGAATAACCATCAGCAAGAAAACTACAAACACGAAATGCTGAAGGTGTTGTGGACAAATGCATACACTCAACATTAAGTGGGACGTAACCTGCAAAGAGCCACTAATGAAAACAGAATGGAGGCGCCTTTAAAAGGTATATATTGACCTCCTGTATGATCCAGCAGGCCCATTCCTGGACCCATAACCTAAGAAGACAGAATTGGAAAGACACAGGCAGGCCAATCTGCATTGCAGCAGTATTACAATAGCCAAGATATGGAAGCAACCAAAAAGTCCATCAACAGATGGGTGGACAGAGAAGAACTGGCACCTGTACAGATAGAATAGTTGCTTGGGAAAGAAATGAAACAATGCCATTTGCAGCACCATAGATGAGTCTGGAAGTAATCACGCAACTTGTAGTGAGGCAGAAAGCGAAAGACACCTATCCTATGATATCACTTGTAGGTGCTACCTAAAAATTGCTACCAATGAAGATATTTCCACAGAGAAAGGCAATCACAGGTTCATTAAACAAACGTATGGTTCACCAAATGGAAACGTGTGAGGATTGGCTACATTACGGTATTGGGGTTAACAGAGATATACAAACATATGTGAAATACGTAATAACCAAAGACCTACGGAATACCAAGAGAAGACTACTCAACATTGTGTCATAACCTACATGGGGAAAGGATACGAACAAGAACACCTATATGTATATGTGTAAAAGGAACACATCCTGCACAACTAGAACAAACAGAACAGTGTAATCAAATTGGCTCTGATAAAACATAAAAATTAGATTAAAAAAACGAACAAGAAGTAAGGAGACATAAACTTAAGGGGCTTTTTCCTGGCACATTCCATGCTAATTTACAAGCTAGTAACTCGACTTCAAGAAAGGCTCTGCTGCCCTAGTAACCAGATTTCGTAATGGAGAAATGCTGCTGCCTTGTGGCCCTTTCCCACAACAGCAGCTTTCAACCCAGTGCAAAAGGTCACTAAATATTCACAATCATTGCAGACATGGAAATGACACCTGCCCTCAAACAAAATCCTGGGGTTGAAAATCGAACAAAAAATTCAAAAGAGGGCAAACTTCCAAGAAGAAAATTTCAGGAGGTATATTGTACTCACAGTGTTTTTCTTTTTTCTTTAATAGAAAAGAAAAAGGCATGGAAAAATGCTGAACATTAGGAATTATTAAAGACATGTAAATCCAAATTACAAAAACCGATCAGCTCACACCAGTCAGAATGGCCATCAGCAAAAATGCTGCAAATAGTAAATGCTGAAGGGGTTGTGGGGAAATGCGTACCCCCGGTGCTAAGTGGGACGAGGTCAGAGCCACTAATGAAAACACAATGGAGGTGCCTTGAAAAGGTAAACATTGAGCTACCAATCAATCAAGCATACCCACTGCTTTGCCTATCACCTGAGAAAATGAGAATCAAAAAGTCACAGGCTGGCACACCTGTACTCCAGCAACACTTACCATAGCCAACACCTGGAAGCAAGGAAAATGTCCTTCTACAGAGGAATGCACAAAGAAGGAGTGGCCCATGTACACAATGGAATATTACTCCACTAAAAAATATAAATTAAATTCAAAGAACAAACATAAGTAAGGAGACATCACCTTTTGTGGGTTTATCCGGGCACCTTCCACTCTAATTTATAACCGAGGAACATCACTGGCAGGAAGGTCCGTTTCCCTAGTACCAGCATGGGGAACGTAGAAATGCTGCCACCCTCTGGCCGTTACCTGCAATAGCAGCCTTAAAACCTGTGCTAATGGTCACTTCATATGAAAAAGTACTGCAGGGCGGTAAATGAAACATGCCCTCAAAATGTCTTGAGGGCGGTAATGGGCAAAAAATTTCAAAACGTGGCACATACGTTAAGAAAACAATTTGAAGAAGTAAGCTGTCATCACAGTTTGAAAAAAATGAAAACGGATACGCCTTAAAGCGCAATTTGAACGGATTATTAGACGCATGCAAATCCAACTACAAAGAGGTATCAGCTCACGCCAGTCAGAATAACCATCAGCAAGAAAACTACAAACACGAAATGCTGAAGGTGTTGTGGACAAATGCATACACTCAACATTAAGTGGGACGTAACCTGCAAAGAGCCACTAATGAGAACAGAATGGAGGCGCCTTTAAAAGGTATATATTGACCTCCTGTATGATCCAGCAGGCCCATTCCTGGACCCATAACCTAAGAAGACAGAATTGGAAAGACACAGGCAGGCCAATCTGCATTGCAGCAGTATTACAATAGCCAAGATATGGAAGCAACCAAAAATCCATCGACAGATGGGTGGACAAAGAAGAACTGGCACCTGTACAGATAGAATAGTTGTTTGGGAAAGAAATGAAACAATGCCATTTGCAGCACCATAGATGAGTCTGGAAGTAATCACGCAACTTGTAGTGAGGCAGAAAGCGAAAGACACCTATCCTATGATATCACTTGTAGGTGCTACCTAAAAATTGCTACCAATGAAGGTATTTCCACAGAGAAAGGCAATCACAGGTTTATTAAACAAACGTATGGTTCACCAAATGGAAACGTGTGAGGATTGGCTACATTACAATATTGCGGTTAACAGAGATATACAAACATATGTGAAATACGTAATCACCAAAGACCTACGGAATACCAAGAGAAGACTACTCAACATTGTGTCATAACCTACATGGGGAAAGGATACGAACAAGAACACCTATATGTATATGTGTAAAAGGAACACATCCTGCACAATGAGAACAAACAGAACAGTGTAATCAAATTGGCTCTGATAAAACATAAAAATTAGATTAAAAAAACGAACAAGAAGTAAGGAGACATAAACTTAAGGAGCTTTTTCCTGGCACATTCCATTCTACTTTACAAGCTAGTAACAGGACCTCCAGAAAGGCTCTGCTGCCTTAGTAAACAGATTTCGTAATGGAGAAATGCTGCCGCCTTGTGGCCGTTTCCCACAAGAGCAGCTTTAAACCCAGTGCTAAAGGTCACTACATATTCACAATCATTGCAGGCCTGTAAATGACACAGGCCCTGAAAAAAAAAATCCTGAGGTCGAAAATCGACCAAAAAATTCAAAACAGGGCAATGTTCCAAGAAGAAAATTTCAAGAAGCATACTGTACTCACACTTCTTTTCTTTTCTTTTTTTTTTAATAGAAAAGAAAATGGTGTGGAAAAATGCTGAACAGTAGGAATTGTTAAGGACATGCAAATGCAAATTACAAAAACCTATCAGCTCACACCAGTCAGAATGGCCATGTGCCAAAATTCTGTAAACAAAAAATGTTAAAGGGGATGTGGAGAAATGCGTACCCTCGGTGCTAAGTGGGATGTGGTAAGACCCACTAATGGAAACACAATGGAGGTGGTTCGAAAAGTTAAACATTGAGCTACCTTATGATCCAGCAGGCCCATTCTTGGACGTATAACCTAAGAAGACAGAATTGGAAAGACACAGGCAGGCAAATCTGCATTGCAGCAGTAGGACAATAGCCAAGATATGGAAGTAACCAAAAAGTCCACTAACAGATGGGTGGACAAAGAAGAACTGGTACATGTAGAGATGGAATATTTGCTAGGGAATAAAAATGAAACAATGCCATTTGCAACATCATAGAAGAATTTAGAAGTAATCACGCAAATTGTAGTAAGTAAGAAAGCAAAAGGCACCTATCCTGTGATATCACTTACAGGTGTTACCTAAAAATTGATACCAATGAAGATATTTCCACAGAGAAAGGCAATCACAGATTCATTACACAAACTTATGGTTCACCAAATGGAAAGGTGTGAGGATTGGATACTTTACGATATCGGGGTTAACACAGATATACAAACAGATGTGAAATACGTAATCACCAAAGACCTACGGAATACCAAGAGAAGGCTACTCAACACTGTGTCATAACCTACATGGGAAAAGGATCCGAAGAAGAATACATATATGTATTTGTGTAAAAGAACCACATCTTGCACACCTAGAACAAACAGAATAGTGTAATCCAATTTGCTCTGATAAAAAATAAAATTAAATTAAAAACACAAACAAGAAGTAATGACAGAAACTTAAGGGGCTTTTTCCTGGCACATTCCATGCTAATTTACAAGCTAGTAACTCGACTTCCAGAAAGGCTCTGCTGCCCTAGTAACCAGATTTCGTAATGGAGAAATGCTGCTGCCTTGTGGCCCTTTCCCACAACAGCAGCTTTCAACCCAGTGCAAAAGGTCACTAAATATTCACAATCATCGCAGACATGGAAATGACACCTGCCCTCAAACAAAATCCTGGGGTTGAAAATCGACCAAAAAATTCAAAAGAGGGCAACCTTCCAAGAAGAAAATTTCAAGAGGTATATTGTACTCACAGTGTTTTTCTTTTTTTCTTTAATAGAAAAGAAAAAGGCATGGAAAAATGCTGAACATTAGGAATTATTAAAGACATGCAAATCCAAATTACAAAAACCGATCAGCTCACACCAGTCAGAATGGCCATCAGCAAAAATGCTGCAAATAGTAAATGCTGAAGGGGTTGTGGGGAAATGCGTACCCCCGGTGCTAAGTGGGACGAGGTCAGAGCCACTAATGAAAACACAATGGAGGTGCCTTGAAAAGGTAAACATTGAGCTACCAATCAATCAAGCATACCCACTGCTTTGCCTATCACCTGAGAAAATGAGAATCAAAAAGTCACAGGCTGGCACATCTGTACTCCAGCAACACTTACCATAGCCAACACCTGGAAGCAAGGAAAATGTCCTTCTACAGAGGAATGCACAAAGAAGGAGTGGCCCATGTACACAATGGAATATTACTCCACTAAAAAATATAAATTAAATTCAAAGAACAAACATAAGTAAGGAGACATCACCTTTTGTGGGTTTATCCGGGCACCTTCCACTCTAATTTATAACCGAGGAACATCACTGGCAGGAAGGTCCGTTTCCCTAGTACCAGCATGGGGAACGTAGAAATGCTGCCACCCTCTGGCCGTTACCTGCAACAGCAGCGTTAAAACCTGTGCTAATGGTCACTTCATATGAAAAAGTACTGCAGGGCGGTAAATGAAACATGCCCTCAAAATGTCTTGAGGGCGGTAATGGGCAAAAAATTTCAAAACGTGGCACATACGTTAAGAAAACAATTTGAAGAAGTAAGCTGTCATCACAGTTTGAAAAAAATGAAAACGGATACGCCTTAAAGCGCAATTTGAACGGATTATTAGACGCGTGCAAATCCAACCACAAAGAGGTATCAGCTCACGCCAGTCAGAATAACCATCAGCAAGAAAACTACAAACACGAAATGCTGAAGGTGTTGTGGACAAATGCATACACTCAACATTAAGTGGGACGTAACCTGCAAAGAGCCACTAATGAGAACAGAATGGAGGCGCCTTTAAAAGGTATATATTGACCTCCTGTATGATCCAGCAGGCCCATTCCTGGACCCATAACCTAAGAAGACAGAATTGGAAAGACACAGGCAGGCCAATCTGCATTGCAGCAGTATTACAATAGCCAAGATATGGAAGCAACCAAAAAGTCCATCAACAGATGGGTGGACAAAGAAGAACTGGCACCTGTACAGATAGAATAGTTGCTTGGGAAAGAAATGAAACAATGCCATTTGCAGCACCATAGATGAGTCTGGAAGTAATCACGCAACTTGTAGTGAGGCAGAAAGCGAAAGACACCTATCCTATGATATCACTTGTAGGTGCTACCTAAAAATTGCTACCAATGAAGATATTTCCACAGAGAAAGGCAATCACAGGTTCATTAAACAAACGTATGGTTCACCAAATGGAAACGTGTGAGCATTGGCTACATTACAATATTGGGGTTAACAGAGATATACAAACATATGTGAAATACGTAATCACCAAAGACCTACGGAATACCAAGAGAAGACTACTCAACATTGTGTCATAACCTACATGGGGAAAGGATACGAACAAGAACACCTATATGTATATGTGTAAAAGGAACACATCCTGCACAACTAGAACAAACAGAACAGTGTAATCAAATTGGCTCTGATAAAACATAAAAATTAGATTAAAAAAACGAACAAGAAGTAAGGAGACATAAACTTAAGGAGCTTTTTCCTGGCACATTCCATTCTAGTTTACAAGCTAGTAACAGGACCTCCAGAAAGGCTCTGCTGCCTTAGTAAACAGATTTCGTAATGGAGAAATGCTGCCGCCTTGTGGCCGTTTCCCACAAGAGCAGCTTTAAACCCAGTGCTAAAGGTCACTACATATTCACAATCATTGCAGGCCTGTAAATGACACAGGCCCTGAAAAAAATAATCCTGAGGTCGAAAATCGACCAAAAAATTCAAAACAGGGCAATGTTCCAAGAAGAAAATTTCAAGAAGCATACTGTACTCACACTTCTTTTCTTTTCTTTTTTTTTTAATAGAAAAGAAAATGGTGTGGAAAAATGCTGAACAGTAGGAATTGTTAAGGACATGCAAATGCAAATTACAAAAACCTATCAGCTCACACCAGTCAGAATGGCCATGTGCCAAAATTCTGTAAACAAAAAATGTTAAAGGGGATGTGGAGAAATGCGTACCCTCGGTGCTAAGTGGGATGTGGTAAGACCCACTAATGGAAACACAATGGAGGTGGTTTGAAAAGTTAAACATTGAGCTACCTTATGATCCAGCAGGCCCATTCTTGGACGTATAACCTAAGAAGACAGAATTGGAAAGACACAGGCAGGCAAATCTGCATTGCAGCAGTAGGACAATAGCCAAGATATGGAAGTAACCAAAAAGTCCACTAACAGATGGGTGGACAAAGAAGAACTGGTACATGTAGAGATGGAATATTTGCTAGGGAATAAAAATGAAACAATGCCATTTGCAACATCATAGAAGAATTTAGAAGTAATCACGCAAATTGTAGTAAGTAAGAAAGCGAAAGGCACCTATCCTGTGATATCACTTACAGGTGTTACCTAAAAATTGATACCAATGAAGATATTTCCACAGAGAAAGGCAATCACAGATTCATTACACAAACTTATGGTTCACCAAATGGAAAGGTGTGAGGATTGGATACTTTACGATATCGGGGTTAACACAGATATACAAACAGATGTGAAATACGTAATCACCAAAGACCTACGGAATACCAAGAGAAGGCTACTCAACACTGTGTCATAACCTACATGGGAAAAGGATCCGAAGAAGAATACATATATGTATTTGTGTAAAAGAACCACATCTTGCACACCTAGAACAAACAGAATAGTGTAATCCAATTTGCTCTGATAAAAAATTAAATTAAATTAAAAACACAAACAAGAAGTAATGACAGAAACTTAAGGGGCTTTTTCCTGGCACATTCCATGCTAATTTACAAGCTAGTAACTCGACTTCCAGAAAGGCTCTGCTGCCCTAGTAACCAGATTTCGTAATGGAGAAATGCTGCTGCCTTGTGGCCCTTTCCCACAACAGCAGCTTTCAACCCAGTGCAAAAGGTCACTAAATATTCACAATCATCGCAGACATGGAAATGACACCTGCCCTCAAACAAAATCCTGGGGTTGAAAATCGACCAAAAAATTCAAAAGAGGGCAACCTTCCAAGAAGAAAATTTCAAGAGGTATATTGTACTCACAGTGTTTTTCTTTTTTTCTTTCATAGAAAAGAAAAAGGCATGGAAAAATGCTGAACATTAGGAATTATTAAAGACGTGCAAATCCAAATTACAAAAACCGATCAGCTCACACCAGTCAGAATGGCCATCAGCAAAAATGCTGCAAATAGTAAATGCTGAAGGGGTTGTGGGGAAATGCGTACCCCCGGTGCTAAGTGGGACGAGGTCAGAGCCACTAATGAAAACACAATGGAGGTGCCTTGAAAAGGTAAACATTGAGCTACCAATCAATCAAGCATACCCACTGCTTTGCCTATCACCTGAGAAAATGAGAATCAAAAAGTCACAGGCTGGCACATCTGTACTCCAGCAACACTTACCATAGCCAACACCTGGAAGCAAGGAAAATGTCCTTCTACAGAGGAATGCACAAAGAAGGAGTGGCCCATGTACACAATGGAATATTACTCCACTAAAAAATATAAATTAAATTCAAAGAACAAACATAAGTAAGGAGACATCACCTTTTGTGGGTTTATCCGGGCACCTTCCACTCTAATTTATAACCGAGGAACATCACTGGCAGGAAGGTCCGTTTCCCTAGTACCAGCATGGGGAACGTAGAAATGCTGCCACCCTCTGGCCGTTACCTGCAACAGCAGCCTTAAAACCTGTGCTAATGGTCACTTCATATGAAAAAGTACTGCAGGGCGGTAAATGAAACATGCCCTCAAAATGTCTTGAGGGCGGTAATGGGCAAAAAATTTCAAAACGTGGCACATACGTTAAGAAAACAATTTGAAGAAGTAAGCTGTCATCACAGTTTGAAAAAAATGAAAACGGATACGCCTTAAAGCGCAATTTGAACGGATTATTAGACGCGTGCAAATCCAACCACAAAGAGGTATCAGCTCACGACAGTCAGAATAACCATCAGCAAGAAAACTACAAACACGAAATGCTGAAGGTGTTGTGGACAAATGCATACACTCAACATTAAGTGGGACGTAACCTGCAAAGAGCCACTAATGAGAACAGAATGGAGGCGCCTTTAAAAGGTATATATTGACCTCCTGTATGATCCAGCAGGCCCATTCCTGGACCCATAACCTAAGAAGACAGAATTGGAAAGACACAGGCAGGCCAATCTGCATTGCAGCAGTATTACAATAGCCAAGATATGGAAGCAACCAAAAAGTCCATCAACAGATGGGTGGACAAAGAAGAACTGGCACCTGTACAGATAGAATAGTTGCTTGGGAAAGAAATGAAACAATGCCATTTGCAGCACCATAGATGAGTCTGGAAGTAATCACGCAACTTGTAGTGAGGCAGAAAGCGAAAGACACCTATCCTATGATATCACTTGTAGGTGCTACCTAAAAATTGCTACCAATGAAGATATTTCCACAGAGAAAGGCAATCACAGGTTCATTAAACAAACGTATGGTTCACCAAATGGAAACGTGTGAGCATTGGCTACATTACAATATTGGGGTTAACAGAGATATACAAACATATGTGAAATACGTAATCACCAAAGACCTACGGAATACCAAGAGAAGACTACTCAACATTGTGTCATAACCTACATGGGGAAAGGATACGAACAAGAACACCTATATGTATATGTGTAAAAGGAACACATCCTGCACAACTAGAACAAACAAACAGTGTAATCAAATTGGCTCTGATAAAACATAAAAATTAGATTAAAAAAACGAACAAGAAGTAAGGAGACATAAACTTAAGGAGCTTTTTCCTGGCACATTCCATTCTAGTTTACAAGCTAGTAACAGGACCTCCAGAAAGGCTCTGCTGCCTTAGTAAACAGATTTCGTAATGGAGAAATGCTGCCGCCTTGTGGCCGTTTCCCACAAGAGCAGCTTTAAACCCAGTGCTACAGGTCACTACATATTCACAATCATTGCAGGCCTGTAAATGACACAGGCCCTGAAAAAAATAATCCTGAGGTCGAAAATCGACCAAAAAATTCAAAACAGGGCAATGTTCCAAGAAGAAAATTTCAAGAAGCATACTGTACTCACACTTCTTTTCTTTTCTTTTTTTTTTAATAGAAAAGAAAATGGTGTGGAAAAATGCTGAACAGTAGGAATTGTTAAGGACATGCAAATGCAAATTACAAAAACCTATCAGCTCACACCAGTCAGAATGGCCATGTGCCAAAATTCTGTAAACAAAAAATGTTAAAGGGGATGTGGAGAAATGCGTACCCTCGGTGCTAAGTGGGATGTGGTAAGACCCACTAATGGAAACACAATGGAGGTGGTTCGAAAAGTTAAACATTGAGCTACCTTATGATCCAGCAGGCCCATTCTTGGACGTATAACCTAAGAAGACAGAATTGGAAAGACACAGGCAGGCAAATCTGCATTGCAGCAGTAGGACAATAGCCAAGATATGGAAGTAACCAAAAAGTCCACTAACAGATGGGTGGACAAAGAAGAACTGGTACATGTAGAGATGGAATATTTGCTAGGGAATAAAAATGAAACAATGCCATTTGCAACATCATAGAAGAATTTAGAAGTAATCACGCAAATTGTAGTAAGTAAGAAAGCGAAAGGCACCTATCCTGTGATATCACTTACAGGTGTTACCTAAAAATTGATACCAATGAAGATATTTCCACAGAGAAAGGCAATCACAGATTCATTACACAAACTTATGGTTCACCAAATGGAAAGGTGTGAGGATTGGATACTTTACGATATCGGGGTTAACACAGATATACAAACAGATGTGAAATACGTAATCACCAAAGACCTACGGAATACCAAGAGAAGGCTACTCAACACTGTGTCATAACCTACATGGGAAAAGGATCCGAAGAAGAATACATATATGTATTTGTGTAAAAGAACCACATCTTGCACACCTAGAACAAACAGAATAGTGTAATCCAATTTGCTCTGATAAAAAATAAAATTAAATTAAAAACACAAACAAGAAGTAATGACAGAAACTTAAGGGGCTTTTTCCTGGCACATTCCATGCTAATTTACAAGCTAGTAACTCGACTTCCAGAAAGGCTCTGCTGCCCTAGTAACCAGATTTCGTAATGGAGAAATGCTGCTGCCTTGTGGCCCTTTCCCACAACAGCAGCTTTCAACCCAGTGCAAAAGGTCACTAAATATTCACAATCATCGCAGACATGGAAATGACACCTGCCCTCAAACAAAATCCTGGGGTTGAAAATCGACCAAAAAATTCAAAAGAGGGCAACCTTCCAAGAAGAAAATTTCAAGAGGTATATTGTACTCACAGTGTTTTTCTTTTTTTCTTTAATAGAAAAGAAAAAGGCATGGAAAAATGCTGAACATTAGGAATTATTAAAGACATGCAAATCCAAATTACAAAAACCGATCAGCTCACACCAGTCAGAATGGCCATCAGCAAAAATGCTGCAAATAGTAAATGCTGAAGGGGTTGTGGGGAAATGCGTACCCCCGGTGCTAAGTGGGACGAGGTCAGAGCCACTAATGAAAACACAATGGAGGTGCCTTGAAAAGGTAAACATTGAGCTACCAATCAATCAAGCATACCCACTGCTTTGCCTATCACCTGAGAAAATGAGAATCAAAAAGTCACAGGCTGGCACATCTGTACTCCAGCAACACTTACCATAGCCAACACCTGGAAGCAAGGAAAATGTCCTTCTACAGAGGAATGCACAAAGAAGGAGTGGCCCATGTACACAATGGAATATTACTCCACTAAAAAATATAAATTAAATTCAAAGAACAAACATAAGTAAGGAGACATCACCTTTTGTGGGTTTATCCGGGCACCTTCCACTCTAATTTATAACCGAGGAACATCACTGGCAGGAAGGTCCGTTTCCCTAGTACCAGCATGGGGAACGTAGAAATGCTGCCACCCTCTGGCCGTTACCTGCAACAGCAGCATTAAAACCTGTGCTAATGGTCACTTCATATGAAAAAGTACTGCAGGGCGGTAAATGAAACATGCCCTCAAAATGTCTTGAGGGCGGTAATGGGCAAAAAATTTCAAAACGTGGCACATACGTTAAGAAAACAATTTGAAGAAGTAAGCTGTCATCACAGTTTGAAAAAAATGAAAACGGATACGCCTTAAAGCGCAATTTGAACGGATTATTAGACGCGTGCAAATCCAACCACAAAGAGGTATCAGCTCACGCCAGTCAGAATAACCATCAGCAAGAAAACTACAAACACGAAATGCTGAAGGTGTTGTGGACAAATGCATACACTCAACATTAAGTGGGACGTAACCTGCAAAGAGCCACTAATGAGAACAGAATGGAGGCGCCTTTAAAAGGTATATATTGACCTCCTGTATGATCCAGCAGGCCCATTCCTGGACCCATAACCTAAGAAGACAGAATTGGAAAGACACAGGCAGGCCAATCTGCATTGCAGCAGTATTACAATAGCCAAGATATGGAAGCAACCAAAAAGTCCATCAACAGATGGGTGGACAAAGAAGAACTGGCACCTGTACAGATAGAATAGTTGCTTGGGAAAGAAATGAAACAATGCCATTTGCAGCACCATAGATGAGTCTGGAAGTAATCACGCAACTTGTAGTGAGGCAGAAAGCGAAAGACACCTATCCTATGATATCACTTGTAGGTGCTACCTAAAAATTGCTACCAATGAAGATATTTCCACAGAGAAAGGCAATCACAGGTTCATTAAACAAACGTATGGTTCACCAAATGGAAACGTGTGAGGATTGGCTACATTACAATATTGGGGTTAACAGAGATATACAAACATATGTGAAATACGTAATCACCAAAGACCTACGGAATACCAAGAGAAGACTACTCAACATTGTGTCATAACCTACATGGGGAAAGGATACGAACAAGAACACCTATATGTATATGTGTAAAAGGAACACATCCTGCACAACTAGAACAAACAGAACAGTGTAATCAAATTGGCTCTGATAAAACATAAAAATTAGATTAAAAAAACGAACAAGAAGTAAGGAGACATAAACTTAAGGAGCTTTTTCCTGGCACATTCCATTCTAGTTTACAAGCTAGTAACAGGACCTCCAGAAAGGCTCTGCTGCCTTAGTAAACAGATTTCGTAATGGAGAAATGCTGCCGCCTTGTGGCCGTTTCCCACAAGAGCAGCTTTAAACCCAGTGCTACAGGTCACTACATATTCACAATCATTGCAGGCCTGTAAATGACACAGGCCCTGAAAAAAAAAATCCTGAGGTCGAAAATCGACCAAAAAATTCAAAACAGGGCAATGTTCCAAGAAGAAAATTTCAAGAAGCATACTGTACTCACACTTCTTTTCTTTTCTTTTTTTTTTAATAGAAAAGAAAATGGTGTGGAAAAATGCTGAACAGTAGGAATTGTTAAGGACATGCAAATGCAAATTACAAAAACCTATCAGCTCACACCAGTCAGAATGGCCATGTGCCGAAATTCTGTAAACAAAAAATGTTAAAGGGGATGTGGAGAAATGCGTACCCTCGGTGCTAAGTGGGATGTGGTAAGACCCACTAATGGAAACACAATGGAGGTGGTTCGAAAAGTTAAACATTGAGCTACCTTATGATCCAGCAGGCCCATTCTTGGACGTATAACCTAAGAAGACAGAATTGGAAAGACACAGGCAGGCAAATCTGCATTGCAGCAGTAGGACAATAGCCAAGATATGGAAGTAACCAAAAAGTCCACTAACAGATGGGTGGACAAAGAAGAACTGGTACATGTAGAGATGGAATATTTGCTAGGGAATAAAAATGAAACAATGCCATTTGCAACATCATAGAAGAATTTAGAAGTAATCACGCAAATTGTAGTAAGTAAGAAAGCGAAAGGCACCTATCCTGTGATATCACTTACAGGTGTTACCTAAAAATTGATACCAATGAAGATATTTCCACAGAGAAAGGCAATCACAGATTCATTACACAAACTTATGGTTCACCAAATGGAAAGGTGTGAGGATTGGATACTTTACGATATCGGGGTTAACACAGATATACAAACAGATGTGAAATACGTAATCACCAAAGACCTACGGAATACCAAGAGAAGGCTACTCAACACTGTGTCATAACCTACATGGGAAAAGGATCCGAAGAAGAATACATATATGTATTTGTGTAAAAGAACCACATCTTGCACACCTAGAACAAACAGAATAGTGTAATCCAATTTGCTCTGATAAAAAATAAAATTAAATTAAAAACACAAACAAGAAGTAATGACAGAAACTTAAGGGGCTTTTTCCTGGCACATTCCATGCTAATTTACAAGCTAGTAACTCGACTTCCAGAAAGGCTCTGCTGCTCTAGTAACCAGATTTCGTAATGGAGAAATGCTGCTGCCTTGTGGCCCTTTCCCACAACAGCAGCTTTCAACCCAGTGCAAAAGGTCACTAAATATTCACAATCATCGCAGACATGGAAATGACACCTGCCCTCAAACAAAATCCTGGGGTTGAAAATCGACCAAAAACTTCAAAAGAGGGCAACCTTCCAAGAAGAAAATTTCAAGAGGTATATTGTACTCACAGTGTTTTTCTTTTTTTCTTTAATAGAAAAGAAAAAGGCATGGGAAAATGCTGAACATTAGGAATTATTAAAGACATGCAAATCCAAATTACAAAAACCGGTCAGCTCACACCAGTCAGAATGGCCATCAGCAAAAATGCTGCAAATAGTAAATGCTGAAGGGGTTGTGGGGAAATGCGTACCCCCGGTGCTAAGTGGGACGAGGTCAGAGCCACTAATGAAAACACAATGGAGGTGCCTTGAAAAGGTAAACATTGAGCTACCAATCAATCAAGCATACCCACTGCTTTGCCTATCACCTGAGAAAATGAGAATCAAAAAGTCACAGGCTGGCACATCTGTACTCCAGCAACACTTACCATAGCCAACACCTGGAAGCAAGGAAAATGTCCTTCTACAGAGGAATGCACAAAGAAGGAGTGGCCCATGTACACAATGGAATATTACTCCACTAAAAAATATAAATTAAATTCAAAGAACAAACATAAGTAAGGAGACATCACCTTTTGTGGGTTTATCCGGGCACCTTCCACTCTAATTTATAACCGAGGAACATCACTGGCAGGAAGGTCCGTTTCCCTAGTACCAGCATGGGGAACGTAGAAATGCTGCCACCCTCTGGCCGTTACCTGCAACAGCAGCGTTAAAACCTGTGCTAATGGTCACTTCATATGAAAAAGTACTGCAGGGCGGTAAATGAAACATGCCCTCAAAATGTCTTGAGGGCGGTAATGGGCAAAAAATTTCAAAACGTGGCACATACGTTAAGAAAACAATTTGAAGAAGTAAGCTGTCATCACAGTTTGAAAAAAATGAAAACGGATACGCCTTAAAGCGCAATTTGAACGGATTATTAGACGCGTGCAAATCCAACCACAAAGAGGTATCAGCTCACGACAGTCAGAATAACCATCAGCAAGAAAACTACAAACACGAAATGCTGAAGGTGTTGTGGACAAATGCATACACTCAACATTAAGTGGGACGTAACCTGCAAAGAGCCACTAATGAGAACAGAATGGAGGCGCCTTTAAAAGGTATATATTGACCTCCTGTATGATCCAGCAGGCCCATTCCTGGACCCATAACCTAAGAAGACAGAATTGGAAAGACACAGGCAGGCCAATCTGCATTGCAGCAGTATTACAATAGCCAAGATATGGAAGCAACCAAAAAGTCCATCAACAGATGGGTGGACAAAGAAGAACTGGCACCTGTACAGATAGAATAGTTGCTTGGGAAAGAAATGAAACAATGCCATTTGCAGCACCATAGATGAGTCTGGAAGTAATCACGCAACTTGTAGTGAGGCAGAAAGCGAAAGACACCTATCCTATGATATCACTTGTAGGTGCTACCTAAAAATTGCTACCAATGAAGATATTTCCACAGAGAAAGGCAATCACAGGTTCATTAAACAAACGTATGGTTCACCAAATGGAAACGTGTGAGGATTGGCTACATTACGATATTGGGGTTAACAGAGATATACAAACATATGTGAAATACGTAATCACCAAAGACCTACGGAATACCAAGAGAAGACTACTCAACATTGTGTCATAACCTACATGGGGAAAGGATACGAACAAGAACACCTATATGTATATGTGTAAAAGGAACACATCCTGCACAACTAGAACAAACAGAACAGTGTAATCAAATTGGCTCTGATAAAACATAAAAATTAGATTAAAAAAACGAACAAGAAGTAAGGAGACATAAACTTAAGGGGCTTTTTCCTGGCACATTCCATTCTAGTTTACAAGCTAGTAACAGGACCTCCAGAAAGGCTCTGCTGCCTTAGTAAACAGATTTCGTAATGGAGAAATGCTGCCGCCTTGTGGCCGTTTCCCACAAGAGCAGCTTTAAACCCAGTGCTACAGGTCACTACATATTCACAATCATTGCAGGCCTGTAAATGACACAGGCCCTGAAAAAAATAATCCTGAGGTCGAAAATCGACCAAAAAATTCAAAACAGGGCAATGTTCCAAGAAGAAAATTTCAAGAAGCATACTGTACTCACACTTCTTTTCTTTTTTTCTTTTTAATAGAAAAGAAAATGGTGTGGAAAAATGCTGAACATTAGGAATTGTTAAGGACATGCAAATGCAAATTACAAAAACCTATCAGCTCACACCAGTCAGAATGGCCATGTGCCAAAATTCTGTAAACAAAAAATGTTAAAGGGGATGTGGAGAAATGCGTACCCTCGGTGCTAAGTGGGATGTGGTAAGACCCACTAATGGAAACACAATGGAGGTGGTTCGAAAAGTTAAACATTGAGCTACCTTATGATCCAGCAGGCCCATTCTTGGACGTATAACCTAAGAAGACAGAATTGGAAAGACACAGGCAGGCAAATCTGCATTGCAGCAGTAGGACAATAGCCAAGATATGGAAGTAACCAAAAAGTCCACTAACAGATGGGTGGACAAAGAAGAACTGGTACATGTAGAGATGGAATATTTGTTAGGGAATAAAAATGAAACAATGCCATTTGCAACATCATAGAAGAATTTAGAAGTAATCACGCAAATTGTAGTAAGTAAGAAAGCGAAAGGCACCTATCCTGTGATATCACTTACAGGTGTTACCTAAAAATTGATACCAATGAAGATATTTCCACAGAGAAAGGCAATCACAGATTCATTACACAAACTTATGGTTCACCAAATGGAAAGGTGTGAGGATTGGATACTTTACGATATCGGGGTTAACACAGATATACAAACAGATGTGAAATACGTAATCACCAAAGACCTACGGAATACCAAGAGAAGGCTACTCAACACTGTGTCATAACCTACATGGGAAAAGGATCCGAAGAAGAATACATATATGTATTTGTGTAAAAGAACCACATCTTGCACACCTAGAACAAACAGAATAGTGTAATCCAATTTGCTCTGATAAAAAATAAAATTAAATTAAAAACACAAACAAGAAGTAATGACAGAAACTTAAGGGGCTTTTTCCTGGCACATTCCATGCTAATTTACAAGCTAGTAACTCGACTTCCAGAAAGGCTCTGCTGCCCTAGTAACCAGATTTCGTAATGGAGAAATGCTGCTGCCTTGTGGCCCTTTCCCACAACAGCAGCTTTCAACCCAGTGCAAAAGGTCACTAAATATTCACAATCATCGCAGACATGGAAATGACACCTGCCCTCAAACAAAATCCTGGGGTTGAAAATCGACCAAAAAATTCAAAAGAGGGCAACCTTCCAAGAAGAAAATTTCAAGAGGTATATTGTACTCACAGTGTTTTTCTTTTTTTCTTTAATAGAAAAGAAAAAGGCATGGAAAAATGCTGAACATTAGGAATTATTAAAGACATGCAAATCCAAATTACAAAAACCGATCAGCTCACACCAGTCAGAATGGCCATCAGCAAAAATGCTGCAAATAGTAAATGCTGAAGGGGTTGTGGGGAAATGCGTACCCCCGGTGCTAAGTGGGACGAGGTCAGAGCCACTAATGAAAACACAATGGAGGTGCCTTGAAAAGGTAAACATTGAGCTACCAATCAATCAAGCATACCCACTGCTTTGCCTATCACCTGAGAAAATGAGAATCAAAAAGTCACAGGCTGGCACATCTGTACTCCAGCAACACTTACCATAGCCAACACCTGGAAGCAAGGAAAATGTCCTTCTACAGAGGAATGCACAAAGAAGGAGTGGCCCATGTACACAATGGAATATTACTCCACTAAAAAATATAAATTAAATTCAAAGAACAAACATAAGTAAGGAGACATCACCTTTTGTGGGTTTATCCGGGCACCTTCCACTCTAATTTATAACCGAGGAACATCACTGGCAGGAAGGTCCGTTTCCCTAGTACCAGCATGGGGAACGTAGAAATGCTGCCACCCTCTGGCCGTTACCTGCAACAGCAGCGTTAAAACCTGTGCTAATGGTCACTTCATATGAAAAAGTACTGCAGGGCGGTAAATGAAACATGCCCTCAAAATGTCTTGAGGGCGGTAATGGGCAAAAAATTTCAAAACGTGGCACATACGTTAAGAAAACAATTTGAAGAAGTAAGCTGTCATCACAGTTTGAAAAAAATGAAAACGGATACGCCTTAAAGCGCAATTTGAACGGATTATTAGACGCGTGCAAATCCAACCACAAAGAGGTATCAGCTCACGCCAGTCAGAATAACCATCAGCAAGAAAACTACAAACACGAAATGCTGAAGGTGTTGTGGACAAATGCATACACTCAACATTAAGTGGGACGTAACCTGCAAAGAGCCACTAATGAGAACAGAATGGAGGCGCCTTTAAAAGGTATATATTGACCTCCTGTATGATCCAGCAGGCCCATTCCTGGACCCATAACCTAAGAAGACAGAATTGGAAAGACACAGGCAGGCCAATCTGCATTGCAGCAGTATTACAATAGCCAAGATATGGAAGCAACCAAAAAGTCCATCAACAGATGGGTGGACAAAGAAGAACTGGCACCTGTACAGATAGAATAGTTGCTTGGGAAAGAAATGAAACAATGCCATTTGCAGCACCATAGATGAGTCTGGAAGTAATCACGCAACTTGTAGTGAGGTAGAAAGCGAAAGACACCTATCCTATGATATCACTTGTAGGTGCTACCTAAAAATTGCTACCAATGAAGATATTTCCACAGAGAAAGGCAATCACAGGTTCATTAAACAAACGTATGGTTCACCAAATGGAAACGTGTGAGGATTGGCTACATTACGATATTGGGGTTAACAGAGATATACAAACATATGTGAAATACGTAATCACCAAAGACCTACGGAATACCAAGAGAAGACTACTCAACATTGTGTCATAACCTACATGGGGAAAGGATACGAACAAGAACACCTATATGTATATGTGTAAAAGGAACACATCCTGCACAACTAGAACAAACAGAACAGTGTAATCAAATTGGCTCTGATAAAACATAAAAATTAGATTAAAAAAACGAACAAGAAGTAAGGAGACATAAACTTAAGGGGCTTTTTCCTGGCACATTCCATTCTAGTTTACAAGCTAGTAACAGGACCTCCAGAAAGGCTCTGCTGCCTTAGTAAACAGATTTCGTAATGGAGAAATGCTGCCGCCTTGTGGCCGTTTCCCACAAGAGCAGCTTTAAACCCAGTGCTACAGGTCACTACATATTCACAATCATTGCAGGCCTGTAAATGACACAGGCCCTGAAAAAAATAATCCTGAGGTCGAAAATCGACCAAAAAATTCAAAACAGGGCAATGTTCCAAGAAGAAAATTTCAAGAAGCATACTGTACTCACACTTCTTTTCTTTTTTTCTTTTTAATAGAAAAGAAAATGGTGTGGAAAAATGCTGAACATTAGGAATTGTTAAGGACATGCAAATGCAAATTACAAAAACCTATCAGCTCACACCAGTCAGAATGGCCATGTGCCAAAATTCTGTAAACAAAAAATGTTAAAGGGGATGTGGAGAAATGCGTACCCTCGGTGCTAAGTGGGATGTGGTAAGACCCACTAATGGAAACACAATGGAGGTGGTTCGAAAAGTTAAACATTGAGCTACCTTATGATCCAGCAGGCCCATTCTTGGACGTATAACCTAAGAAGACAGAATTGGAAAGACACAGGCAGGCAAATCTGCATTGCAGCAGTAGGACAATAGCCAAGATATGGAAGTAACCAAAAAGTCCACTAACAGATGGGTGGACAAAGAAGAACTGGTACATGTAGAGATGGAATATTTGTTAGGGAATAAAAATGAAACAATGCCATTTGCAACATCATAGAAGAATTTAGAAGTAATCACGCAAATTGTAGTAAGTAAGAAAGCGAAAGGCACCTATCCTGTGATATCACTTACAGGTGTTACCTAAAAATTGATACCAATGAAGATATTTCCACAGAGAAAGGCAATCACAGATTCATTACACAAACTTATGGTTCACCAAATGGAAAGGTGTGAGGATTGGATACTTTACGATATCGGGGTTAACACAGATATACAAACAGATGTGAAATACGTAATCACCAAAGACCTACGGAATACCAAGAGAAGGCTACTCAACACTGTGTCATAACCTACATGGGAAAAGGATCCGAAGAAGAATACATATATGTATTTGTGTAAAAGAACCACATCTTGCACACCTAGAACAAACAGAATAGTGTAATCCAATTTGCTCTGATAAAAAATAAAATTAAATTAAAAACACAAACAAGAAGTAATGACAGAAACTTAAGGGGCTTTTTCCTGGCACATTCCATGCTAATTTACAAGCTAGTAACTCGACTTCCAGAAAGGCTCTGCTGCCCTAGTAACCAGATTTCGTAATGGAGAAATGCTGCTGCCTTGTGGCCCTTTCCCACAACAGCAGCTTTCAACCCAGTGCAAAAGGTCACTAAATATTCACAATCATCGCAGACATGGAAATGACACCTGCCCTCAAACAAAATCCTGGGGTTGAAAATCGACCAAAAAATTCAAAAGAGGGCAACCTTCCAAGAAGAAAATTTCAGGAGGTATATTGTACTCACAGTGTTTTTCTTTTTTTCTTTAATAGAAAAGAAAAAGGCATGGAAAAATGCTGAACATTAGGAATTATTAAAGACATGCAAATCCAAATTACAAAAACCGATCAGCTCACACCAGTCAGAATGGCCATCAGCAAAAATGCTGCAAATAGTAAATGCTGAAGGGGTTGTGGGGAAATGCGTACCCCCGGTGCTAAGTGGGACGAGGTCAGAGCCACTAATGAAAACACAATGGAGGTGCCTTGAAAAGGTAAACATTGAGCTACCAATCAATCAAGCATACCCACTGCTTTGCCTATCACCTGAGAAAATGAGAATCAAAAAGTCACAGGCTGGCACATCTGTACTCCAGCAACACTTACCATAGCCAACACCTGGAAGCAAGGAAAATGTCCTTCTACAGAGGAATGCACAAAGAAGGAGTGGCCCATGTACACAATGGAATATTACTCCACTAAAAAATATAAATTAAATTCAAAGAACAAACATAAGTAAGGAGACATCACCTTTTGTGGGTTTATCCGGGCACCTTCCACTCTAATTTATAACCGAGGAACATCACTGGCAGGAAGGTCCGTTTCCCTAGTACCAGCATGTGGAACGTAGAAATGCTGCCACCCTCTGGCCGTTACCTGCAACAGCAGCGTTAAAACCTGTGCTAATGGTCACTTCATATGAAAAAGTACTGCAGGGCGGTAAATGAAACATGCCCTCAAAATGTCTTGAGGGCGGTAATGGGCAAAAAATTTCAAAACGTGGCACATACGTTAAGAAAACAATTTGAAGAAGTAAGCTGTCATCACAGTTTGAAAAAAATGAAAACGGATACGCCTTAAAGCGCAATTTGAACGGATTATTAGACGCGTGCAAATCCAACCACAAAGAGGTATCAGCTCACGCCAGTCAGAATAACCATCAGCAAGAAAACTACAAACACGAAATGCTGAAGGTGTTGTGGACAAATGCATACACTCAACATTAAGTGGGACGTAACCTGCAAAGAGCCACTAATGAGAACAGAATGGAGGCGCCTTTAAAAGGTATATATTGACCTCCTGTATGATCCAGCAGGCCCATTCCTGGACCCATAACCTAAGAAGACAGAATTGGAAAGACACAGGCAGGCCAATCTGCATTGCAGCAGTATTACAATAGCCAAGATATGGAAGCAACCAAAAAGTCCATCAACAGATGGGTGGACAAAGAAGAACTGGCACCTGTACAGATAGAATAGTTGCTTGGGAAAGAAATGAAACAATGCCATTTGCAGCACCATAGATGAGTCTGGAAGTAATCACGCAACTTGTAGTGAGGTAGAAAGCGAAAGACACCTATCCTATGATATCACTTGTAGGTGCTACCTAAAAATTGCTACCAATGAAGATATTTCCACAGAGAAAGGCAATCACAGGTTCATTAAACAAACGTATGGTTCACCAAATGGAAACGTGTGAGGATTGGCTACATTACGATATTGGGGTTAACAGAGATATACAAACATATGTGAAATACGTAATCACCAAAGACCTACGGAATACCAAGAGAAGACTACTCAACATTGTGTCATAACCTACATGGGGAAAGGATACGAACAAGAACACCTATATGTATATGTGTAAAAGGAACACATCCTGCACAACTAGAACAAACAGAACAGTGTAATCAAATTGGCTCTGATAAAACATAAAAATTAGATTAAAAAAACGAACAAGAAGTAAGGAGACATAAACTTAAGGGGCTTTTTCCTGGCACATTCCATTCTAGTTTACAAGCTAGTAACAGGACCTCCAGAAAGGCTCTGCTGCCTTAGTAAACAGATTTCGTAATGGAGAAATGCTGCCGCCTTGTGGCCGTTTCCCACAAGAGCAGCTTTAAACCCAGTGCTACAGGTCACTACATATTCACAATCATTGCAGGCCTGTAAATGACACAGGCCCTGAAAAAAATAATCCTGAGGTCGAAAATCGACCAAAAAATTCAAAACAGGGCAATGTTCCAAGAAGAAAATTTCAAGAAGCATACTGTACTCACACTTCTTTTCTTTTTTTCTTTTTAATAGAAAAGAAAATGGTGTGGAAAAATGCTGAACATTAGGAATTGTTAAGGACATGCAAATGCAAATTACAAAAACCTATCAGCTCACACCAGTCAGAATGGCCATGTGCCAAAATTCTGTAAACAAAAAATGTTAAAGGGGATGTGGAGAAATGCGTACCCTCGGTGCTAAGTGGGATGTGGTAAGACCCACTAATGGAAACACAATGGAGGTGGTTCGAAAAGTTAAACATTGAGCTACCTTATGATCCAGCAGGCCCATTCTTGGACGTATAACCTAAGAAGACAGAATTGGAAAGACACAGGCAGGCAAATCTGCATTGCAGCAGTAGGACAATAGCCAAGATATGGAAGTAACCAAAAAGTCCACTAACAGATGGGTGGACAAAGAAGAACTGGTACATGTAGAGATGGAATATTTGTTAGGGAATAAAAATGAAACAATGCCATTTGCAACATCATAGAAGAATTTAGAAGTAATCACGCAAATTGTAGTAAGTAAGAAAGCGAAAGGCACCTATCCTGTGATATCACTTACAGGTGTTACCTAAAAATTGATACCAATGAAGATATTTCCACAGAGAAAGGCAATCACAGATTCATTACACAAACTTATGGTTCACCAAATGGAAAGGTGTGAGGATTGGATACTTTACGATATCGGGGTTAACACAGATATACAAACAGATGTGAAATACGTAATCACCAAAGACCTACGGAATACCAAGAGAAGGCTACTCAACACTGTGTCATAACCTACATGGGAAAAGGATCCGAAGAAGAATACATATATGTATTTGTGTAAAAGAACCACATCTTGCACACCTAGAACAAACAGAATAGTGTAATCCAATTTGCTCTGATAAAAAATAAAATTAAATTAAAAACACAAACAAGAAGTAATGACAGAAACTTAAGGGGCTTTTTCCTGGCACATTCCATGCTAATTTACAAGCTAGTAACTCGACTTCCAGAAAGGCTCTGCTGCCCTAGTAACCAGATTTCGTAATGGAGAAATGCTGCTGCCTTGTGGCCCTTTCCCACAACAGCAGCTTTCAACCCAGTGCAAAAGGTCACTAAATATTCACAATCATCGCAGACATGGAAATGACACCTGCCCTCAAACAAAATCCTGGGGTTGAAAATCGACCAAAAAATTCAAAAGAGGGCAACCTTCCAAGAAGAAAATTTCAGGAGGTATATTGTACTCACAGTGTTTTTCTTTTT
The DNA here is from genome assembly GCF_028564815.1 of Eubalaena glacialis. Taxonomy (NCBI): domain Eukaryota; kingdom Metazoa; phylum Chordata; class Mammalia; order Artiodactyla; family Balaenidae; genus Eubalaena; species Eubalaena glacialis. The sequence continues at coordinate 67,335,175 of NC_083718.1, read as the reverse complement.
TTCTTTAATAGAAAAGAAAAAGGCATGGAAAAATGCTGAACATTAGGAATTATTAAAGACATGCAAATCCAAATTACAAAAACCGATCAGCTCACACCAGTCAGAATGGCCATCAGCAAAAATGCTGCAAATAGTAAATGCTGAAGGGGTTGTGGGGAAATGCGTACCCCCGGTGCTAAGTGGGACGAGGTCAGAGCCACTAATGAAAACACAATGGAGGTGCCTTGAAAAGGTAAACATTGAGCTACCAATCAATCAAGCATACCCACTGCTTTGCCTATCACCTGAGAAAATGAGAATCAAAAAGTCACAGGCTGGCACATCTGTACTCCAGCAACACTTACCATAGCCAACACCTGGAAGCAAGGAAAATGTCCTTCTACAGAGGAATGCACAAAGAAGGAGTGGCCCATGTACACAATGGAATATTACTCCACTAAAAAATATAAATTAAATTCAAAGAACAAACATAAGTAAGGAGACATCACCTTTTGTGGGTTTATCCGGGCACCTTCCACTCTAATTTATAACCGAGGAACATCACTGGCAGGAAGGTCCGTTTCCCTAGTACCAGCATGGGGAACGTAGAAATGCTGCCACCCTCTGGCCGTTACCTGCAACAGCAGCGTTAAAACCTGTGCTAATGGTCACTTCATATGAAAAAGTACTGCAGGGCGGTAAATGAAACATGCCCTCAAAATGTCTTGAGGGCGGTAATGGGCAAAAAATTTCAAAACGTGGCACATACGTTAAGAAAACAATTTGAAGAAGTAAGCTGTCATCACAGTTTGAAAAAAATGAAAACGGATACGCCTTAAAGCGCAATTTGAACGGATTATTAGACGCGTGCAAATCCAACCACAAAGAGGTATCAGCTCACGCCAGTCAGAATAACCATCAGCAAGAAAACTACAAACACGAAATGCTGAAGGTGTTGTGGACAAATGCATACACTCAACATTAAGTGGGACGTAACCTGCAAAGAGCCACTAATGAGAACAGAATGGAGGCGCCTTTAAAAGGTATATATTGACCTCCTGTATGATCCAGCAGGCCCATTCCTGGACCCATAACCTAAGAAGACAGAATTGGAAAGACACAGGCAGGCCAATCTGCATTGCAGCAGTATTACAATAGCCAAGATATGGAAGCAACCAAAAAGTCCATCAACAGATGGGTGGACAAAGAAGAACTGGCACCTGTACAGATAGAATAGTTGCTTGGGAAAGAAATGAAACAATGCCATTTGCAGCACCATAGATGAGTCTGGAAGTAATCACGCAACTTGTAGTGAGGTAGAAAGCGAAAGACACCTATCCTATGATATCACTTGTAGGTGCTACCTAAAAATTGCTACCAATGAAGATATTTCCACAGAGAAAGGCAATCACAGGTTCATTAAACAAACGTATGGTTCACCAAATGGAAACGTGTGAGGATTGGCTACATTACGATATTGGGGTTAACAGAGATATACAAACATATGTGAAATACGTAATCACCAAAGACCTACGGAATACCAAGAGAAGACTACTCAACATTGTGTCATAACCTACATGGGGAAAGGATACGAACAAGAACACCTATATGTATATGTGTAAAAGGAACACATCCTGCACAACTAGAACAAACAGAACAGTGTAATCAAATTGGCTCTGATAAAACATAAAAATTAGATTAAAAAAACGAACAAGAAGTAAGGAGACATAAACTTAAGGGGCTTTTTCCTGGCACATTCCATTCTAGTTTACAAGCTAGTAACAGGACCTCCAGAAAGGCTCTGCTGCCTTAGTAAACAGATTTCGTAATGGAGAAATGCTGCCGCCTTGTGGCCGTTTCCCACAAGAGCAGCTTTAAACCCAGTGCTACAGGTCACTACATATTCACAATCATTGCAGGCCTGTAAATGACACAGGCCCTGAAAAAAAAAATCCTGAGGTCGAAAATCGACCAAAAAATTCAAAACAGGGCAATGTTCCAAGAAGAAAATTTCAAGAAGCATACTGTACTCACACTTCTTTTCTTTTCTTTTTTTTTTAATAGAAAAGAAAATGGTGTGGAAAAATGCTGAACAGTAGGAATTGTTAAGGACATGCAAATGCAAATTACAAAAACCTATCAGCTCACACCAGTCAGAATGGCCATGTGCCAAAATTCTGTAAACAAAAAATGTTAAAGGGGATGTGGAGAAATGCGTACCCTCGGTGCTAAGTGGGATGTGGTAAGACCCACTAATGGAAACACAATGGAGGTGGTTCGAAAAGTTAAACATTGAGCTACCTTATGATCCAGCAGGCCCATTCTTGGACGTATAACCTAAGAAGACAGAATTGGAAAGACACAGGCAGGCAAATCTGCATTGCAGCAGTAGGACAATAGCCAAGATATGGAAGTAACCAAAAAGTCCACTAACAGATGGGTGGACAAAGAAGAACTGGTACATGTAGAGATGGAATATTTGTTAGGGAATAAAAATGAAACAATGCCATTTGCAACATCATAGAAGAATTTAGAAGTAATCACGCAAATTGTAGTAAGTAAGAAAGCGAAAGGCACCTATCCTGTGATATCACTTACAGGTGTTACCTAAAAATTGATACCAATGAAGATATTTCCACAGAGAAAGGCAATCACAGATTCATTACACAAACTTATGGTTCACCAAATGGAAAGGTGTGAGGATTGGATACTTTACGATATCGGGGTTAACACAGATATACAAACAGATGTGAAATACGTAATCACCAAAGACCTACGGAATACCAAGAGAAGGCTACTCAACACTGTGTCATAACCTACATGGGAAAAGGATCCGAAGAAGAATACATATATGTATTTGTGTAAAAGAACCACATCTTGCACACCTAGAACAAACAGAATAGTGTAATCCAATTTGCTCTGATAAAAAATAAAATTAAATTAAAAACACAAACAAGAAGTAATGACAGAAACTTAAGGGGCTTTTTCCTGGCACATTCCATGCTAATTTACAAGCTAGTAACTCGACTTCCAGAAAGGCTCTGCTGCCCTAGTAACCAGATTTCGTAATGGAGAAATGCTGCTGCCTTGTGGCCCTTTCCCACAACAGCAGCTTTCAACCCAGTGCAAAAGGTCACTAAATATTCACAATCATCGCAGACATGGAAATGACACCTGCCCTCAAACAAAATCCTGGGGTTGAAAATCGACCAAAAAATTCAAAAGAGGGCAACCTTCCAAGAAGAAAATTTCAGGAGGTATATTGTACTCACAGTGTTTTTCTTTTTTTCTTTAATAGAAAAGAAAAAGGCATGGAAAAATGCTGAACATTAGGAATTATTAAAGACATGCAAATCCAAATTACAAAAACCGATCAGCTCACACCAGTCAGAATGGCCATCAGCAAAAATGCTGCAAATAGTAAATGCTGAAGGGGTTGTGGGGAAATGCGTACCCCCGGTGCTAAGTGGGACGAGGTCAGAGCCACTAATGAAAACACAATGGAGGTGCCTTGAAAAGGTAAACATTGAGCTACCAATCAATCAAGCATACCCACTGCTTTGCCTATCACCTGAGAAAATGAGAATCAAAAAGTCACAGGCTGGCACATCTGTACTCCAGCAACACTTACCATAGCCAACACCTGGAAGCAAGGAAAATGTCCTTCTACAGAGGAATGCACAAAGAAGGAGTGGCCCATGTACACAATGGAATATTACTCCACTAAAAAATATAAATTAAATTCAAAGAACAAACATAAGTAAGGAGACATCACCTTTTGTGGGTTTATCCGGGCACCTTCCACTCTAATTTATAACCGAGGAACATCACTGGCAGGAAGGTCCGTTTCCCTAGTACCAGCATGGGGAACGTAGAAATGCTGCCACCCTCTGGCCGTTACCTGCAACAGCAGCGTTAAAACCTGTGCTAATGGTCACTTCATATGAAAAAGTACTGCAGGGCGGTAAATGAAACATGCCCTCAAAATGTCTTGAGGGCGGTAATGGGCAAAAAATTTCAAAACGTGGCACATACGTTAAGAAAACAATTTGAAGAAGTAAGCTGTCATCACAGTTTGAAAAAAATGAAAACGGATACGCCTTAAAGCGCAATTTGAACGGATTATTAGACGCGTGCAAATCCAACCACAAAGAGGTATCAGCTCACGCCAGTCAGAATAACCATCAGCAAGAAAACTACAAACACGAAATGCTGAAGGTGTTGTGGACAAATGCATACACTCAACATTAAGTGGGACGTAACCTGCAAAGAGCCACTAATGAGAACAGAATGGAGGCGCCTTTAAAAGGTATATATTGACCTCCTGTATGATCCAGCAGGCCCATTCCTGGACCCATAACCTAAGAAGACAGAATTGGAAAGACACAGGCAGGCCAATCTGCATTGCAGCAGTATTACAATAGCCAAGATATGGAAGCAACCAAAAAGTCCATCAACAGATGGGTGGACAAAGAAGAACTGGCACCTGTACAGATAGAATAGTTGCTTGGGAAAGAAATGAAACAATGCCATTTGCAGCACCATAGATGAGTCTGGAAGTAATCACGCAACTTGTAGTGAGGTAGAAAGCGAAAGACACCTATCCTATGATATCACTTGTAGGTGCTACCTAAAAATTGCTACCAATGAAGATATTTCCACAGAGAAAGGCAATCACAGGTTCATTAAAAAAACGTATGGTTCACCAAATGGAAACGTGTGAGGATTGGCTACATTACGATATTGGGGTTAACAGAGATATACAAACATATGTGAAATACGTAATCACCAAAGACCTATGGAATACCAAGAGAAGACTACTCAACATTGTGTCATAACCTACATGGGGAAAGGATACGAACAAGAACACCTATATGTATATGTGTAAAAGGAACACATCCTGCACAACTAGAACAAACAGAACAGTGTAATCAAATTGGCTCTGATAAAACATAAAAATTAGATTAAAAAAACGAACAAGAAGTAAGGAGACATAAACTTAAGGGGCTTTTTCCTGGCACATTCCATTCTAGTTTACAAGCTAGTAACAGGACCTCCAGAAAGGCTCTGCTGCCTTAGTAAACAGATTTCGTAATGGAGAAATGCTGCCGCCTTGTGGCCGTTTCCCACAAGAGCAGCTTTAAACCCAGTGCTACAGGTCACTACATATTCACAATCATTGCAGGCCTGTAAATGACACAGGCCCTGAAAAAAATAATCCTGAGGTCGAAAATCGACCAAAAAATTCAAAACAGGGCAATGTTCCAAGAAGAAAATTTCAAGAAGCATACTGTACTCACACTTCTTTTCTTTTTTTCTTTTTAATAGAAAAGAAAATGGTGTGGAAAAATGCTGAACATTAGGAATTGTTAAGGACATGCAAATGCAAATTACAAAAACCTATCAGCTCACACCAGTCAGAATGGCCATGTGCCAAAATTCTGTAAACAAAAAATGTTAAAGGGGATGTGGAGAAATGCGTACCCTCGGTGCTAAGTGGGATGTGGTAAGACCCACTAATGGAAACACAATGGAGGTGGTTCGAAAAGTTAAACATTGAGCTACCTTATGATCCAGCAGGCCCATTCTTGGACGTATAACCTAAGAAGACAGAATTGGAAAGACACAGGCAGGCAAATCTGCATTGCAGCAGTAGGACAATAGCCAAGATATGGAAGTAACCAAAAAGTCCACTAACAGATGGGTGGACAAAGAAGAACTGGTACATGTAGAGATGGAATATTTGTTAGGGAATAAAAATGAAACAATGCCATTTGCAACATCATAGAAGAATTTAGAAGTAATCACGCAAATTGTAGTAAGTAAGAAAGCGAAAGGCACCTATCCTGTGATATCACTTACAGGTGTTACCTAAAAATTGATACCAATGAAGATATTTCCACAGAGAAAGGCAATCACAGATTCATTACACAAACTTATGGTTCACCAAATGGAAAGGTGTGAGGATTGGATACTTTACGATATCGGGGTTAACACAGATATACAAACAGATGTGAAATACGTAATCACCAAAGACCTACGGAATACCAAGAGAAGGCTACTCAACACTGTGTCATAACCTACATGGGAAAAGGATCCGAAGAAGAATACATATATGTATTTGTGTAAAAGAACCACATCTTGCACACCTAGAACAAACAGAATAGTGTAATCCAATTTGCTCTGATAAAAAATAAAATTAAATTAAAAACACAAACAAGAAGTAATGACAGAAACTTAAGGGGCTTTTTCCTGGCACATTCCATGCTAATTTACAAGCTAGTAACTCGACTTCCAGAAAGGCTCTGCTGCCCTAGTAACCAGATTTCGTAATGGAGAAATGCTGCTGCCTTGTGGCCCTTTCCCACAACAGCAGCTTTCAACCCAGTGCAAAAGGTCACTAAATATTCACAATCATCGCAGACATGGAAATGACACCTGCCCTCAAACAAAATCCTGGGGTTGAAAATCGACCAAAAAATTCAAAAGAGGGCAACCTTCCAAGAAGAAAATTTCAAGAGGTATATTGTACTCACAGTGTTTTTCTTTTTTTCTTTAATAGAAAAGAAAAAGGCATGGAAAAATGCTGAACATTAGGAATTATTAAAGACATGCAAATCCAAATTACAAAAACCGATCAGCTCACACCAGTCAGAATGGCCATCAGCAAAAATGCTGCAAATAGTAAATGCTGAAGGGGTTGTGGGGAAATGCGTACCCCCGGTGCTAAGTGGGACGAGGTCAGAGCCACTAATGAAAACACAATGGAGGTGCCTTGAAAAGGTAAACATTGAGCTACCAATCAATCAAGCATACCCACTGCTTTGCCTATCACCTGAGAAAATGAGAATCAAAAAGTCACAGGCTGGCACACCTGTACTCCAGCAACACTTACCATAGCCAACACCTGGAAGCAAGGAAAATGTCCTTCTACAGAGGAATGCACAAAGAAGGAGTGGCCCATGTACACAATGGAATATTACTCCACTAAAAAATATAAATTAAATTCAAAGAACAAACATAAGTAAGGAGACATCACCTTTTGTGGGTTTATCCGGGCACCTGCCACTCTAATTTATAACCGAGGAACATCACTGGCAGGAAGGTCCGTTTCCCTAGTACCAGCATGGGGAACGTAGAAATGCTGCCACCCTCTGGCCGTTACCTGCAACAGCAGCGTTAAAACCTGTGCTAATGGTCACTTCATATGAAAAAGTACTGCAGGGCGGTAAATGAAACATGCCCTCAAAATGTCTTGAGGGCGGTAATGGGCAAAAAATTTCAAAACGTGGCACATACGTTAAGAAAACAATTTGAAGAAGTAAGCTGTCATCACAGTTTGAAAAAAATGAAAACGGATACGCCTTAAAGCGCAATTTGAACGGATTATTAGACGCGTGCAAATCCAACCACAAAGAGGTATCAGCTCACGCCAGTCAGAATAACCATCAGCAAGAAAACTACAAACACGAAATGCTGAAGGTGTTGTGGACAAATGCATACACTCAACATTAAGTGGGACGTAACCTGCAAAGAGCCACTAATGAGAACAGAATGGAGGCGCCTTTAAAAGGTATATATTGACCGCCCGTATGATCCAGCAGGCCCATTCCTGGACCCATAACCTAAGAAGACAGAATTGGAAAGACACAGGCAGGCCAATCTGCATTGCAGCAGTATTACAATAGCCAAGATATGGAAGCAACCAAAAAGTCCATCAACAGATGGGTGGACAAAGAAGAACTGGCACCTGTACAGATAGAATAGTTGCTTGGGAAAGAAATGAAACAATGCCATTTGCAGCACCATAGATGAGTCTGGAAGTAATCACGCAACTTGTAGTGAGGTAGAAAGCGAAAGACACCTATCCTATGATATCACTTGTAGGTGCTACCTAAAAATTGCTACCAATGAAGATATTTCCACAGAGAAAGGCAATCACAGGTTCATTAAACAAACGTATGGTTCACCAAATGGAAACGTGTGAGGATTGGCTACATTACGATATTGGGGTTAACAGAGATATACAAACATATGTGAAATACGTAATCACCAAAGACCTACGGAATACCAAGAGAAGACTACTCAACATTGTGTCATAACCTACATGGGGAAAGGATACGAACAAGAACACCTATATGTATATGTGTAAAAGGAACACATCCTGCACAACTAGAACAAACAGAACAGTGTAATCAAATTGGCTCTGATAAAACATAAAAATTACATTAAAAAAACGAACAAGAAGTAAGGAGACATAAACTTAAGGGGCTTTTTCCTGGCACATTCCATTCTAGTTTACAAGCTAGTAACAGGACCTCCAGAAAGGCTCTGCTGCCTTAGTAAACAGATTTCGTAATGGAGAAATGCTGCCGCCTTGTGGCCGTTTCCCACAAGAGCAGCTTTAAACCCAGTGCTACAGGTCACTACATATTCACAATCATTGCAGGCCTGTAAATGACACAGGCCCTGAAAAAAAAAATCCTGAGGTCGAAAATCGACCAAAAAATTCAAAACAGGGCAATGTTCCAAGAAGAAAATTTCAAGAAGCATACTGTACGCACACTTCTTTTCTTTTCTTTTTTTTTTAATAGAAAAGAAAATGGTGTGGAAAAATGCTGAACAGTAGGAATTGTTAAGGACATGCAAATGCAAATTACAAAAACCTATCAGCTCACACCAGTCAGAATGGCCATGTGCCTAAATTCTGTAAACAAAAAATGTTAAAGGGGATGTGGAGAAATGCGTACCCTCGGTGCTAAGTGGGATGTGGTAAGACCCACTAATGGAAACACAATGGAGGTGGTTCGAAAAGTTAAACATTGAGCTACCTTATGATCCAGCAGGCCCATTCTTGGACGTATAACCTAAGAAGACAGAATTGGAAAGACACAGGCAGGCAAATCTGCATTGCAGCAGTAGGACAATAGCCAAGATATGGAAGTAACCAAAAAGTCCACTAACAGATGGGTGGACAAAGAAGAACTGGTACATGTAGAGATGGAATATTTGTTAGGGAATAAAAATGAAACAATGCCATTTGCAACATCATAGAAGAATTTAGAAGTAATCACGCAAATTGTAGTAAGTAAGAAAGCGAAAGGCACCTATCCTGTGATATCACTTACAGGTGTTACCTAAAAATTGATACCAATGAAGATATTTCCACAGAGAAAGGCAATCACAGATTCATTACACAAACTTATGGTTCACCAAATGGAAAGGTGTGAGGATTGGATACTTTACGATATCGGGGTTAACACAGATATACAAACAGATGTGAAATAACGTAATCACCAAAGACCTACGGAATACCAAGAGAAGGCTACTCAACACTGTGTCATAACCTACATGGGAAAAGGATCCGAAGAAGAATACATATATGTATTTGTGTAAAAGAACCACATCTTGCACACCTAGAACAAACAGAATAGTGTAATCCAATTTGCTCTGATAAAAAATAAAATTAAATTAAAAACACAAACAAGAAGTAATGACAGAAACTTAAGGGGCTTTTTCCTGGCACATTCCATGCTAATTTACAAGCTAGTAACTCGACTTCCAGAAAGGCTCTGCTGCCCTAGTAACCAGATTTCGTAATGGAGAAATGCTGCTGCCTTGTGGCCCTTTCCCACAACAGCAGCTTTCAACCCAGTGCAAAAGGTCACTAAATATTCACAATCATCGCAGACATGGAAATGACACCTGCCCTCAAACAAAATCCTGGGGTTGAAAATCGACCAAAAAATTCAAAAGAGGGCAACCTTCCAAGAAGAAAATTTCAGGAGGTATATTGTACTCACAGTGTTTTTCTTTTTTTCTTTAATAGAAAAGAAAAAGGCATGGAAAAATGCTGAACATTAGGAATTATTAAAGACATGCAAATCCAAATTACAAAAACCGATCAGCTCACACCAGTCAGAATGGCCATCAGCAAAAATGCTGCAAATAGTAAATGCTGAAGGGGTTGTGGGGAAATGCGTACCCCCGGTGCTAAGTGGGACGAGGTCAGAGCCACTAATGAAAACACAATGGAGGTGCCTTGAAAAGGTAAACATTGAGCTACCAATCAATCAAGCATACCCACTGCTTTGCCTATCACCTGAGAAAATGAGAATCAAAAAGTCACAGGCTGGCACATCTGTACTCCAGCAACACTTACCATAGCCAACACCTGGAAGCAAGGAAAATGTCCTTCTACAGAGGAATGCACAAAGAAGGAGTGGCCCATGTACACAATGGAATATTACTCCACTAAAAAATATAAATTAAATTCAAAGAACAAACATAAGTAAGGAGACATCACCTTTTGTGGGTTTATCCGGGCACCTTCCACTCTAATTTATAACCGAGGAACATCACTGGCAGGAAGGTCCGTTTCCCTAGTACCAGCATGGGGAACGTAGAAATGCTGCCACCCTCTGGCCGTTACCTGCAACAGCAGCGTTAAAACCTGTGCTAATGGTCACTTCATATGAAAAAGTACTGCAGGGCGGTAAATGAAACATGCCCTCAAAATGTCTTGAGGGCGGTAATGGGCAAAAAATTTCAAAACGTGGCACATACGTTAAGAAAACAATTTGAAGAAGTAAGCTGTCATCACAGTTTGAAAAAAATGAAAACGGATACGCCTTAAAGCGCAATTTGAACGGATTATTAGACGCGTGCAAATCCAACCACAAAGAGGTATCAGCTCACGCCAGTCAGAATAACCATCAGCAAGAAAACTACAAACACGAAATGCTGAAGGTGTTGTGGACAAATGCATACACTCAACATTAAGTGGGACGTAACCTGCAAAGAGCCACTAATGAGAACAGAATGGAGGCGCCTTTAAAAGGTATATATTGACCTCCTGTATGATCCAGCAGGCCCATTCCTGGACCCATAACCTAAGAAGACAGAATTGGAAAGACACAGGCAGGCCAATCTGCATTGCAGCAGTATTACAATAGCCAAGATATGGAAGCAACCAAAAAGTCCATCAACAGATGGGTGGACAAAGAAGAACTGGCACCTGTACAGATAGAATAGTTGCTTGGGAAAGAAATGAAACAATGCCATTTGCAGCACCATAGATGAGTCTGGAAGTAATCACGCAACTTGTAGTGAGGCAGAAAGCGAAAGACACCTATCCTATGATATCACTTGTAGGTGCTACCTAAAAATTGCTACCAATGAAGATATTTCCACAGAGAAAGGCAATCACAGGTTCATTAAACAAACGTATGGTTCACCAAATGGAAACGTGTGAGGATTGGCTACATTACGATATTGGGGTTAACAGAGATATACAAACATATGTGAAATACGTAATCACCAAAGACCTACGGAATACCAAGAGAAGACTACTCAACATTGTGTCATAACCTACATGGGGAAAGGATACGAACAAGAACACCTATATGTATATGTGTAAAAGGAACACATCCTGCACAACTAGAACAAACAGAACAGTGTAATCAAATTGGCTCTGATAAAACATAAAAATTACATTAAAAAAACGAACAAGAAGTAAGGAGACATAAACTTAAGGGGCTTTTTCCTGGCACATTCCATTCTAGTTTACAAGCTAGTAACAGGACCTCCAGAAAGGCTCTGCTGCCTTAGTAAACAGATTTCGTAATGGAGAAATGCTGCCGCCTTGTGGCCGTTTCCCACAAGAGCAGCTTTAAACCCAGTGCTACAGGTCACTACATATTCACAATCATTGCAGGCCTGTAAATGACACAGGCCCTGAAAAAAAAAATCCTGAGGTCGAAAATCGACCAAAAAATTCAAAACAGGGCAATGTTCCAAGAAGAAAATTTCAAGAAGCATACTGTACTCACACTTCTTTTCTTTTTTTCTTTTTAATAGAAAAGAAAATGGTGTGGAAAAATGCTGAACATTAGGAATTGTTAAGGACATGCAAATGCAAATTACAAAAACCTATCAGCTCACACCAGTCAGAATGGCCATGTGCCAAAATTCTGTAAACAAAAAATGTTAAAGGGGATGTGGAGAAATGCGTACCCTCGGTGCTAAGTGGGATGTGGTAAGACCCACTAATGGAAACACAATGGAGGTGGTTCGAAAAGTTAAACATTGAGCTACCTTATGATCCAGCAGGCCCATTCTTGGACGTATAACCTAAGAAGACAGAATTGGAAAGACACAGGCAGGCAAATCTGCATTGCAGCAGTAGGACAATAGCCAAGATATGGAAGTAACCAAAAAGTCCACTAACAGATGGGTGGACAAAGAAGAACTGGTACATGTAGAGATGGAATATTTGTTAGGGAATAAAAATGAAACAATGCCATTTGCAACATCATAGAAGAATTTAGAAGTAATCACGCAAATTGTAGTAAGTAAGAAAGCGAAAGGCACCTATCCTGTGATATCACTTACAGGTGTTACCTAAAAATTGATACCAATGAAGATATTTCCACAGAGAAAGGCAATCACAGATTCATTACACAAACTTATGGTTCACCAAATGGAAAGGTGTGAGGATTGGATACTTTACGATATCGGGGTTAACACAGATATACAAACAGATGTGAAATACGTAATCACCAAAGACCTACGGAATACCAAGAGAAGGCTACTCAACACTGTGTCATAACCTACATGGGAAAAGGATCCGAAGAAGAATACATATATGTATTTGTGTAAAAGAACCACATCTTGCACACCTAGAACAAACAGAATAGTGTAATCCAATTTGCTCTGATAAAAAATAAAATTAAATTAAAAACACAAACAAGAAGTAATGACAGAAACTTAAGGGGCTTTTTCCTGGCACATTCCATGCTAATTTACAAGCTAGTAACTCGACTTCCAGAAAGGCTCTGCTGCCCTAGTAACCAGATTTCGTAATGGAGAAATGCTGCTGCCTTGTGGCCCTTTCCCACAACAGCAGCTTTCAACCCAGTGCAAAAGGTCACTAAATATTCACAATCATCGCAGACATGGAAATGACACCTGCCCTCAAACAAAATCCTGGGGTTGAAAATCGACCAAAAAACTCAAAAGAGGGCAACCTTCCAAGAAGAAAATTTCAAGAGGTATATTGTACTCACAGTGTTTTTCTTTTTTTCTTTAATAGAAAAGAAAAAGGCATGGAAAAATGCTGAACATTAGGAATTATTAAAGACATGCAAATCCAAATTACAAAAACCGATCAGCTCACACCAGTCAGAATGGCCATCAGCAAAAATGCTGCAAATAGTAAATGCTGAAGGGGTTGTGGGGAAATGCGTACCCCCGGTGCTAAGTGGGACGAGGTCAGAGCCACTAATGAAAACACAATGGAGGTGCCTTGAAAAGGTAAACATTGAGCTACCAATCAATCAAGCATACCCACTGCTTTGCCTATCACCTGAGAAAATGAGAATCAAAAAGTCACAGGCTGGCACACCTGTACTCCAGCAACACTTACCATAGCCAACACCTGGAAGCAAGGAAAATGTCCTTCTACAGAGGAATGCACAAAGAAGGAGTGGCCCATGTACACAATGGAATATTACTCCACTAAAAAATATAAATTAAATTCAAAGAACAAACATAAGTAAGGAGACATCACCTTTTGTGGGTTTATCCGGGCACCTGCCACTCTAATTTATAACCGAGGAACATCACTGGCAGGAAGGTCCGTTTCCCTAGTACCAGCATGGGGAACGTAGAAATGCTGCCACCCTCTGGCCGTTACCTGCAACAGCAGCGTTAAAACCTGTGCTAATGGTCACTTCATATGAAAAAGTACTGCAGGGCGGTAAATGAAACATGCCCTCAAAATGTCTTGAGGGCGGTAATGGGCAAAAAATTTCAAAACGTGGCACATACGTTAAGAAAACAATTTGAAGAAGTAAGCTGTCATCACAGTTTGAAAAAAATGAAAACGGATACGCCTTAAAGCGCAATTTGAACGGATTATTAGACGCGTGCAAATCCAACCACAAAGAGGTATCAGCTCACGCCAGTCAGAATAACCATCAGCAAGAAAACTACAAACACGAAATGCTGAAGGTGTTGTGGACAAATGCATACACTCAACATTAAGTGGGACGTAACCTGCAATGAGCCACTAATGAGAACAGAATGGAGGCGCCTTTAAAAGGTATATATTGACCGCCTGTATGATCCAGCAGGCCCATTCCTGGACCCATAACCTAAGAAGACAGAATTGGAAAGACACAGGCAGGCCAATCTGCATTGCAGCAGTATTACAATAGCCAAGATATGGAAGCAACCAAAAAGTCCATCAACAGATGGGTGGACAAAGAAGAACTGGCACCTGTACAGATAGAATAGTTGCTTGGGAAAGAAATGAAACAATGCCATTTGCAGCACCATAGATGAGTCTGGAAGTAATCACGCAACTTGTAGTGAGGTAGAAAGCGAAAGACACCTATCCTATGATATCACTTGTAGGTGCTACCTAAAAATTGCTACCAATGAAGATATTTCCACAGAGAAAGGCAATCACAGGTTCATTAAACAAACGTATGGTTCACCAAATGGAAACGTGTGAGGATTGGCTACATTACGATATTGGGGTTAACAGAGATATACAAACATATGTGAAATACGTAATCACCAAAGACCTACGGAATACCAAGAGAAGACTACTCAACATTGTGTCATATCCTACATGGGGAAAGGATACGAACAAGAACACCTATATGTATATGTGTAAAAGGAACACATCCTGCACAACTAGAACAAACAGAACAGTGTAATCAAATTGGCTCTGATAAAACATAAAAATTAGATTAAAAAAACGAACAAGAAGTAAGGAGACATAAACTTAAGGGGCTTTTTCCTGGCACATTCCATTCTAGTTTACAAGCTAGTAACAGGACCTCCAGAAAGGCTCTGCTGCCTTAGTAAACAGATTTCGTAATGGAGAAATGCTGCCGCCTTGTGGCCGTTTCCCACAAGAGCAGCTTTAAACCCAGTGCTACAGGTCACTACATATTCACAATCATTGCAGGCCTGTAAATGACACAGGCCCTGAAAAAAATAATCCTGAGGTCGAAAATCGACCAAAAAATTCAAAACAGGGCAATGTTCCAAGAAGAAAATTTCAAGAAGCATACTGTACTCACACTTCTTTTCTTTTTTTCTTTTTAATAGAAAAGAAAATGGTGTGGAAAAATGCTGAACATTAGGAATTGTTAAGGACATGCAAATGCAAATTACAAAAACCTATCAGCTCACACCAGTCAGAATGGCCATGTGCCTAAATTCTGTAAACAAAAAATGTTAAAGGGGATGTGGAGAAATGCGTACCCTCGGTGCTAAGTGGGATGTGGTAAGACCCACTAATGGAAACACAATGGAGGTGGTTCGAAAAGTTAAACATTGAGCTACCTTATGATCCAGCAGGCCCATTCTTGGACGTATAACCTAAGAAGACAGAATTGGAAAGACACAGGCAGGCAAATCTGCATTGCAGCAGTAGGACAATAGCCAAGATATGGAAGTAACCAAAAAGTCCACTAACAGATGGGTGGACAAAGAAGAACTGGTACATGTAGAGATGGAATATTTGTTAGGGAATAAAAATGAAACAATGCCATTTGCAACATCATAGAAGAATTTAGAAGTAATCACGCAAATTGTAGTAAGTAAGAAAGCGAAAGGCACCTATCCTGTGATATCACTTACAGGTGTTACCTAAAAATTGATACCAATGAAGATATTTCCACAGAGAAAGGCAATCACAGATTCATTACACAAACTTATGGTTCACCAAATGGAAAGGTGTGAGGATTGGATACTTTACGATATCGGGGTTAACACAGATATACAAACAGATGTGAAATACGTAATCACCAAAGACCTACGGAATACCAAGAGAAGGCTACTCAACACTGTGTCATAACCTACATGGGAAAAGGATCCGAAGAAGAATACATATATGTATTTGTGTAAAAGAACCACATCTTGCACACCTAGAACAAACAGAATAGTGTAATCCAATTTGCTCTGATAAAAAATAAAATTAAATTAAAAACACAAACAAGAAGTAATGACAGAAACTTAAGGGGCTTTTTCCTGGCACATTCCATGCTAATTTACAAGCTAGTAACTCGACTTCCAGAAAGGCTCTGCTGCCCTAGTAACCAGATTTCGTAATGGAGAAATGCTGCTGCCTTGTGGCCCTTTCCCACAACAGCAGCTTTCAACCCAGTGCAAAAGGTCACTAAATATTCACAATCATCGCAGACATGGAAATGACACCTGCCCTCAAACAAAATCCTGGGGTTGAAAATCGACCAAAAAATTCAAAAGAGGGCAACCTTCCAAGAAGAAAATTTCAAGAGGTATATTGTACTCACAGTGTTTTTCTTTTTTTCTTTAATAGAAAAGAAAAAGGCATGGAAAAATGCTGAACATTAGGAATTATTAAAGACATGCAAATCCAAATTACAAAAACCGATCAGCTCACACCAGTCAGAATGGCCATCAGCAAAAATGCTGCAAATAGTAAATGCTGAAGGGGTTGTGGGGAAATGCGTACCCCCGGTGCTAAGTGGGACGAGGTCAGAGCCACTAATGAAAACACAATGGAGGTGCCTTGAAAAGGTAAACATTGAGCTACCAATCAATCAAGCATACCCACTGCTTTGCCTATCACCTGAGAAAATGAGAATCAAAAAGTCACAGGCTGGCACATCTGTACTCCAGCAACACTTACCATAGCCAACACCTGGAAGCAAGGAAAATGTCCTTCTACAGAGGAATGCACAAAGAAGGAGTGGCCCATGTACACAATGGAATATTACTCCACTAAAAAATATAAATTAAATTCAAAGAACAAACATAAGTAAGGAGACATCACCTTTTGTGGGTTTATCCGGGCACCTGCCACTCTAATTTATAACCGAGAAACATCACTGGCAGGAAGGTCCGTTTCCCTAGTACCAGCATGGGGAACGTAGAAATGCTGCCACCCTCTGGCCGTTACCTGCAACAGCAGCGTTAAAACCTGTGCTAATGGTCACTTCATATGAAAAAGTACTGCAGGGCGGTAAATGAAACATGCCCTCAAAATGTCTTGAGGGCGGTAATGGGCAAAAAATTTCAAAACGTGGCACATACGTTAAGAAAACAATTTGAAGAAGTAAGCTGTCATCACAGTTTGAAAAAAATGAAAACGGATACGCCTTAAAGCGCAATTTGAACGGATTATTAGACGCGTGCAAATCCAACCACAAAGAGGTATCAGCTCACGCCAGTCAGAATAACCATCAGCAAGAAAACTACAAACACGAAATGCTGAAGGTGTTGTGGACAAATGCATACACTCAACATTAAGTGGGACGTAACCTGCAAAGAGCCACTAATGAGAACAGAATGGAGGCGCCTTTAAAAGGTATATATTGACCTCCTGTATGATCCAGCAGGCCCATTCCTGGACCCATAACCTAAGAAGACAGAATTGGAAAGACACAGGCAGGCCAATCTGCATTGCAGCAGTATTACAATAGCCAAGATATGGAAGCAACCAAAAAGTCCATCAACAGATGGGTGGACAAAGAAGAACTGGCACCTGTACAGATAGAATAGTTGCTTGGGAAAGAAATGAAACAATGTCATTTGCAGCACCATAGATGAGTCTGGAAGTAATCACGCAACTTGTAGTGAGGTAGAAAGCGAAAGACACCTATCCTATGATATCACTTGTAGGTGCTACCTAAAAATTGCTACCAATGAAGATATTTCCACAGAGAAAGGCAATCACAGGTTCATTAAACAAACGTATGGTTCACCAAATGGAAACGTGTGAGGATTGGCTACATTACGATATTGGGGTTAACAGAGATATACAAACATATGTGAAATACGTAATCACCAAAGACCTACGGAATACCAAGAGAAGACTACTCAACATTGTGTCATAACCTACATGGGGAAAGGATACGAACAAGAACACCTATATGTATATGTGTAAAAGGAACACATCCTGCACAACTAGAACAAACAGAACAGTGTAATCAAATTGGCTCTGATAAAACATAAAAATTAGATTAAAAAAACGAACAAGAAGTAAGGAGACATAAACTTAAGGGGCTTTTTCCTGGCACATTCCATTCTAGTTTACAAGCTAGTAACAGGACCTCCAGAAAGGCTCTGCTGCCTTAGTAAACAGATTTCGTAATGGAGAAATGCTGCCGCCTTGTGGCCGTTTCCCACAAGAGCAGCTTTAAACCCAGTGCTACAGGTCACTACATATTCACAATCATTGCAGGCCTGTAAATGACACAGGCCCTGAAAAAAAAAATCCTGAGGTCGAAAATCGACCAAAAAATTCAAAACAGGGCAATGTTCCAAGAAGAAAATTTCAAGAAGCATACTGTACTCACACTTCTTTTCTTTTTTTCTTTTTAATAGAAAAGAAAATGGTGTGGCAAAATGCTGAACATTAGGAATTGTTAAGGACATGCAAATGCAAATTACAAAAACCTATCAGCTCACACCAGTCAGAATGGCCATGTGCCAAAATTCTGTAAACAAAAAATGTTAAAGGGGATGTGGAGAAATGCGTACCCTCGGTGCTAAGTGGGATGTGGTAAGACCCACTAATGGAAACACAATGGAGGTGGTTCGAAAAGTTAAACATTGAGCTACCTTATGATCCAGCAGGCCCATTCTTGGACGTATAACCTAAGAAGACAGAATTGGAAAGACACAGGCAGGCAAATCTGCATTGCAGCAGTAGGACAATAGCCAAGATATGGAAGTAACCAAAAAGTCCACTAACAGATGGGTGGACAAAGAAGAACTGGTACATGTAGAGATGGAATATTTGCTAGGGAATAAAAATGAAACAATGCCATTTGCAACATCATAGAAGAATTTAGAAGTAATCACGCAAATTGTAGTAAGTAAGAAAGCGAAAGGCACCTATCCTGTGATATCACTTACAGGTGTTACCTAAAAATTGATACCAATGAAGATATTTCCACAGAGAAAGGCAATCACAGATTCATTACACAAACTTATGGTTCACCAAATGGAAAGGTGTGAGGATTGGATACTTTACGATATCGGGGTTAACACAGATATACAAACAGATGTGAAATACGTAATCACCAAAGACCTACGGAATACCAAGAGAAGGCTACTCAACACTGTGTCATAACCTACATGGGAAAAGGATCCGAAGAAGAATACATATATGTATTTGTGTAAAAGAACCACATCTTGCACACCTAGAACAAACAGAATAGTGTAATCCAATTTGCTCTGATAAAAAATAAAATTAAATTAAAAACACAAACAAGAAGTAATGACAGAAACTTAAGGGGCTTTTTCCTGGCACATTCCATGCTAATTTACAAGCTAGTAACTCGACTTCCAGAAAGGCTCTGCTGCCCTAGTAACCAGATTTCGTAATGGAGAAATGCTGCTGCCTTGTGGCCCTTTCCCACAACAGCAGCTTTCAACCCAGTGCAAAAGGTCACTAAATATTCACAATCATCGCAGACATGGAAATGACACCTGCCCTCAAACAAAATCCTGGGGTTGAAAATCGACCAAAAAATTCAAAAGAGGGCAACCTTCCAAGAAGAAAATTTCAAGAGGTATATTGTACTCACAGTGTTTTTCTTTTTTTCTTTAATAGAAAAGAAAAAGGCATGGAAAAATGCTGAACATTAGGAATTATTAAAGACATGCAAATCCAAATTACAAAAACCGATCAGCTCACACCAGTCAGAATGGCCATCAGCAAAAATGCTGCAAATAGTAAATGCTGAAGGGGTTGTGGGGAAATGCGTACCCCCGGTGCTAAGTGGGACGAGGTCAGAGCCACTAATGAAAACACAATGGAGGTGCCTTGAAAAGGTAAACATTGAGCTACCAATCAATCAAGCATACCCACTGCTTTGCCTATCACCTGAGAAAATGAGAATCAAAAAGTCACAGGCTGGCACATCTGTACTCCAGCAACACTTACCATAGCCAACACCTGGAAGCAAGGAAAATGTCCTTCTACAGAGGAATGCACAAAGAAGGAGTGGCCCATGTACACAATGGAATATTACTCCACTAAAAAATATAAATTAAATTCAAAGAACAAACATAAGTAAGGAGACATCACCTTTTGTGGGTTTATCCGGGCACCTTCCACTCTAATTTATAACCGAGGAACATCACTGGCAGGAAGGTCCGTTTCCCTAGTACCAGCATGGGGAACGTAGAAATGCTGCCACCCTCTGGCCGTTACCTGCAACAGCAGCGTTAAAACCTGTGCTAATGGTCACTTCATATGAAAAAGTACTGCAGGGCGGTAAATGAAACATGCCCTCAAAATGTCTTGAGGGCGGTAATGGGCAAAAAATTTCAAAACGTGGCACATACGTTAAGAAAACAATTTGAAGAAGTAAGCTGTCATCACAGTTTGAAAAAAATGAAAACGGATACGCCTTAAAGCGCAATTTGAACGGATTATTAGACGCGTGCAAATCCAACCACAAAGAGGTATCAGCTCACGCCAGTCAGAATAACCATCAGCAAGAAAACTACAAACACGAAATGCTGAAGGTGTTGTGGACAAATGCATACACTCAACATTAAGTGGGACGTAACCTGCAAAGAGCCACTAATGAGAACAGAATGGAGGCGCCTTTAAAAGGTATATATTGACCTCCTGTATGATCCAGCAGGCCCATTCCTGGACCCATAACCTAAGAAGACAGAATTGGAAAGACACAGGCAGGCCAATCTGCATTGCAGCAGTATTACAATAGCCAAGATATGGAAGCAACCAAAAAGTCCATCAACAGATGGGTGGACAAAGAAGAACTGGCACCTGTACAGATAGAATAGTTGCTTGGGAAAGAAATGAAACAATGCCATTTGCAGCACCATAGATGAGTCTGGAAGTAATCACGCAACATGTAGTGAGGTAGAAAGCGAAAGACACCTATCCTATGATATCACTTGTAGGTGCTACCTAAAAATTGCTACCAATGAAGATATTTCCACAGAGAAAGGCAATCACAGGTTCATTAAACAAACGTATGGTTCACCAAATGGAAACGTGTGAGGATTGGCTACATTACGATATTGGGTTTAACAGATATATACAAACATATGTGAAATACGTAATCACCAAAGACCTACGGAATACCAAGAGAAGACTACTCAACATTGTGTCATAACCTACATGGGGAAAGGATACGAACAAGAACACCTATATGTATATGTGTAAAAGGAACACATCCTGCACAACTAGAACAAACAGAACAGTGTAATCAAATTGGCTCTGATAAAACATAAAAATTAGATTAAAAAAAACGAACAAGAAGTAAGGAGACATAAACTTAAGGGGCTTTTTCCTGGCACATTCCATTCTAGTTTACAAGCTAGTAACAGGACCTCCAGAAAGGCTCTGCTGCCTTAGTAAACAGATTTCGTAATGGAGAAATGCTGCCGCCTTGTGGCCGTTTCCCACAAGAGCAGCTTTAAACCCAGTGCTACAGGTCACTACATATTCACAATCATTGCAGGCCTGTAAATGACACAGGCCCTGAAAAAAAAAATCCTGAGGTCGAAAATCGACCAAAAAATTCAAAACAGGGCAATGTTCCAAGAAGAAAATTTCAAGAAGCATACTGTACTCACACTTCTTTTCTTTTCTTTTTTTTTTAATAGAAAAGAAAATGGTGTGGAAAAATGCTGAACAGTAGGAATTGTTAAGGACATGCAAATGCAAATTACAAAAACCTATCAGCTCACACCAGTCAGAATGGCCATGTGCCAAAATTCTGTAAACAAAAAATGTTAAAGGGGATGTGGAGAAATGCGTACCCTCGGTGCTAAGTGGGATGTGGTAAGACCCACTAATGGAAACACAATGGAGGTGGTTCGAAAAGTTAAACATTGAGCTACCTTATGATCCAGCAGGCCCATTCTTGGACGTATAACCTAAGAAGACAGAATTGGAAAGACACAGGCAGGCAAATCTGCATTGCAGCAGTAGGACAATAGCCAAGATATGGAAGTAACCAAAAAGTCCACTAACAGATGGGTGGACAAAGAAGAACTGGTACATGTAGAGATGGAATATTTGTTAGGGAATAAAAATGAAACAATGCCATTTGCAACATCATAGAAGAATTTAGAAGTAATCACGCAAATTGTAGTAAGTAAGAAAGCGAAAGGCACCTATCCTGTGATATCACTTACAGGTGTTACCTAAAAATTGATACCAATGAAGATATTTCCACAGAGAAAGGCAATCACAGATTCATTACACAAACTTATGGTTCACCAAATGGAAAGGTGTGAGGATTGGATACTTTACGATATCGGGGTTAACACAGATATACAAACAGATGTGAAATACGTAATCACCAAAGACCTACGGAATACCAAGAGAAGGCTACTCAACACTGTGTCATAACCTACATGGGAAAAGGATCCGAAGAAGAATACATATATGTATTTGTGTAAAAGAACCACATCTTGCACACCTAGAACAAACAGAATAGTGTAATCCAATTTGCTCTGATAAAAAATAAAATTAAATTAAAAACACAAACAAGAAGTAATGACAGAAACTTAAGGGGCTTTTTCCTGGCACATTCCATGCTAATTTACAAGCTAGTAACTCGACTTCCAGAAAGGCTCTGCTGCCCTAGTAACCAGATTTCGTAATGGAGAAATGCTGCTGCCTTGTGGCCCTTTCCCACAACAGCAGCTTTCAACCCAGTGCAAAAGGTCACTAAATATTCACAATCATCGCAGACATGGAAATGACACCTGCCCTCAAACAAAATCCTGGGGTTGAAAATCGACCAAAAAATTCAAAAGAGGGCAACCTTCCAAGAAGAAAATTTCAAGAGGTATATTGTACTCACAGTGTTTTTCTTTTTTTCTTTAATAGAAAAGAAAAAGGCATGGAAAAATGCTGAACATTAGGAATTATTAAAGACATGCAAATCCAAATTACAAAAACCGATCAGCTCACACCAGTCAGAATGGCCATCAGCAAAAATGCTGCAAATAGTAAATGCTGAAGGGGTTGTGGGGAAATGCGTACCCCCGGTGCTAAGTGGGACGAGGTCAGAGCCACTAATGAAAACACAATGGAGGTGCCTTGAAAAGGTAAACATTGAGCTACCAATCAATCAAGCATACCCACTGCTTTGCCTATCACCTGAGAAAATGAGAATCAAAAAGTCACAGGCTGGCACACCTGTACTCCAGCAACACTTACCATAGCCAACACCTGGAAGCAAGGAAAATGTCCTTCTACAGAGGAATGCACAAAGAAGGAGTGGCCCATGTACACAATGGAATATTACTCCACTAAAAAATATAAATTAAATTCAAAGAACAAACATAAGTAAGGAGACATCAACTTTTGTGGGTTTATCCGGGCACCTGCCACTCTAATTTATAACCGAGGAACATCACTGGCAGGAAGGTCCGTTTCCCTAGTACCAGCATGGGGAACGTAGAAATGCTGCCACCCTCTGGCCGTTACCTGCAACAGCAGCGTTAAAACCTGTGCTAATGGTCACTTCATATGAAAAAGTACTGCAGGGCGGTAAATGAAACATGCCCTCAAAATGTCTTGAGGGCGGTAATGGGCAGAAAATTTCAAAACGTGGCACATACGTTAAGAAAACAATTTGAAGAAGTAAGCTGTCATCACAGTTTGAAAAAAATGAAAACGGATACGCCTTAAAGCGCAATTTGAACGGATTATTAGACGCGTGCAAATCCAACCACAAAGAGGTATCAGCTCACGCCAGTCAGAATAACCATCAGCAAGAAAACTACAAACACGAAATGCTGAAGGTGTTGTGGACAAATGCATACACTCAACATTAAGTGGGACGTAACCTGCAAAGAGCCACTAATGAGAACAGAATGGAGGCGCCTTTAAAAGGTATATATTGACCGCCTGTATGATCCAGCAGGCCCATTCCTGGACCCATAACCTAAGAAGACAGAATTGGAAAGACACAGGCAGGCCAATCTGCATTGCAGCAGTATTACAATAGCCAAGATATGGAAGCAACCAAAAAGTCCATCAACAGATGGGTGGACAAAGAAGAACTGGCACCTGTACAGATAGAATAGTTGCTTGGGAAAGAAATGAAACAATGCCATTTGCAGCACCATAGATGAGTCTGGAAGTAATCACGCAACTTGTAGTGAGGTAGAAAGCGAAAGACACCTATCCTATGATATCACTTGTAGGTGCTACCTAAAAATTGCTACCAATGAAGATATTTCCACAGAGAAAGGCAATCACAGGTTCATTAAACAAACGTATGGTTCACCAAATGGAAACGTGTGAGGATTGGCTACATTACGATATTGGGGTTAACAGAGATATACAAACATATGTGAAATACGTAATCACCAAAGACCTACGGAATACCAAGAGAAGACTACTCAACATTGTGTCATATCCTACATGGGGAAAGGATACGAACAAGAACACCTATATGTATATGTGTAAAAGGAACACATCCTGCACAACTAGAACAAACAGAACAGTGTAATCAAATTGGCTCTGATAAAACATAAAAATTAGATTAAAAAAACGAACAAGAAGTAAGGAGACATAAACTTAAGGGGCTTTTTCCTGGCACATTCCATTCTAGTTTACAAGCTAGTAACAGGACCTCCAGAAAGGCTCTGCTGCCTTAGTAAACAGATTTCGTAATGGAGAAATGCTGCCGCCTTGTGGCCGTTTCCCACAAGAGCAGCTTTAAACCCAGTGCTACAGGTCACTACATATTCACAATCATTGCAGGCCTGTAAATGACACAGGCCCTGAAAAAAAAAATCCTGAGGTCGAAAATCGACCAAAAAATTCAAAACAGGGCAATGTTCCAAGAAGAAAATTTCAAGAAGCATACTGTACTCACACTTCTTTTCTTTTTTTCTTTTTAATAGAAAAGAAAATGGTGTGGAAAAATGCTGAACAGTAGGAATTGTTAAGGACATGCAAATGCAAATTACAAAAACCTATCAGCTCACACCAGTCAGAATGGCCATGTGCCAAAATTCTGTAAACAAAAAATGTTAAAGGGGATGTGGAGAAATGCGTACCCTCGGTGCTAAGTGGGATGTGGTAAGACCCACTAATGGAAACACAATGGAGGTGGTTCGAAAAGTTAAACATTGAGCTACCTTATGATCCAGCAGGCCCATTCTTGGACGTATAACCTAAGAAGACAGAATTGGAAAGACACAGGCAGGCAAATCTGCATTGCAGCAGTAGGACAATAGCCAAGATATGGAAGTAACCAAAAAGTCCACTAACAGATGGGTGGACAAAGAAGAACTGGTACATGTAGAGATGGAATATTTGTTAGGGAATAAAAATGAAACAATGCCATTTGCAACATCATAGAAGAATTTAGAAGTAATCACGCAAATTGTAGTAAGTAAGAAAGCGAAAGGCACCTATCCTGTGATATCACTTACAGGTGTTACCTAAAAATTGATACCAATGAAGATATTTCCACAGAGAAAGGCAATCACAGATTCATTACACAAACTTATGGTTCACCAAATGGAAAGGTGTGAGGATTGGATACTTTACGATATCGGGGTTAACACAGATATACAAACAGATGTGAAATACGTAATCACCAAAGACCTACGGAATACCAAGAGAAGGCTACTCAACACTGTGTCATAACCTACATGGGAAAAGGATCCGAAGAAGAATACATATATGTATTTGTGTAAAAGAACCACATCTTGCACACCTAGAACAAACAGAATAGTGTAATCCAATTTGCTCTGATAAAAAATAAAATTAAATTAAAAACACAAACAAGAAGTAATGACAGAAACTTAAGGGGCTTTTTCCTGGCACATTCCATGCTAATTTACAAGCTAGTAACTCGACTTCCAGAAAGGCTCTGCTGCCCTAGTAACCAGATTTCGTAATGGAGAAATGCTGCTGCCTTGTGGCCCTTTCCCACAACAGCAGCTTTCAACCCAGTGCAAAAGGTCACTAAATATTCACAATCATCGCAGACATGGAAATGACACCTGCCCTCAAACAAAATCCTGGGGTTGAAAATCGACCAAAAACTTCAAAAGAGGGCAACCTTCCAAGAAGAAAATTTCAGGAGGTATATTGTACTCACAGTGTTTTTCTTTTTTTCTTTAATAGAAAAGAAAAAGGCA
The DNA here is from genome assembly GCF_028564815.1 of Eubalaena glacialis. Taxonomy (NCBI): domain Eukaryota; kingdom Metazoa; phylum Chordata; class Mammalia; order Artiodactyla; family Balaenidae; genus Eubalaena; species Eubalaena glacialis. Next base: position 67,309,030 of record NC_083718.1, on the reverse strand, counting down.
TGGAAAAATGCTGAACATTAGGAATTATTAAAGACATGCAAATCCAAATTACAAAAACCGATCAGCTCACACCAGTCAGAATGGCCATCAGCAAAAATGCTGCAAATAGTAAATGCTGAAGGGGTTGTGGGGAAATGCGTACCCCCGGTGCTAAGTGGGACGAGGTCAGAGCCACTAATGAAAACACAATGGAGGTGCCTTGAAAAGGTAAACATTGAGCTACCAATCAATCAAGCATACCCACTGCTTTGCCTATCACCTGAGAAAATGAGAATCAAAAAGTCACAGGCTGGCACACCTGTACTCCAGCAACACTTACCATAGCCAACACCTGGAAGCAAGGAAAATGTCCTTCTACAGAGGAATGCACAAAGAAGGAGTGGCCCATGTACACAATGGAATATTACTCCACTAAAAAATATAAATTAAATTCAAAGAACAAACATAAGTAAGGAGACATCACCTTTTGTGGGTTTATCCGGGCACCTGCCACTCTAATTTATAACCGAGGAACATCACTGGCAGGAAGGTCCGTTTCCCTAGTACCAGCATGGGGAACGTAGAAATGTTGCCACCCTCTGGCCGTTACCTGCAACAGCAGCGTTAAAACCTGTGCTAATGGTCACTTCATATGAAAAAGTACTGCAGGGCGGTAAATGAAACATGCCCTCAAAATGTCTTGAGGGCGGTAATGGGCAAAAAATTTCAAAACGTGGCACATACGTTAAGAAAACAATTTGAAGAAGTAAGCTGTCATCACAGTTTGAGAAAAATGAAAACGGATACGCCTTAAAGCGCAATTTGAACGGATTATTAGACGCGTGCAAATCCAACCACAAAGAGGTATCAGCTCACGCCAGTCAGAATAACCATCAGCAAGAAAACTACAAACACGAAATGCTGAAGGTGTTGTGGACAAATGCATACACTCAACATTAAGTGGGACGTAACCTGCAAAGAGCCACTAATGAGAACAGAATGGAGGTGCCTTTAAAAGGTATATATTGACCTCCTGTATGATCCAGCAGGCCCATTCCTGGACCCATAACCTAAGAAGACAGAATTGGAAAGACACAGGCAGGCCAATCTGCATTGCAGCAGTATTACAATAGCCAAGATATGGAAGCAACCAAAAAGTCCATCAACAGATGGGTGGACAGAGAAGAACTGGCACCTGTACAGATAGAATAGTTGCTTGGGAAAGAAATGAAACAATGCCATTGGCAGCACTATAGATGAGTCTGGAAGTAATCACGCAATTTGTAGTGAGGCAGAAAGCGAAAGACACCTATCCTATGATATCACTTGTAGGTTTTACCGAAAAATTGCTACCAATGAAGATATTTCCACAGAGAAAGGCAATCACAGGTTTATTAAACAAACGTATGGTTCACCAAATGGAAACGTGTGAGGATTGGCTACATTACGATATTGGGGTTAACAGAGATATAGAAACATATGTGAAATACGTAATCACCAAAGGCCTACGGAATACCAAGAGAAGACTACTCAACATTGTGTCATAACCTACATGGGGAAAGGATACGAACAAGAACACCTATATGTATATGTGTAGAAGGAACACATCCTGCACAACTAGAACAAACAGAACAGTGTAATCAAATTGGCTCTGATAAAACATAAAAATTAGATTAAAAAAACGAACAAGAAGTAAGGAGACATAAACTTAAGGGGCTTTTTCCTGGCACATTCCATTCTAGTTTACAAGCTAGTAACAGGACCTCCAGAAAGGCTCTGCTGCCTTAGTAAACAGATTTCGTAATGGAGAAATGCTGCCGCCTTGTGGCCGTTTCCCACAAGAGCAGCTTTAAACCCAGTGCTACAGGTCACTACATATTCACAATCATTGCAGGCCTGTAAATGACACAGGCCCTGAAAAAAAAAATCCTGAGGTCGAAAATCGACCAAAAAATTCAAAACAGGGCAATGTTCCAAGAAGAAAATTTCAAGAAGCATACTGTACTCACACTTCTTTTCTTTTTTTCTTTTTAATAGAAAAGAAAATGGTGTGGAAAAATGCTGAACAGTAGGAATTGTTAAGGACATGCAAATGCAAATTACAAAAACCTATCAGCTCACACCAGTCAGAATGGCCATGTGCCAAAATTCTGTAAACAAAAAATGTTAAAGGGGATGTGGAGAAATGCGTACCCTCGGTGCTAAGTGGGATGTGGTAAGACCCACTAATGGAAACACAATGGAGGTGGTTCGAAAAGTTAAACATTGAGCTACCTTATGATCCAGCAGGCCCATTCTTGGACGTATAACCTAAGAAGACAGAATTGGAAAGACACAGGCAGGCAAATCTGCATTGCAGCAGTAGGACAATAGCCAAGATATGGAAGTAACCAAAAAGTCCACTAACAGATGGGTGGACAAAGAAGAACTGGTACATGTAGAGATGGAATATTTGTTAGGGAATAAAAATGAAACAATGCCATTTGCAACATCATAGAAGAATTTAGAAGTAATCACGCAAATTGTAGTAAGTAAGAAAGCGAAAGGCACCTATCCTGTGATATCACTTACAGGTGTTACCTAAAAATTGATACCAATGAAGATATTTCCACAGAGAAAGGCAATCACAGATTCATTACACAAACTTATGGTTCACCAAATGGAAAGGTGTGAGGATTGGATACTTTACGATATCGGGGTTAACACAGATATACAAACAGATGTGAAATACGTAATCACCAAAGACCTACGGAATACCAAGAGAAGGCTACTCAACACTGTGTCATAACCTACATGGGAAAAGGATCCGAAGAAGAATACATATATGTATTTGTGTAAAAGAACCACATCTTGCACACCTAGAACAAACAGAATAGTGTAATCCAATTTGCTCTGATAAAAAATAAAATTAAATTAAAAACACAAACAAGAAGTAATGACAGAAACTTAAGGGGCTTTTTCCTGGCACATTCCATGCTAATTTACAAGCTAGTAACTCGACTTCCAGAAAGGCTCTGCTGCCCTAGTAACCAGATTTCGTAATGGAGAAATGCTGCTGCCTTGTGGCCCTTTCCCACAACAGCAGCTTTCAACCCAGTGCAAAAGGTCACTAAATATTCACAATCATCGCAGACATGGAAATGACACCTGCCCTCAAACAAAATCCTGGGGTTGAAAATCGACCAAAAACTTCAAAAGAGGGCAACCTTCCAAGAAGAAAATTTCAGGAGGTATATTGTACTCACAGTGTTTTTCTTTTTTTCTTTAATAGAAAAGAAAAAGGCATGGAAAAATGCTGAACATTAGGAATTATTAAAGACATGCAAATCCAAATTACAAAAACCGATCAGCTCACACCAGTCAGAATGGCCATCAGCAAAAATGCTGCAAATAGTAAATGCTGAAGGGGTTGTGGGGAAATGCGTACCCCCGGTGCTAAGTGGGACGAGGTCAGAGCCACTAATGAAAACACAATGGAGGTGCCTTGAAAAGGTAAACATTGAGCTACCAATCAATCAAGCATACCCACTGCTTTGCCTATCACCTGAGAAAATGAGAATCAAAAAGTCACAGGCTGGCACACCTGTACTCCAGCAACACTTACCATAGCCAACACCTGGAAGCAAGGAAAATGTCCTTCTACAGAGGAATGCACAAAGAAGGAGTGGCCCATGTACACAATGGAATATTACTCCACTAAAAAATATAAATTAAATTCAAAGAACAAACATAAGTAAGGAGACATCACCTTTTGTGGGTTTATCCGGGCACCTGCCACTCTAATTTATAACCGAGGAACATCACTGGCAGGAAGGTCCGTTTCCCTAGTACCAGCATGGGGAACGTAGAAATGTTGCCACCCTCTGGCCGTTACCTGCAACAGCAGCGTTAAAACCTGTGCTAATGGTCACTTCATATGAAAAAGTACTGCAGGGCGGTAAATGAAACATGCCCTCAAAATGTCTTGAGGGCGGTAATGGGCAAAAAATTTCAAAACGTGGCACATACGTTAAGAAAACAATTTGAAGAAGTAAGCTGTCATCACAGTTTGAGAAAAATGAAAACGGATACGCCTTAAAGCGCAATTTGAACGGATTATTAGACGCGTGCAAATCCAACCACAAAGAGGTATCAGCTCACGCCAGTCAGAATAACCATCAGCAAGAAAACTACAAACACGAAATGCTGAAGGTGTTGTGGACAAATGCATACACTCAACATTAAGTGGGACGTAACCTGCAAAGAGCCACTAATGAGAACAGAATGGAGGTGCCTTTAAAAGGTATATATTGACCTCCTGTATGATCCAGCAGGCCCATTCCTGGACCCATAACCTAAGAAGACAGAATTGGAAAGACACAGGCAGGCCAATCTGCATTGCAGCAGTATTACAATAGCCAAGATATGGAAGCAACCAAAAAGTCCATCAACAGATGGGTGGACAGAGAAGAACTGGCACCTGTACAGATAGAATAGTTGCTTGGGAAAGAAATGAAACAATGCCATTGGCAGCACTATAGATGAGTCTGGAAGTAATCACGCAATTTGTAGTGAGGCAGAAAGCGAAAGACACCTATCCTATGATATCACTTGTAGGTTTTACCGAAAAATTGCTACCAATGAAGATATTTCCACAGAGAAAGGCAATCACAGGTTTATTAAACAAACGTATGGTTCACCAAATGGAAACGTGTGAGGATTGGCTACATTACGATATTGGGGTTAACAGAGATATAGAAACATATGTGAAATACGTAATCACCAAAGGCCTACGGAATACCAAGAGAAGACTACTCAACATTGTGTCATAACCTACATGGGGAAAGGATACGAACAAGAACACCTATATGTATATGTGTAGAAGGAACACATCCTGCACAACTAGAACAAACAGAACAGTGTAATCAAATTGGCTCTGATAAAACATAAAAATTAGATTAAAAAAACGAACAAGAAGTAAGGAGACATAAACTTAAGGGGCTTTTTCCTGGCACATTCCATTCTAGTTTACAAGCTAGTAACAGGACCTCCAGAAAGGCTCTGCTGCCTTAGTAAACAGATTTCGTAATGGAGAAATGCTGCCGCCTTGTGGCCGTTTCCCACAAGAGCAGCTTTAAACCCAGTGCTACAGGTCACTACATATTCACAATCATTGCAGGCCTGTAAATGACACAGGCCCTGAAAAAAAAAATCCTGAGGTCGAAAATCGACCAAAAAATTCAAAACAGGGCAATGTTCCAAGAAGAAAATTTCAAGAAGCATACTGTACTCACACTTCTTTTCTTTTCTTTTTTTTTTAATAGAAAAGAAAATGGTGTGGAAAAATGCTGAACAGTAGGAATTGTTAAGGACATGCAAATGCAAATTACAAAAACCTATCAGCTCACACCAGTCAGAATGGCCATGTGCCTAAATTCTGTAAACAAAAAATGTTAAAGGGGATGTGGAGAAATGCGTACCCTCGGTGCTAAGTGGGATGTGGTAAGACCCACTAATGGAAACACAATGGAGGTGGTTCGAAAAGTTAAACATTGAGCTACCTTATGATCCAGCAGGCCCATTCTTGGACGTATAACCTAAGAAGACAGAATTGGAAAGACACAGGCAGGCAAATCTGCATTGCAGCAGTAGGACAATAGCCAAGATATGGAAGTAACCAAAAAGTCCACTAACAGATGGGTGGACAAAGAAGAACTGGTACATGTAGAGATGGAATATTTGCTAGGGAATAAAAATGAAACAATGCCATTTGCAACATCATAGAAGAATTTAGAAGTAATCACGCAAATTGTAGTAAGTAAGAAAGCGAAAGGCACCTATCCTGTGATATCACTTACAGGTGTTACCTAAAAATTGATACCAATGAAGATATTTCCACAGAGAAAGGCAATCACAGATTCATTACACAAACTTATGGTTCACCAAATGGAAAGGTGTGAGGATTGGATACTTTACGATATCGGGGTTAACACAGATATACATACAGATGTGAAATACGTAATCACCAAAGACCTACGGAATACCAAGAGAAGGCTACTCAACACTGTGTCATAACCTACATGGGAAAAGGATCCGAAGAAGAATACATATATGTATTTGTGTAAAAGAACCACATCTTGCACACCTAGAACAAACAGAATAGTGTAATCCAATTTGCTCTGATAAAAAATAAAATTAAATTAAAAACACAAACAAGAAGTAATGACAGAAACTTAAGGGGCTTTTTCCTGGCACATTCCATGCTAATTTACAAGCTAGTAACTCGACTTCCAGAAAGGCTCTGCTGCCCTAGTAACCAGATTTCGTAATGGAGAAATGCTGCTGCCTTGTGGCCCTTTCCCACAACAGCAGCTTTCAACCCAGTGCAAAAGGTCACTAAATATTCACAATCATCGCAGACATGGAAATGACACCTGCCCTCAAACAAAATCCTGGGGTTGAAAATCGACCAAAAAATTCAAAAGAGGGCAACCTTCCAAGAAGAAAATTTCAGGAGGTATATTGTACTCACAGTGTTTTTCTTTTTTTCTTTAATAGAAAAGAAAAAGGCATGGAAAAATGCTGAACATTAGGAATTATTAAAGACATGCAAATCCAAATTACAAAAACCGATCAGCTCACACCAGTCAGAATGGCCATCAGCAAAAATGCTGCAAATAGTAAATGCTGAAGGGGTTGTGGGGAAATGCGTACCCCCGGTGCTAAGTGGGACGAGGTCAGAGCCACTAATGAAAACACAATGGAGGTGCCTTGAAAAGGTAAACATTGAGCTACCAATCAATCAAGCATACCCACTGCTTTGCCTATCACCTGAGAAAATGAGAATCAAAAAGTCACAGGCTGGCACACCTGTACTCCAGCAACACTTACCATAGCCAACACCTGGAAGCAAGGAAAATGTCCTTCTACAGAGGAATGCACAAAGAAGGAGTGGCCCATGTACACAATGGAATATTACTCCACTAAAAAATATAAATTAAATTCAAAGAACAAACATAAGTAAGGAGACATCACCTTTTGTGGGTTTATCCGGGCACCTGCCACTCTAATTTATAACCGAGGAACATCACTGGCAGGAAGGTCCGTTTCCCTAGTACCAGCATGGGGAACGTAGAAATGCTGCCACCCTCTGGCCGTTACCTGCAACAGCAGCGTTAAAACCTGTGCTAATGGTCACTTCATATGAAAAAGTACTGCAGGGCGGTAAATGAAACATGCCCTCAAAATGTCTTGAGGGCGGTAATGGGCAAAAAATTTCAAAACGTGGCACATACGTTAAGAAAACAATTTGAAGAAGTAAGCTGTCATCACAGTTTGAGAAAAATGAAAACGGATACGCCTTAAAGCGCAATTTGAACGGATTATTAGACGCGTGCAAATCCAACCACAAAGAGGTATCAGCTCACGCCAGTCAGAATAACCATCAGCAAGAAAACTACAAACACGAAATGCTGAAGGTGTTGTGGACAAATGCATACACTCAACATTAAGTGGGACGTAACCTGCAAAGAGCCACTAATGAGAACAGAATGGAGGCGCCTTTAAAAGGTATATATTGACCTCCTGTATGATCCAGCAGGCCCATTCCTGGACCCATAACCTAAGAAGACAGAATTGGAAAGACACAGGCAGGCCAATCTGCATTGCAGCAGTATTACAATAGCCAAGATATGGAAGCAACCAAAAAGTCCATCAACAGATGGGTGGACAGAGAAGAACTGGCACCTGTACAGATAGAATAGTTGCTTGGGAAAAGAAATGAAACAATGCCATTGGCAGCACCATAGATGAGTCTGGAAGTAATCACGCAATTTGTAGTGAGGCAGAAAGCGAAAGACACCTATCCTATGATGTCACTTGTAGGTGCTACCGAAAAATTGCTACCAATGAAGATATTTCCACAGAGAAAGGCAATAACAGGTTTATTAAAAAAACGTATGGTTCACCAAATGGAAACGTGTGAGGATTGGCTACATTACGATATTGGGGTTAACAGAGATATACAAACATATGTGAAATACGTAATCACCAAAGGCCTACGGAATACCAAGAGAAGACTACTCAACATTGTGTCATAACCTACATGGGGAAAGGATACGAACAAGAACACCTATATGTATATGTGTAAAAGGAACACATCCTGCACAACTAGAACAAACAGAACAGTGTAATCAAATTGGCTCTGATAAAACATAAAAATTAGATTAAAAAAACGAACAAGAAGTAAGGAGACATAAACTTAAGGGGCTTTTTCCTGGCACATTCCATTCTAGTTTACAAGCTAGTAACAGGACCTCCAGAAAGGCTCTGCTGCCTTAGTAAACAGATTTCGTAATGGAGAAATGCTGCCGCCTTGTGGCCGTTTCCCACAAGAGCAGCTTTAAACCCAGTGCTACAGGTCACTACATATTCACAATCATTGCAGGCCTGTAAATGACACAGGCCCTGAAAAAAAAAATCCTGAGGTCGAAAATCGACCAAAAAATTCAAAACAGGGCAATGTTCCAAGAAGAAAATTTCAAGAAGCATACTGTACTCACACTTCTTTTCTTTTCTTTTTTTTTTAATAGAAAAGAAAATGGTGTGGAAAAATGCTGAACAGTAGGAATTGTTAAGGACATGCAAATGCAAATTACAAAAACCTATCAGCTCACACCAGTCAGAATGGCCATGTGCCAAAATTCTGTAAACAAAAAATGTTAAAGGGGATGTGGAGAAATGCGTACCCTCGGTGCTAAGTGGGATGTGGTAAGACCCACTAATGGAAACACAATGGAGGTGGTTCGAAAAGTTAAACATTGAGCTACTTTATGATCCAGCAGGCCCATTCTTGGACGTATAACCTAAGAAGACAGAATTGGAAAGACACAGGCAGGCAAATCTGCATTGCAGCAGTAGGACAATAGCCAAGATATGGAAGTAACCAAAAAGTCCACTAACAGATGGGTGGACAAAGAAGAACTGGTACATGTAGAGATGGAATATTTGCTAGGGAATAAAAATGAAACAATGCCATTTGCAACATCATAGAAGAATTTAGAAGTAATCACGCAAATTGTAGTAAGTAAGAAAGCGAAAGGCACCTATCCTGTGATATCACTTACAGGTGTTACCTAAAAATTGATACCAATGAAGATATTTCCACAGAGAAAGGCAATCACAGATTCATTACACAAACTTATGGTTCACCAAATGGAAAGGTGTGAGGATTGGATACTTTACGATATCGGGGTTAACACAGATATACAAACAGATGTGAAATACGTAATCACCAAAGACCTACGGAATACCAAGAGAAGGCTACTCAACACTGTGTCATAACCTACATGGGAAAAGGATCCGAAGAAGAATACATATATGTATTTGTGTAAAAGAACCACATCTTGCACACCTAGAACAAACAGAATAGTGTAATCCAATTTGCTCTGATAAAAAATAAAATTAAATTAAAAACACAAACAAGAAGTAATGACAGAAACTTAAGGGGCTTTTTCCTGGCACATTCCATGCTAATTTACAAGCTAGTAACTCGACTTCCAGAAAGGCTCTGCTGCCCTAGTAACCAGATTTCGTAATGGAGAAATGCTGCTGCCTTGTGGCCCTTTCCCACAACAGCAGCTTTCAACCCAGTGCAAAAGGTCACTAAATATTCACAATCATCGCAGACATGGAAATGACACCTGCCCTCAAACAAAATCCTGGGGTTGAAAATCGACCAAAAACTTCAAAAGAGGGCAACCTTCCAAGAAGAAAATTTCAAGAGGTATATTGTACTCACAGTGTTTTTCTTTTTTTCTTTAATAGAAAAGAAACAGGCATGGAAAAATGCTGAACATTAGGAATTATTAAAGACATGCAAATCCAAATTACAAAAACCGATCAGCTCACACCAGTCAGAATGGCCATCAGCAAAAATGCTGCAAATAGTAAATGCTGAAGGGGTTGTGGGGAAATGCGTACCCCCAGTGCTAAGTGGGACGAGGTCAGAGCCACTAATGAAAACACAATGGAGGTGCCTTGAAAAGGTAAACATTGAGCTACCAATCAATCAAGCATACCCACTGCTTTGCCTATCACCTGAGAAAATGAGAATCAAAAAGTCACAGGCTGGCACACCTGTACTCCAGCAACACTTACCATAGCCAACACCTGGAAGCAAGGAAAATGTCCTTCTACAGAGGAATGCACAAAGAAGGAGTGGCCCATGTACACAATGGAATATTACTCCACTAAAAAATATAAATTAAATTCAAAGAACAAACATAAGTAAGGAGACATCACCTTTTGTGGGTTTATCCGGGCACCTGCCACTCTAATTTATAACCGAGGAACATCACTGGGAGAAAGGTCCGTTTCCCTAGTACCAGCATGGGGAACGTAGAAATGCTGCCACCCTCTGGCCGTTACCTGCAACACAGCGTTAAAACCTGTGCTAATGGTCACTTCATATGAAAAAGTACTGCAGGGCGGTAAATGAAACATGCCCTCAAAATGTCTTGAGGGCGGTAATGGGCAAAAATTTCAAAACGTGGCACATACGTTAAGAAAACAATTTGAAGAAGTAAGCTGTCATCACAGTTTGAAAAAAATGAAAACGGATACGCCTTAAAGCGCAATTTGAACGGATTATTAGACGCGTGCAAATCGAACCACAAAGAGGTATCAGCTCACGCCAGTCAGAATAACCATCAGCAAGAAAACTACAAACACGAAATGCTGAAGGTGTTGTGGACAAATGCATACACTCAACATTAAGTGGGACGTAACCTGCAAAGAGCCACTAATGAGAACAGAATGGAGGCGCCTTTAAAAGGTATATATTGACCTCCTGTATGATCCAGCAGGCCCATTCCTGGACCCATAACCTAAGAAGACAGAATTGGAAAGACACAGGCAGGCCAATCTGCATTGCAGCAGTATTACAATAGCCAAGATATGGAAGCAACCAAAAAGTCCATCAACAGATGGGTGGACAGAGAAGAACTGGCACCTGTACAGATAGAATAGTTGCTTGGGAAAAGAAATGAAACAATGCCATTGGCAGCACCATAGATGAGTCTGGAAGTATTCACGCAATTTGTAGTGAGGCAGAAAGCGAAAGACACCTATCCTATGATATCACTTGTAGGTGCTACCTAAAAATTGCTACCAATGAAGATATTTCCACAGAGAAAGGCAATCACAGGTTCATTAAACAAACGTATGGTTCACCAAATGGAAACGTGTGAGGATTGGCCACATTACGATATTGGGGTTAACAGAGATATACAAACATATGTGAAATACGTAATCACCAAAGACCTACGGAATACCAAGAGAAGACTACTCAACATTGTGTCATAACCTACATGGGGAAAGGATACGAACAAGAACACCTATATGTATATGTGTAAAAGGAACACATCCTGCACAACTAGAACAAACAGAACAGTGTAATCAAATTGGCTCTGATAAAACATAAAAATTAGATTAAAAAAACGAACAAGAAGTAAGGAGACATAAACTTAAGGGGCTTTTTCCTGGCACATTCCATTCTAGTTTACAAGCTAGTAACAGGACCTCCAGAAAGGCTCTGCTGCCTTAGTAAACAGATTTCGTAATGGAGAAATGCTGCCGCCTTGTGGCCGTTTCCCACAAGAGCAGCTTTAAACCCAGTGCTACAGGTCACTACATATTCACAATCATTGCAGGCCTGTAAATGACACAGGCCCTGAAGAAAAAAATCCTGAGGTCGAAAATCGACCAAAAAATTCAAAACAGGGCAATGTTCCAAGAAGAAAATTTCAAGAAGCATACTGTACTCACACTTCTTTTCTTTTCTTTTTTTTTTAATAGAAAAGAAAATGGTGTGGAAAAATGCTGAACAGTAGGAATTGTTAAGGACATGCAAATGCAAATTACAAAAACCTATCAGCTCACACCAGTCAGAATGGCCATGTGCCTAAATTCTGTAAACAAAAAATGTTAAAGGGGATGTGGAGAAATGCGTACCCTCGGTGCTAAGTGGGATGTGGTAAGACCCACTAATGGAAACACAATGGAGGTGGTTCGAAAAGTTAAACATTGAGCTACCTTATGATCCAGCAGGCCCATTCTTGGACGTATAACCTAAGAAGACAGAATTGGAAAGACACAGGCAGGCAAATCTGCATTGCAGCAGTAGGACAATAGCCAAGATATGGAAGTAACCAAAAAGTCCACTAACAGATGGGTGGACAAAGAAGAACTGGTACATGTAGAGATGGAATATTTGCTAGGGAATAAAAATGAAACAATGCCATTTGCAACATCATAGAAGAATTTAGAAGTAATCACGCAAATTGTAGTAAGTAAGAAAGCGAAAGGCACCTATCCTGTGATATCACTTACAGGTGTTACCTAAAAATTGATACCAATGAAGATATTTCCACAGAGAAAGGCAATCACAGATTCATTACACAAACTTATGGTTCACCAAATGGAAAGGTGTGAGGATTGGATACTTTACGATATCGGGGTTAACACAGATATACAAACAGATGTGAAATACGTAATCACCAAAGACCTACGGAATACCAAGAGAAGGCTACTCAACACTGTGTCATAACCTACATGGGAAAAGGATCCGAAGAAGAATACATATATGTATTTGTGTAAAAGAACCACATCTTGCACACCTAGAACAAACAGAATAGTGTAATCCAATTTGCTCTGATAAAAAATAAAATTAAATTAAAAACACAAACAAGAAGTAATGACAGAAACTTAAGGGGCTTTTTCCTGGCACATTCCATGCTAATTTACAAGCTAGTAACTCGACTTCCAGAAAGGCTCTGCTGCCCTAGTAACCAGATTTCGTAATGGAGAAATGCTGCTGCCTTGTGGCCCTTTCCCACAACAGCAGCTTTCAACCCAGTGCAAAAGGTCACTAAATATTCACAATCATCGCAGACATGGAAATGACACCTGCCCTCAAACAAAATCCTGGGGTTGAAAATCGACCAAAAAATTCAAAAGAGGGCAACCTTCCAAGAAGAAAATTTCAAGAGGTATATTGTACTCACAGTGTTTTTCTTTTTTTCTTTAATAGAAAAGAAAAAGGCATGGAAAAATGCTGAACATTAGGAATTATTAAAGACATGCAAATCCAAATTACAAAAACTGATCAGCTCACACCAGTCAGAATGGCCATCAGCAAAAATGCTGCAAATAGTAAATGCTGAAGGGGTTGTGGGGAAATGCGTACCCCCGGTGCTAAGTGGGACGAGGTCAGAGCCACTAATGAAAACACAATGGAGGTGCCTTGAAAAGGTAAACATTGAGCTACCAATCAATCAAGCATACCCACTGCTTTGCCTATCACCTGAGAAAATGAGAATCAAAAAGTCACAGGCTGGCACACCTGTACTCCAGCAACACTTACCATAGCCAACACCTGGAAGCAAGGAAAATGTCCTTCTACAGAGGAATGCACAAAGAAGGAGTGGCCCATGTACACAATGGAATATTACTCCACTAAAAAATATAAATTAAATTCAAAGAACAAACATAAGTAAGGAGACATCACCTTTTGTGGGTTTATCCGGGCACCTGCCACTCTAATTTATAACCGAGGAACATCACTGGGAGAAAGGTCCGTTTCCCTAGTACCAGCATGGGGAACGTAGAAATGCTGCCACCCTCTGGCCGTTACCTGCAACACAGCGTTAAAACCTGTGCTAATGGTCACTTCATATGAAAAAGTACTGCAGGGCGGTAAATGAAACATGCCCTCAAAATGTCTTGAGGGCGGTAATGGGCAAAAATTTCAAAACGTGGCACATACGTTAAGAAAACAATTTGAAGAAGTAAGCTGTCATCACAGTTTGAAAAAAATGAAAACGGATACGCCTTAAAGCGCAATTTGAACGGATTATTAGACGCGTGCAAATCGAACCACAAAGAGGTATCAGCTCACGCCAGTCAGAATAACCATCAGCAAGAAAACTACAAACACGAAATGCTGAAGGTGTTGTGGACAAATGCATACACTCAACATTAAGTGGGACGTAACCTGCAAAGAGCCACTAATGAGAACAGAATGGAGGCGCCTTTAAAAGGTATATATTGACCTCCTGTATGATCCAGCAGGCCCATTCCTGGACCCATAACCTAAGAAGACAGAATTGGAAAGACACAGGCAGGCCAATCTGCATTGCAGCAGTATTACAATAGCCAAGATATGGAAGCAACCAAAAAGTCCATCAACAGATGGGTGGACAGAGAAGAACTGGCACCTGTACAGATAGAATAGTTGCTTGGGAAAAGAAATGAAACAATGCCATTGGCAGCACCATAGATGAGTCTGGAAGTATTCACGCAATTTGTAGTGAGGCAGAAAGCGAAAGACACCTATCCTATGATATCACTTGTAGGTGCTACCTAAAAATTGCTACCAATGAAGATATTTCCACAGAGAAAGGCAATCACAGGTTCATTAAACAAACGTATGGTTCACCAAATGGAAACGTGTGAGGATTGGCCACATTACGATATTGGGGTTAACAGAGATATACAAACATATGTGAAATACGTAATCACCAAAGACCTACGGAATACCAAGAGAAGACTACTCAACATTGTGTCATAACCTACATGGGGAAAGGATACGAACAAGAACACCTATATGTATATGTGTAAAAGGAACACATCCTGCACAACTAGAACAAACAGAACAGTGTAATCAAATTGGCTCTGATAAAACATAAAAATTAGATTAAAAAAACGAACAAGAAGTAAGGAGACATAAACTTAAGGGGCTTTTTCCTGGCACATTCCATTCTAGTTTACAAGCTAGTAACAGGACCTCCAGAAAGGCTCTGCTGCCTTAGTAAACAGATTTCGTAATGGAGAAATGCTGCCGCCTTGTGGCCGTTTCCCACAAGAGCAGCTTTAAACCCAGTGCTACAGGTCACTACATATTCACAATCATTGCAGGCCTGTAAATGACACAGGCCCTGAAGAAAAAAATCCTGAGGTCGAAAATCGACCAAAAAATTCAAAACAGGGCAATGTTCCAAGAAGAAAATTTCAAGAAGCATACTGTACTCACACTTCTTTTCTTTTCTTTTTTTTTTAATAGAAAAGAAAATGGTGTGGAAAAATGCTGAACAGTAGGAATTGTTAAGGACATGCAAATGCAAATTACAAAAACCTATCAGCTCACACCAGTCAGAATGGCCATGTGCCTAAATTCTGTAAACAAAAAATGTTAAAGGGGATGTGGAGAAATGCGTACCCTCGGTGCTAAGTGGGATGTGGTAAGACCCACTAATGGAAACACAATGGAGGTGGTTCGAAAAGTTAAACATTGAGCTACCTTATGATCCAGCAGGCCCATTCTTGGACGTATAACCTAAGAAGACAGAATTGGAAAGACACAGGCAGGCAAATCTGCATTGCAGCAGTAGGACAATAGCCAAGATATGGAAGTAACCAAAAAGTCCACTAACAGATGGGTGGACAAAGAAGAACTGGTACATGTAGAGATGGAATATTTGCTAGGGAATAAAAATGAAACAATGCCATTTGCAACATCATAGAAGAATTTAGAAGTAATCACGCAAATTGTAGTAAGTAAGAAAGCGAAAGGCACCTATCCTGTGATATCACTTACAGGTGTTACCTAAAAATTGATACCAATGAAGATATTTCCACAGAGAAAGGCAATCACAGATTCATTACACAAACTTATGGTTCACCAAATGGAAAGGTGTGAGGATTGGATACTTTACGATATCGGGGTTAACACAGATATACAAACAGATGTGAAATACGTAATCACCAAAGACCTACGGAATACCAAGAGAAGGCTACTCAACACTGTGTCATAACCTACATGGGAAAAGGATCCGAAGAAGAATACATATATGTATTTGTGTAAAAGAACCACATCTTGCACACCTAGAACAAACAGAATAGTGTAATCCAATTTGCTCTGATAAAAAATAAAATTAAATTAAAAACACAAACAAGAAGTAATGACAGAAACTTAAGGGGCTTTTTCCTGGCACATTCCATGCTAATTTACAAGCTAGTAACTCGACTTCCAGAAAGGCTCTGCTGCCCTAGTAACCAGATTTCGTAATGGAGAAATGCTGCTGCCTTGTGGCCCTTTCCCACAACAGCAGCTTTCAACCCAGTGCAAAAGGTCACTAAATATTCACAATCATCGCAGACATGGAAATGACACCTGCCCTCAAACAAAATCCTGGGGTTGAAAATCGACCAAAAAATTCAAAAGAGGGCAACCTTCCAAGAAGAAAATTTCAAGAGGTATATTGTACTCACAGTGTTTTTCTTTTTTTCTTTAATAGAAAAGAAAAAGGCATGGAAAAATGCTGAACATTAGGAATTATTAAAGACATGCAAATCCAAATTACAAAAACTGATCAGCTCACACCAGTCAGAATGGCCATCAGCAAAAATGCTGCAAATAGTAAATGCTGAAGGGGTTGTGGGGAAATGCGTACCCCCGGTGCTAAGTGGGACGAGGTCAGAGCCACTAATGAAAACACAATGGAGGTGCCTTGAAAAGGTAAACATTGAGCTACCAATCAATCAAGCATACCCACTGCTTTGCCTATCACCTGAGAAAATGAGAATCAAAAAGTCACAGGCTGGCACACCTGTACTCCAGCAACACTTACCATAGCCAACACCTGGAAGCAAGGAAAATGTCCTTCTACAGAGGAATGCACAAAGAAGGAGTGGCCCATGTACACAATGGAATATTACTCCACTAAAAAATATAAATTAAATTCAAAGAACAAACATAAGTAAGGAGACATCACCTTTTGTGGGTTTATCCGGGCACCTGCCACTCTAATTTATAACCGAGGAACATCACTGGCAGGAAGGTCCGTTTCCCTAGTACCAGCATGGGGAACGTAGAAATGCTGCCACCCTCTGGCCGTTACCTGCAACAGCAGCGTTAAAACCTGTGCTAATGGTCACTTCATATGAAAAAGTACTGCAGGGCGGTAAATGAAACATGCCCTCAAAATGTCTTGAGGGCGGTAATGGGCAAAAATTTCAAAACGTGGCACATACGTTAAGAAAACAATTTGAAGAAGTAAGCTGTCATCACAGTTTGAAAAAAATGAAAACGGATACGCCTTAAAGCGCAATTTGAACGGATTATTAGACGCGTGCAAATCCAACCACAAAGAGGTATCAGCCCACGCCAGTCAGAATAACCATCAGCAAGAAAACTACAAACACGAAATGCTGAAGGTGTTGTAGACAAATGCATACACTCAACATTAAGTGGGACGTAACCTGCAAAGAGCCACTAATGAGAACAGAATGGAGGCGCCTTTAAAAGGTATATATTGACCTCCTGTATGATCCAGCAGGCCCATTCCTGGACCCATAACCTAAGAAGACAGAATTGGAAAGACACAGGCAGGCCAATCTGCATTGCAGCAGTATTACAATAGCCAAGATATGGAAGCAACCAAAAAGTCCATCAACAGATGGGTGGACAGAGAAGAACTGGCACCTGTACAGATAGAATAGTTGCTTGGGAAAAGAAATGAAACAATGCCATTGGCAGCACCATAGATGAGTCTGGAAGTAATCACGCAACTTGTAGTGAGGCAGAAAGCGAAAGACACCTATCCTATGATATCACTTGTAGGTGCTACCTAAAAATTGCTACCAATGAAGATATTTCCACAGAGAAAGGCAATCACAGGTTCATTAAACAAACGTATGGTTCACCAAATGGAAAGGTGTGAGGATTGGATACTTTACGATATCGGGGTTAACACAGATATACAAACAGATGTGAAATACGTAATCACCAAAGACCTACGGAATACCAAGAGAAGGCTACTCAACACTGTGTCATAACCTACATGGGAAAAGGATCCGAAGAAGAATACATATATGTATTTGTGTAAAAGAACCACATCTTGCACACCTAGAACAAACAGAATAGTGTAATCCAATTTGCTCTGATAAAAAATAAAATTAAATTAAAAACACAAACAAGAAGTAATGACAGAAACTTAAGGGGCTTTTTCCTGGCACATTCCATGCTAATTTACAAGCTAGTAACTCGACTTCCAGAAAGGCTCTGCTGCCCTAGTAACCAGATTTCGTAATGGAGAAATGCTGCTGCCTTGTGGCCCTTTCCCACAACAGCAGCTTTCAACCCAGTGCAAAAGGTCACTAAATATTCACAATCATCGCAGACATGGAAATGACACCTGCCCTCAAACAAAATCCTGGGGTTGAAAATCGACCAAAAACTTCAAAAGAGGGCAACCTTCCAAGAAGAAAATTTCAAGAGGTATATTGTACTCACAGTGTTTTTCTTTTTTTCTTTAATAGAAAAGAAAAAGGCATGGGAAAATGCTGAACATTAGGAATTATTAAAGACATGCAAATCCAAATTACAAAAACCGGTCAGCTCACACCAGTCAGAATGGCCATCAGCAAAAATGCTGCAAATAGTAAATGCTGAAGGGGTTGTGGGGAAATGCGTACCCCCGGTGCTAAGTGGGACGAGGTCAGAGCCACTAATGAAAACACAATGGAGGTGCCTTGAAAAGGTAAACATTGAGCTACCAATCAATCAAGCATACCCACTGCTTTGCCTATCACCTGAGAAAATGAGAATCAAAAAGTCACAGGCTGGCACATCTGTACTCCAGCAACACTTACCATAGCCAACACCTGGAAGCAAGGAAAATGTCCTTCTACAGAGGAATGCACAAAGAAGGAGTGGCCCATGTACACAATGGAATATTACTCCACTAAAAAATATAAATTAAATTCAAAGAACAAACATAAGTAAGGAGACATCACCTTTTGTGGGTTTATCCGGGCACCTTCCACTCTAATTTATAACCGAGGAACATCACTGGCAGGAAGGTCCGTTTCCCTAGTACCAGCATGGGGAACGTAGAAATGCTGCCACCCTCTGGCCGTTACCTGCAACAGCAGCGTTAAAACCTGTGCTAATGGTCACTTCATATGAAAAAGTACTGCAGGGCGGTAAATGAAACATGCCCTCAAAATGTCTTGAGGGCGGTAATGGGCAAAAAATTTCAAAACGTGGCACATACGTTAAGAAAACAATTTGAAGAAGTAAGCTGTCATCACAGTTTGAAAAAAATGAAAACGGATACGCCTTAAAGCGCAATTTGAACGGATTATTAGACGCGTGCAAATCCAACCACAAAGAGGTATCAGCTCACGACAGTCAGAATAACCATCAGCAAGAAAACTACAAACACGAAATGCTGAAGGTGTTGTGGACAAATGCATACACTCAACATTAAGTGGGACGTAACCTGCAAAGAGCCACTAATGAGAACAGAATGGAGGCGCCTTTAAAAGGTATATATTGACCTCCTGTATGATCCAGCAGGCCCATTCCTGGACCCATAACCTAAGAAGACAGAATTGGAAAGACACAGGCAGGCCAATCTGCATTGCAGCAGTATTACAATAGCCAAGATATGGAAGCAACCAAAAAGTCCATCAACAGATGGGTGGACAAAGAAGAACTGGCACCTGTACAGATAGAATAGTTGCTTGGGAAAGAAATGAAACAATGCCATTTGCAGCACCATAGATGAGTCTGGAAGTAATCACGCAACTTGTAGTGAGGTAGAAAGCGAAAGACACCTATCCTATGATATCACTTGTAGGTGCTACCTAAAAATTGCTACCAATGAAGATATTTCCACAGAGAAAGGCAATCACAGGTTCATTAAACAAACGTATGGTTCACCAAATGGAAACGTGTGAGGATTGGCTACATTACGATATTGGGGTTAACAGAGATATACAAACATATGTGAAATACGTAATCACCAAAGACCTACGGAATACCAAGAGAAGACTACTCAACATTGTGTCATAACCTACATGGGGAAAGGATACGAACAAGAACACCTATATGTATATGTGTAAAAGGAACACATCCTGCACAACTAGAACAAACAGAA
Source organism: Eubalaena glacialis (assembly GCF_028564815.1). Taxonomy (NCBI): domain Eukaryota; kingdom Metazoa; phylum Chordata; class Mammalia; order Artiodactyla; family Balaenidae; genus Eubalaena; species Eubalaena glacialis. The sequence goes on along the minus strand of NC_083718.1, from coordinate 67,289,069 downwards.
CAGTGTAATCAAATTGGCTCTGATAAAACATAAAAATTAGATTAAAAAAACGAACAAGAAGTAAGGAGACATAAACTTAAGGGGCTTTTTCCTGGCACATTCCATTCTAGTTTACAAGCTAGTAACAGGACCTCCAGAAAGGCTCTGCTGCCTTAGTAAACAGATTTCGTAATGGAGAAATGCTGCCGCCTTGTGGCCGTTTCCCACAAGAGCAGCTTTAAACCCAGTGCTACAGGTCACTACATATTCACAATCATTGCAGGCCTGTAAATGACACAGGCCCTGAAAAAAATAATCCTGAGGTCGAAAATCGACCAAAAAATTCAAAACAGGGCAATGTTCCAAGAAGAAAATTTCAAGAAGCATACTGTACTCACACTTCTTTTCTTTTTTTCTTTTTAATAGAAAAGAAAATGGTGTGGAAAAATGCTGAACATTAGGAATTGTTAAGGACATGCAAATGCAAATTACAAAAACCTATCAGCTCACACCAGTCAGAATGGCCATGTGCCAAAATTCTGTAAACAAAAAATGTTAAAGGGGATGTGGAGAAATGCGTACCCTCGGTGCTAAGTGGGATGTGGTAAGACCCACTAATGGAAACACAATGGAGGTGGTTCGAAAAGTTAAACATTGAGCTACCTTATGATCCAGCAGGCCCATTCTTGGACGTATAACCTAAGAAGACAGAATTGGAAAGACACAGGCAGGCAAATCTGCATTGCAGCAGTAGGACAATAGCCAAGATATGGAAGTAACCAAAAAGTCCACTAACAGATGGGTGGACAAAGAAGAACTGGTACATGTAGAGATGGAATATTTGTTAGGGAATAAAAATGAAACAATGCCATTTGCAACATCATAGAAGAATTTAGAAGTAATCACGCAAATTGTAGTAAGTAAGAAAGCGAAAGGCACCTATCCTGTGATATCACTTACAGGTGTTACCTAAAAATTGATACCAATGAAGATATTTCCACAGAGAAAGGCAATCACAGATTCATTACACAAACTTATGGTTCACCAAATGGAAAGGTGTGAGGATTGGATACTTTACGATATCGGGGTTAACACAGATATACAAACAGATGTGAAATACGTAATCACCAAAGACCTACGGAATACCAAGAGAAGGCTACTCAACACTGTGTCATAACCTACATGGGAAAAGGATCCGAAGAAGAATACATATATGTATTTGTGTAAAAGAACCACATCTTGCACACCTAGAACAAACAGAATAGTGTAATCCAATTTGCTCTGATAAAAAATAAAATTAAATTAAAAACACAAACAAGAAGTAATGACAGAAACTTAAGGGGCTTTTTCCTGGCACATTCCATGCTAATTTACAAGCTAGTAACTCGACTTCCAGAAAGGCTCTGCTGCCCTAGTAACCAGATTTCGTAATGGAGAAATGCTGCTGCCTTGTGGCCCTTTCCCACAACAGCAGCTTTCAACCCAGTGCAAAAGGTCACTAAATATTCACAATCATCGCAGACATGGAAATGACACCTGCCCTCAAACAAAATCCTGGGGTTGAAAATCGACCAAAAAATTCAAAAGAGGGCAACCTTCCAAGAAGAAAATTTCAAGAGGTATATTGTACTCACAGTGTTTTTCTTTTTTTCTTTAATAGAAAAGAAAAAGGCATGGAAAAATGCTGAACATTAGGAATTATTAAAGACATGCAAATCCAAATTACAAAAACCGATCAGCTCACACCAGTCAGAATGGCCATCAGCAAAAATGCTGCAAATAGTAAATGCTGAAGGGGTTGTGGGGAAATGCGTACCCCCGGTGCTAAGTGGGACGAGGTCAGAGCCACTAATGAAAACACAATGGAGGTGCCTTGAAAAGGTAAACATTGAGCTACCAATCAATCAAGCATACCCACTGCTTTGCCTATCACCTGAGAAAATGAGAATCAAAAAGTCACAGGCTGGCACATCTGTACTCCAGCAACACTTACCATAGCCAACACCTGGAAGCAAGGAAAATGTCCTTCTACAGAGGAATGCACAAAGAAGGAGTGGCCCATGTACACAATGGAATATTACTCCACTAAAAAATATAAATTAAATTCAAAGAACAAACATAAGTAAGGAGACATCACCTTTTGTGGGTTTATCCGGGCACCTTCCACTCTAATTTATAACCGAGGAACATCACTGGCAGGAAGGTCCGTTTCCCTAGTACCAGCATGGGGAACGTAGAAATGCTGCCACCCTCTGGCCGTTACCTGCAACAGCAGCGTTAAAACCTGTGCTAATGGTCACTTCATATGAAAAAGTACTGCAGGGCGGTAAATGAAACATGCCCTCAAAATGTCTTGAGGGCGGTAATGGGCAAAAAATTTCAAAACGTGGCACATACGTTAAGAAAACAATTTGAAGAAGTAAGCTGTCATCACAGTTTGAAAAAAATGAAAACGGATACGCCTTAAAGCGCAATTTGAACGGATTATTAGACGCGTGCAAATCCAACCACAAAGAGGTATCAGCTCACGCCAGTCAGAATAACCATCAGCAAGAAAACTACAAACACGAAATGCTGAAGGTGTTGTGGACAAATGCATACACTCAACATTAAGTGGGACGTAACCTGCAAAGAGCCACTAATGAGAACAGAATGGAGGCGCCTTTAAAAGGTATATATTGACTTCCTGTATGATCCAGCAGGCCCATTCCTGGACCCATAACCTAAGAAGACAGAATTGGAAAGACACAGGCAGGCCAATCTGCATTGCAGCAGTATTACAATAGCCAAGATATGGAAGCAACCAAAAAGTCCATCAACAGATGGGTGGACAAAGAAGAACTGGCACCTGTACAGATAGAATAGTTGCTTGGGAAAGAAATGAAACAATGCCATTTGCAGCACCATAGATGAGTCTGGAAGTAATCACGCAACTTGTAGTGAGGCAGAAAGCGAAAGACACCTATCCTATGATATCACTTGTAGGTGCTACCTAAAAATTGCTACCAATGAAGATATTTCCACAGAGAAAGGCAATCACAGGTTCATTAAACAAACGTATGGTTCACCAAATGGAAACGTGTGAGGATTGGCTACATTACGATATTGGGGTTAACAGAGATATACAAACATATGTGAAATACGTAATCACCAAAGACCTACGGAATACCAAGAGAAGACTACTCAACATTGTGTCATAACCTACATGGGGAAAGGATACGAACAAGAACACCTATATGTATATGTGTAAAAGGAACACATCCTGCACAACTAGAACAAACAGAACAGTGTAATCAAATTGGCTCTGATAAAACATAAAAATTAGATTAAAAAAACGAACAAGAAGTAAGGAGACATAAACTTAAGGGGCTTTTTCCTGGCACATTCCATTCTAGTTTACAAGCTAGTAACAGGACCTCCAGAAAGGCTCTGCTGCCTTAGTAAACAGATTTCGTAATGGAGAAATGCTGCCGCCTTGTGGCCGTTTCCCACAAGAGCAGCTTTAAACCCAGTGCTACAGGTCACTACATATTCACAATCATTGCAGGCCTGTAAATGACACAGGCCCTGAAAAAAAAAATCCTGAGGTCGAAAATCGACCAAAAAATTCAAAACAGGGCAATGTTCCAAGAAGAAAATTTCAAGAAGCATACTGTACTCACACTTCTTTTCTTTTTTTCTTTTTAATAGAAAAGAAAATGGTGTGGAAAAATGCTGAACATTAGGAATTGTTAAGGACATGCAAATGCAAATTACAAAAACCTATCAGCTCACACCAGTCAGAATGGCCATGTGCCAAAATTCTGTAAACAAAAAATGTTAAAGGGGATGTGGAGAAATGCGTACCCTCGGTGCTAAGTGGGATGTGGTAAGACCCACTAATGGAAACACAATGGAGGTGGTTCGAAAAGTTAAACATTGAGCTACCTTATGATCCAGCAGGCCCATTCTTGGACGTATAACCTAAGAAGACAGAATTGGAAAGACACAGGCAGGCAAATCTGCATTGCAGCAGTAGGACAATAGCCAAGATATGGAAGTAACCAAAAAGTCCACTAACAGATGGGTGGACAAAGAAGAACTGGTACATGTAGAGATGGAATATTTGTTAGGGAATAAAAATGAAACAATGCCATTTGCAACATCATAGAAGAATTTAGAAGTAATCACGCAAATTGTAGTAAGTAAGAAAGCGAAAGGCACCTATCCTGTGATATCACTTACAGGTGTTACCTAAAAATTGATACCAATGAAGATATTTCCACAGAGAAAGGCAATCACAGATTCATTACACAAACTTATGGTTCACCAAATGGAAAGGTGTGAGGATTGGATACTTTACGATATCGGGGTTAACACAGATATACAAACAGATGTGAAATACGTAATCACCAAAGACCTACGGAATACCAAGAGAAGGCTACTCAACACTGTGTCATAACCTACATGGGAAAAGGATCCGAAGAAGAATACATATATGTATTTGTGTAAAAGAACCACATCTTGCACACCTAGAACAAACAGAATAGTGTAATCCAATTTGCTCTGATAAAAAATAAAATTAAATTAAAAACACAAACAAGAAGTAATGACAGAAACTTAAGGGGCTTTTTCCTGGCACATTCCATGCTAATTTACAAGCTAGTAACTCGACTTCCAGAAAGGCTCTGCTGCCCTAGTAACCAGATTTCGTAATGGAGAAATGCTGCTGCCTTGTGGCCCTTTCCCACAACAGCAGCTTTCAACCCAGTGCAAAAGGTCACTAAATATTCACAATCATCGCAGACATGGAAATGACACCTGCCCTCAAACAAAATCCTGGGGTTGAAAATCGACCAAAAAATTCAAAAGAGGGCAACCTTCCAAGAAGAAAATTTCAAGAGGTATATTGTACTCACAGTGTTTTTCTTTTTTTCTTTAATAGAAAAGAAAAAGGCATGGAAAAATGCTGAACATTAGGAATTATTAAAGACATGCAAATCCAAATTACAAAAACCGATCAGCTCACACCAGTCAGAATGGCCATCAGCAAAAATGCTGCAAATAGTAAATGCTGAAGGGGTTGTGGGGAAATGCGTACCCCCGGTGCTAAGTGGGACGAGGTCAGAGCCACTAATGAAAACACAATGGAGGTGCCTTGAAAAGGTAAACATTGAGCTACCAATCAATCAAGCATACCCACTGCTTTGCCTATCACCTGAGAAAATGAGAATCAAAAAGTCACAGGCTGGCACATCTGTACTCCAGCAACACTTACCATAGCCAACACCTGGAAGCAAGGAAAATGTCCTTCTACAGAGGAATGCACAAAGAAGGAGTGGCCCATGTACACAATGGAATATTACTCCACTAAAAAATATAAACTAAATTCAAAGAACAAACATAAGTAAGGAGACATCACCTTTTGTGGGTTTATCCGGGCACCTTCCACTCTAATTTATAACCGAGGAACATCACTGGCAGGAAGGTCCGTTTCCCTAGTACCAGCATGGGGAACGTAGAAATGCTGCCACCCTCTGGCCGTTACCTGCAACAGCAGCGTTAAAACCTGTGCTAATGGTCACTTCATATGAAAAAGTACTGCAGGGCGGTAAATGAAACATGCCCTCAAAATGTCTTGAGGGCGGTAATGGGCAAAAATTTCAAAACGTGGCACATACGTTAAGAAAACAATTTGAAGAAGTAAGCTGTCATCACAGTTTGAAAAAAATGAAAACGGATACGCCTTAAAGCGCAATTTGAACGGATTATTAGACGCGTGCAAATCCAACCACAAAGAGGTATCAGCCCACGCCAGTCAGAATAACCATCAGCAAGAAAACTACAAACACGAAATGCTGAAGGTGTTGTAGACAAATGCATACACTCAACATTAAGTGGGACGTAACCTGCAAAGAGCCACTAATGAGAACAGAATGGAGGCGCCTTTAAAAGGTATATATTGACCTCCTGTATGATCCAGCAGGCCCATTCCTGGACCCATAACCTAAGAAGACAGAATTGGAAAGACACAGGCAGGCCAATCTGCATTGCAGCAGTATTACAATAGCCAAGATATGGAAGCAACCAAAAAGTCCATCAACAGATGGGTGGACAGAGAAGAACTGGCACCTGTACAGATAGAATAGTTGCTTGGGAAAAGAAATGAAACAATGCCATTGGCAGCACCATAGATGAGTCTGGAAGTAATCACGCAACTTGTAGTGAGGCAGAAAGCGAAAGACACCTATCCTATGATATCACTTGTAGGTGCTACCTAAAAATTGCTACCAATGAAGATATTTCCACAGAGAAAGGCAATCACAGGTTCATTAAACAAACGTATGGTTCACCAAATGGAAAGGTGTGAGGATTGGATACTTTACGATATCGGGGTTAACACAGATATACAAACAGATGTGAAATACGTAATCACCAAAGACCTACGGAATACCAAGAGAAGGCTACTCAACACTGTGTCATAACCTACATGGGAAAAGGATCCGAAGAAGAATACATATATGTATTTGTGTAAAAGAACCACATCTTGCACACCTAGAACAAACAGAATAGTGTAATCCAATTTGCTCTGATAAAAAATAAAATTAAATTAAAAACACAAACAAGAAGTAATGACAGAAACTTAAGGGGCTTTTTCCTGGCACATTCCATGCTAATTTACAAGCTAGTAACTCGACTTCCAGAAAGGCTCTGCTGCCCTAGTAACCAGATTTCGTAATGGAGAAATGCTGCTGCCTTGTGGCCCTTTCCCACAACAGCAGCTTTCAACCCAGTGCAAAAGGTCACTAAATATTCACAATCATCGCAGACATGGAAATGACACCTGCCCTCAAACAAAATCCTGGGGTTGAAAATCGACCAAAAACTTCAAAAGAGGGCAACCTTCCAAGAAGAAAATTTCAAGAGGTATATTGTACTCACAGTGTTTTTCTTTTTTTCTTTAATAGAAAAGAAAAAGGCATGGGAAAATGCTGAACATTAGGAATTATTAAAGACATGCAAATCCAAATTACAAAAACCGGTCAGCTCACACCAGTCAGAATGGCCATCAGCAAAAATGCTGCAAATAGTAAATGCTGAAGGGGTTGTGGGGAAATGCGTACCCCCGGTGCTAAGTGGGACGAGGTCAGAGCCACTAATGAAAACACAATGGAGGTGCCTTGAAAAGGTAAACATTGAGCTACCAATCAATCAAGCATACCCACTGCTTTGCCTATCACCTGAGAAAATGAGAATCAAAAAGTCACAGGCTGGCACATCTGTACTCCAGCAACACTTACCATAGCCAACACCTGGAAGCAAGGAAAATGTCCTTCTACAGAGGAATGCACAAAGAAGGAGTGGCCCATGTACACAATGGAATATTACTCCACTAAAAAATATAAATTAAATTCAAAGAACAAACATAAGTAAGGAGACATCACCTTTTGTGGGTTTATCCGGGCACCTTCCACTCTAATTTATAACCGAGGAACATCACTGGCAGGAAGGTCCGTTTCCCTAGTACCAGCATGGGGAACGTAGAAATGCTGCCACCCTCTGGCCGTTACCTGCAACAGCAGCGTTAAAACCTGTGCTAATGGTCACTTCATATGAAAAAGTACTGCAGGGCGGTAAATGAAACATGCCCTCAAAATGTCTTGAGGGCGGTAATGGGCAAAAAATTTCAAAACGTGGCACATACGTTAAGAAAACAATTTGAAGAAGTAAGCTGTCATCACAGTTTGAAAAAAATGAAAACGGATACGCCTTAAAGCGCAATTTGAACGGATTATTAGACGCGTGCAAATCCAACCACAAAGAGGTATCAGCTCACGACAGTCAGAATAACCATCAGCAAGAAAACTACAAACACGAAATGCTGAAGGTGTTGTGGACAAATGCATACACTCAACATTAAGTGGGACGTAACCTGCAAAGAGCCACTAATGAGAACAGAATGGAGGCGCCTTTAAAAGGTATATATTGACCTCCTGTATGATCCAGCAGGCCCATTCCTGGACCCATAACCTAAGAAGACAGAATTGGAAAGACACAGGCAGGCCAATCTGCATTGCAGCAGTATTACAATAGCCAAGATATGGAAGCAACCAAAAAGTCCATCAACAGATGGGTGGACAAAGAAGAACTGGCACCTGTACAGATAGAATAGTTGCTTGGGAAAGAAATGAAACAATGCCATTTGCAGCACCATAGATGAGTCTGGAAGTAATCACGCAACTTGTAGTGAGGTAGAAAGCGAAAGACACCTATCCTATGATATCACTTGTAGGTGCTACCTAAAAATTGCTACCAATGAAGATATTTCCACAGAGAAAGGCAATCACAGGTTCATTAAACAAACGTATGGTTCACCAAATGGAAACGTGTGAGGATTGGCTACATTACGATATTGGGGTTAACAGAGATATACAAACATATGTGAAATACGTAATCACCAAAGACCTACGGAATACCAAGAGAAGACTACTCAACATTGTGTCATAACCTACATGGGGAAAGGATACGAACAAGAACACCTATATGTATATGTGTAAAAGGAACACATCCTGCACAACTAGAACAAACAGAACAGTGTAATCAAATTGGCTCTGATAAAACATAAAAATTAGATTAAAAAAACGAACAAGAAGTAAGGAGACATAAACTTAAGGGGCTTTTTCCTGGCACATTCCATTCTAGTTTACAAGCTAGTAACAGGACCTCCAGAAAGGCTCTGCTGCCTTAGTAAACAGATTTCGTAATGGAGAAATGCTGCCGCCTTGTGGCCGTTTCCCACAAGAGCAGCTTTAAACCCAGTGCTACAGGTCACTACATATTCACAATCATTGCAGGCCTGTAAATGACACAGGCCCTGAAAAAAATAATCCTGAGGTCGAAAATCGACCAAAAAATTCAAAACAGGGCAATGTTCCAAGAAGAAAATTTCAAGAAGCATACTGTACTCACACTTCTTTTCTTTTTTTCTTTTTAATAGAAAAGAAAATGGTGTGGAAAAATGCTGAACATTAGGAATTGTTAAGGACATGCAAATGCAAATTACAAAAACCTATCAGCTCACACCAGTCAGAATGGCCATGTGCCAAAATTCTGTAAACAAAAAATGTTAAAGGGGATGTGGAGAAATGCGTACCCTCGGTGCTAAGTGGGATGTGGTAAGACCCACTAATGGAAACACAATGGAGGTGGTTCGAAAAGTTAAACATTGAGCTACCTTATGATCCAGCAGGCCCATTCTTGGACGTATAACCTAAGAAGACAGAATTGGAAAGACACAGGCAGGCAAATCTGCATTGCAGCAGTAGGACAATAGCCAAGATATGGAAGTAACCAAAAAGTCCACTAACAGATGGGTGGACAAAGAAGAACTGGTACATGTAGAGATGGAATATTTGTTAGGGAATAAAAATGAAACAATGCCATTTGCAACATCATAGAAGAATTTAGAAGTAATCACGCAAATTGTAGTAAGTAAGAAAGCGAAAGGCACCTATCCTGTGATATCACTTACAGGTGTTACCTAAAAATTGATACCAATGAAGATATTTCCACAGAGAAAGGCAATCACAGATTCATTACACAAACTTATGGTTCACCAAATGGAAAGGTGTGAGGATTGGATACTTTACGATATCGGGGTTAACACAGATATACAAACAGATGTGAAATACGTAATCACCAAAGACCTACGGAATACCAAGAGAAGGCTACTCAACACTGTGTCATAACCTACATGGGAAAAGGATCCGAAGAAGAATACATATATGTATTTGTGTAAAAGAACCACATCTTGCACACCTAGAACAAACAGAATAGTGTAATCCAATTTGCTCTGATAAAAAATAAAATTAAATTAAAAACACAAACAAGAAGTAATGACAGAAACTTAAGGGGCTTTTTCCTGGCACATTCCATGCTAATTTACAAGCTAGTAACTCGACTTCCAGAAAGGCTCTGCTGCCCTAGTAACCAGATTTCGTAATGGAGAAATGCTGCTGCCTTGTGGCCCTTTCCCACAACAGCAGCTTTCAACCCAGTGCAAAAGGTCACTAAATATTCACAATCATCGCAGACATGGAAATGACACCTGCCCTCAAACAAAATCCTGGGGTTGAAAATCGACCAAAAAATTCAAAAGAGGGCAACCTTCCAAGAAGAAAATTTCAAGAGGTATATTGTACTCACAGTGTTTTTCTTTTTTTCTTTAATAGAAAAGAAAAAGGCATGGAAAAATGCTGAACATTAGGAATTATTAAAGACATGCAAATCCAAATTACAAAAACCGATCAGCTCACACCAGTCAGAATGGCCATCAGCAAAAATGCTGCAAATAGTAAATGCTGAAGGGGTTGTGGGGAAATGCGTACCCCCGGTGCTAAGTGGGACGAGGTCAGAGCCACTAATGAAAACACAATGGAGGTGCCTTGAAAAGGTAAACATTGAGCTACCAATCAATCAAGCATACCCACTGCTTTGCCTATCACCTGAGAAAATGAGAATCAAAAAGTCACAGGCTGGCACATCTGTACTCCAGCAACACTTACCATAGCCAACACCTGGAAGCAAGGAAAATGTCCTTCTACAGAGGAATGCACAAAGAAGGAGTGGCCCATGTACACAATGGAATATTACTCCACTAAAAAATATAAATTAAATTCAAAGAACAAACATAAGTAAGGAGACATCACCTTTTGTGGGTTTATCCGGGCACCTTCCACTCTAATTTATAACCGAGGAACATCACTGGCAGGAAGGTCCGTTTCCCTAGTACCAGCATGGGGAACGTAGAAATGCTGCCACCCTCTGGCCGTTACCTGCAACAGCAGCGTTAAAACCTGTGCTAATGGTCACTTCATATGAAAAAGTACTGCAGGGCGGTAAATGAAACATGCCCTCAAAATGTCTTGAGGGCGGTAATGGGCAAAAAATTTCAAAACGTGGCACATACGTTAAGAAAACAATTTGAAGAAGTAAGCTGTCATCACAGTTTGAAAAAAATGAAAACGGATACGCCTTAAAGCGCAATTTGAACGGATTATTAGACGCGTGCAAATCCAACCACAAAGAGGTATCAGCTCACGCCAGTCAGAATAACCATCAGCAAGAAAACTACAAACACGAAATGCTGAAGGTGTTGTGGACAAATGCATACACTCAACATTAAGTGGGACGTAACCTGCAAAGAGCCACTAATGAGAACAGAATGGAGGCGCCTTTAAAAGGTATATATTGACCTCCTGTATGATCCAGCAGGCCCATTCCTGGACCCATAACCTAAGAAGACAGAATTGGAAAGACACAGGCAGGCCAATCTGCATTGCAGCAGTATTACAATAGCCAAGATATGGAAGCAACCAAAAAGTCCATCAACAGATGGGTGGACAAAGAAGAACTGGCACCTGTACAGATAGAATAGTTGCTTGGGAAAGAAATGAAACAATGCCATTTGCAGCACCATAGATGAGTCTGGAAGTAATCACGCAACTTGTAGTGAGGCAGAAAGCGAAAGACACCTATCCTATGATATCACTTGTAGGTGCTACCTAAAAATTGCTACCAATGAAGATATTTCCACAGAGAAAGGCAATCACAGGTTCATTAAACAAACGTATGGTTCACCAAATGGAAACGTGTGAGGATTGGCTACATTACGATATTGGGGTTAACAGAGATATACAAACATATGTGAAATACGTAATCACCAAAGACCTACGGAATACCAAGAGAAGACTACTCAACATTGTGTCATAACCTACATGGGGAAAGGATACGAACAAGAACACCTATATGTATATGTGTAAAAGGAACACATCCTGCACAACTAGAACAAACAGAACAGTGTAATCAAATTGGCTCTGATAAAACATAAAAATTAGATTAAAAAAACGAACAAGAAGTAAGGAGACATAAACTTAAGGGGCTTTTTCCTGGCACATTCCATTCTAGTTTACAAGCTAGTAACAGGACCTCCAGAAAGGCTCTGCTGCCTTAGTAAACAGATTTCGTAATGGAGAAATGCTGCCGCCTTGTGGCCGTTTCCCACAAGAGCAGCTTTAAACCCAGTGCTACAGGTCACTACATATTCACAATCATTGCAGGCCTGTAAATGACACAGGCCCTGAAAAAAATAATCCTGAGGTCGAAAATCGACCAAAAAATTCAAAACAGGGCAATGTTCCAAGAAGAAAATTTCAAGAAGCATACTGTACTCACACTTCTTTTCTTTTTTTCTTTTTAATAGAAAAGAAAATGGTGTGGAAAAATGCTGAACATTAGGAATTGTTAAGGACATGCAAATGCAAATTACAAAAACCTATCAGCTCACACCAGTCAGAATGGCCATGTGCCAAAATTCTGTAAACAAAAAATGTTAAAGGGGATGTGGAGAAATGCGTACCCTCGGTGCTAAGTGGGATGTGGTAAGACCCACTAATGGAAACACAATGGAGGTGGTTCGAAAAGTTAAACATTGAGCTACCTTATGATCCAGCAGGCCCATTCTTGGACGTATAACCTAAGAAGACAGAATTGGAAAGACACAGGCAGGCAAATCTGCATTGCAGCAGTAGGACAATAGCCAAGATATGGAAGTAACCAAAAAGTCCACTAACAGATGGGTGGACAAAGAAGAACTGGTACATGTAGAGATGGAATATTTGTTAGGGAATAAAAATGAAACAATGCCATTTGCAACATCATAGAAGAATTTAGAAGTAATCACGCAAATTGTAGTAAGTAAGAAAGCGAAAGGCACCTATCCTGTGATATCACTTACAGGTGTTACCTAAAAATTGATACCAATGAAGATATTTCCACAGAGAAAGGCAATCACAGATTCATTACACAAACTTATGGTTCACCAAATGGAAAGGTGTGAGGATTGGATACTTTACGATATCGGGGTTAACACAGATATACAAACAGATGTGAAATACGTAATCACCAAAGACCTACAGAATACCAAGAGAAGGCTACTCAACACTGTGTCATAACCTACATGGGAAAAGGATCCGAAGAAGAATACATATATGTATTTGTGTAAAAGAACCACATCTTGCACACCTAGAACAAACAGAATAGTGTAATCCAATTTGCTCTGATAAAAAATAAAATTAAATTAAAAACACAAACAAGAAGTAATGACAGAAACTTAAGGGGCTTTTTCCTGGCACATTCCATGCTAATTTACAAGCTAGTAACTCGACTTCCAGAAAGGCTCTGCTGCCCTAGTAACCAGATTTCGTAATGGAGAAATGCTGCTGCCTTGTGGCCCTTTCCCACAACAGCAGCTTTCAACCCAGTGCAAAAGGTCACTAAATATTCACAATCATCGCAGACATGGAAATGACACCTGCCCTCAAACAAAATCCTGGGGTTGAAAATCGACCAAAAAATTCAAAAGAGGGCAACCTTCCAAGAAGAAAATTTCAAGAGGTATATTGTACTCACAGTGTTTTTCTTTTTTTCTTTAATAGAAAAGAAAAAGGCATGGAAAAATGCTGAACATTAGGAATTATTAAAGACATGCAAATCCAAATTACAAAAACCGATCAGCTCACACCAGTCAGAATGGCCATCAGCAAAAATGCTGCAAATAGTAAATGCTGAAGGGGTTGTGGGGAAATGCGTACCCCCGGTGCTAAGTGGGACGAGGTCAGAGCCACTAATGAAAACACAATGGAGGTGCCTTGAAAAGGTAAACATTGAGCTACCAATCAATCAAGCATACCCACTGCTTTGCCTATCACCTGAGAAAATGAGAATCAAAAAGTCACAGGCTGGCACATCTGTACTCCAGCAACACTTACCATAGCCAACACCTGGAAGCAAGGAAAATGTCCTTCTACAGAGGAATGCACAAAGAAGGAGTGGCCCATGTACACAATGGAATATTACTCCACTAAAAAATATAAATTAAATTCAAAGAACAAACATAAGTAAGGAGACATCACCTTTTGTGGGTTTATCCGGGCACCTTCCACTCTAATTTATAACCGAGGAACATCACTGGCAGGAAGGTCCGTTTCCCTAGTACCAGCATGGGGAACGTAGAAATGCTGCCACCCTCTGGCCGTTACCTGCAACAGCAGCGTTAAAACCTGTGCTAATGGTCACTTCATATGAAAAAGTACTGCAGGGCGGTAAATGAAACATGCCCTCAAAATGTCTTGAGGGCGGTAATGGGCAAAAAATTTCAAAACGTGGCACATACGTTAAGAAAACAATTTGAAGAAGTAAGCTGTCATCACAGTTTGAAAAAAATGAAAACGGATACGCCTTAAAGCGCAATTTGAACGGATTATTAGACGCGTGCAAATCCAACCACAAAGAGGTATCAGCTCACGCCAGTCAGAATAACCATCAGCAAGAAAACTACAAACACGAAATGCTGAAGGTGTTGTGGACAAATGCATACACTCAACATTAAGTGGGACGTAACCTGCAAAGAGCCACTAATGAGAACAGAATGGAGGCGCCTTTAAAAGGTATATATTGACCTCCTGTATGATCCAGCAGGCCCATTCCTGGACCCATAACCTAAGAAGACAGAATTGGAAAGACACAGGCAGGCCAATCTGCATTGCAGCAGTATTACAATAGCCAAGATATGGAAGCAACCAAAAAGTCCATCAACAGATGGGTGGACAAAGAAGAACTGGCACCTGTACAGATAGAATAGTTGCTTGGGAAAGAAATGAAACAATGCCATTTGCAGCACCATAGATGAGTCTGGAAGTAATCACGCAACTTGTAGTGAGGCAGAAAGCGAAAGACACCTATCCTATGATATCACTTGTAGGTGCTACCTAAAAATTGCTACCAATGAAGATATTTCCACAGAGAAAGGCAATCACAGGTTCATTAAACAAACGTATGGTTCACCAAATGGAAACGTGTGAGGATTGGCTACATTACGATATTGGGGTTAACAGAGATATACAAACATATGTGAAATACGTAATCACCAAAGACCTACGGAATACCAAGAGAAGACTACTCAACATTGTGTCATAACCTACATGGGGAAAGGATACGAACAAGAACACCTATATGTATATGTGTAAAAGGAACACATCCTGCACAACTAGAACAAACAGAACAGTGTAATCAAATTGGCTCTGATAAAACATAAAAATTAGATTAAAAAAACGAACAAGAAGTAAGGAGACATAAACTTAAGGGGCTTTTTCCTGGCACATTCCATTCTAGTTTACAAGCTAGTAACAGGACCTCCAGAAAGGCTCTGCTGCCTTAGTAAACAGATTTCGTAATGGAGAAATGCTGCCGCCTTGTGGCCGTTTCCCACAAGAGCAGCTTTAAACCCAGTGCTACAGGTCACTACATATTCACAATCATTGCAGGCCTGTAAATGACACAGGCCCTGAAAAAAATAATCCTGAGGTCGAAAATCGACCAAAAAATTCAAAACAGGGCAATGTTCCAAGAAGAAAATTTCAAGAAGCATACTGTACTCACACTTCTTTTCTTTTTTTCTTTTTAATAGAAAAGAAAATGGTGTGGAAAAATGCTGAACATTAGGAATTGTTAAGGACATGCAAATGCAAATTACAAAAACCTATCAGCTCACACCAGTCAGAATGGCCATGTGCCAAAATTCTGTAAACAAAAAATGTTAAAGGGGATGTGGAGAAATGCGTACCCTCGGTGCTAAGTGGGATGTGGTAAGACCCACTAATGGAAACACAATGGAGGTGGTTCGAAAAGTTAAACATTGAGCTACCTTATGATCCAGCAGGCCCATTCTTGGACGTATAACCTAAGAAGACAGAATTGGAAAGACACAGGCAGGCAAATCTGCATTGCAGCAGTAGGACAATAGCCAAGATATGGAAGTAACCAAAAAGTCCACTAACAGATGGGTGGACAAAGAAGAACTGGTACATGTAGAGATGGAATATTTGTTAGGGAATAAAAATGAAACAATGCCATTTGCAACATCATAGAAGAATTTAGAAGTAATCACGCAAATTGTAGTAAGTAAGAAAGCGAAAGGCACCTATCCTGTGATATCACTTACAGGTGTTACCTAAAAATTGATACCAATGAAGATATTTCCACAGAGAAAGGCAATCACAGATTCATTACACAAACTTATGGTTCACCAAATGGAAAGGTGTGAGGATTGGATACTTTACGATATCGGGGTTAACACAGATATACAAACAGATGTGAAATACGTAATCACCAAAGACCTACGGAATACCAAGAGAAGGCTACTCAACACTGTGTCATAACCTACATGGGAAAAGGATCCGAAGAAGAATACATATATGTATTTGTGTAAAAGAACCACATCTTGCACACCTAGAACAAACAGAATAGTGTAATCCAATTTGCTCTGATAAAAAATAAAATTAAATTAAAAACACAAACAAGAAGTAATGACAGAAACTTAAGGGGCTTTTTCCTGGCACATTCCATGCTAATTTACAAGCTAGTAACTCGACTTCCAGAAAGGCTTTGCTGCCCTAGTAACCAGATTTCGTAATGGAGAAATGCTGCTGCCTTGTGGCCCTTTCCCACAACAGCAGCTTTCAACCCAGTGCAAAAGGTCACTAAATATTCACAATCATCGCAGACATGGAAATGACACCTGCCCTCAAACAAAATCCTGGGGTTGAAAATCGACCAAAAAATTCAAAAGAGGGCAACCTTCCAAGAAGAAAATTTCAAGAGGTATATTGTACTCACAGTGTTTTTCTTTTTTTCTTTAATAGAAAAGAAAAAGGCATGGAAAAATGCTGAACATTAGGAATTATTAAAGACATGCAAATCCAAATTACAAAAACCGATCAGCTCACACCAGTCAGAATGGCCATCAGCAAAAATGCTGCAAATAGTAAATGCTGAAGGGGTTGTGGGGAAATGCGTACCCCCGGTGCTAAGTGGGACGAGGTCAGAGCCACTAATGAAAACACAATGGAGGTGCCTTGAAAAGGTAAACATTGAGCTACCAATCAATCAAGCATACCCACTGCTTTGCCTATCACCTGAGAAAATGAGAATCAAAAAGTCACAGGCTGGCACATCTGTACTCCAGCAACACTTACCATAGCCAACACCTGGAAGCAAGGAAAATGTCCTTCTACAGAGGAATGCACAAAGAAGGAGTGGCCCATGTACACAATGGAATATTACTCCACTAAAAAATATAAATTAAATTCAAAGAACAAACATAAGTAAGGAGACATCACCTTTTGTGGGTTTATCCGGGCACCTTCCACTCTAATTTATAACCGAGGAACATCACTGGCAGGAAGGTCCGTTTCCCTAGTACCAGCATGGGGAACGTAGAAATGCTGCCACCCTCTGGCCGTTACCTGCAACAGCAGCGTTAAAACCTGTGCTAATGGTCACTTCATATGAAAAAGTACTGCAGGGCGGTAAATGAAACATGCCCTCAAAATGTCTTGAGGGCGGTAATGGGCAAAAAATTTCAAAACGTGGCACATACGTTAAGAAAACAATTTGAAGAAGTAAGCTGTCATCACAGTTTGAAAAAAATGAAAACGGATACGCCTTAAAGCGCAATTTGAACGGATTATTAGACGCGTGCAAATCCAACCACAAAGAGGTATCAGCTCACGCCAGTCAGAATAACCATCAGCAAGAAAACTACAAACACGAAATGCTGAAGGTGTTGTGGACAAATGCATACACTCAACATTAAGTGGGACGTAACCTGCAAAGAGCCACTAATGAGAACAGAATGGAGGCGCCTTTAAAAGGTATATATTGACCTCCTGTATGATCCAGCAGGCCCATTCCTGGACCCATAACCTAAGAAGACAGAATTGGAAAGACACAGGCAGGCCAATCTGCATTGCAGCAGTATTACAATAGCCAAGATATGGAAGCAACCAAAAAGTCCATCAACAGATGGGTGGACAAAGAAGAACTGGCACCTGTACAGATAGAATAGTTGCTTGGGAAAGAAATGAAACAATGCCATTTGCAGCACCATAGATGAGTCTGGAAGTAATCACGCAACTTGTAGTGAGGTAGAAAGCGAAAGACACCTATCCTATGATATCACTTGTAGGTGCTACCTAAAAATTGCTACCAATGAAGATATTTCCACAGAGAAAGGCAATCACAGGTTCATTAAACAAACGTATGGTTCACCAAATGGAAACGTGTGAGGATTGGCTACATTACGATATTGGGGTTAACAGAGATATACAAACATATGTGAAATACGTAATCACCAAAGACCTACGGAATACCAAGAGAAGACTACTCAACATTGTGTCATAACCTACATGGGGAAAGGATACGAACAAGAACACCTATATGTATATGTGTAAAAGGAACACATCCTGCACAACTAGAACAAACAGAACAGTGTAATCAAATTGGCTCTGATAAAACATAAAAATTAGATTAAAAAAACGAACAAGAAGTAAGGAGACATAAACTTAAGGGGCTTTTTCCTGGCACATTCCATTCTAGTTTACAAGCTAGTAACAGGACCTCCAGAAAGGCTCTGCTGCCTTAGTAAACAGATTTCGTAATGGAGAAATGCTGCCGCCTTGTGGCCGTTTCCCACAAGAGCAGCTTTAAACCCAGTGCTACAGGTCACTACATATTCACAATCATTGCAGGCCTGTAAATGACACAGGCCCTGAAAAAAATAATCCTGAGGTCGAAAATCGACCAAAAAATTCAAAACAGGGCAATGTTCCAAGAAGAAAATTTCAAGAAGCATACTGTACTCACACTTCTTTTCTTTTTTTCTTTTTAATAGAAAAGAAAATGGTGTGGAAAAATGCTGAACATTAGGAATTGTTTAGGACATGCAAATGCAAATTACAAAAACCTATCAGCTCACACCAGTCAGAATGGCCATGTGCCAAAATTCTGTAAACAAAAAATGTTAAAGGGGATGTGGAGAAATGCGTACCCTCGGTGCTAAGTGGGATGTGGTAAGACCCACTAATGGAAACACAATGGAGGTGGTTCGAAAAGTTAAACATTGAGCTACCTTATGATCCAGCAGGCCCATTCTTGGACGTATAACCTAAGAAGACAGAATTGGAAAGACACAGGCAGGCAAATCTGCATTGCAGCAGTAGGACAATAGCCAAGATATGGAAGTAACCAAAAAGTCCACTAACAGATGGGTGGACAAAGAAGAACTGGTACATGTAGAGATGGAATATTTGTTAGGGAATAAAAATGAAACAATGCCATTTGCAACATCATAGAAGAATTTAGAAGTAATCACGCAAATTGTAGTAAGTAAGAAAGCGAAAGGCACCTATCCTGTGATATCACTTACAGGTGTTACCTAAAAATTGATACCAATGAAGATATTTCCACAGAGAAAGGCAATCACAGATTCATTACACAAACTTATGGTTCACCAAATGGAAAGGTGTGAGGATTGGATACTTTACGATATCGGGGTTAACACAGATATACAAACAGATGTGAAATACGTAATCACCAAAGACCTACGGAATACCAAGAGAAGGCTACTCAACACTGTGTCATAACCTACATGGGAAAAGGATCCGAAGAAGAATACATATATGTATTTGTGTAAAAGAACCACATCTTGCACACCTAGAACAAACAGAATAGTGTAATCCAATTTGCTCTGATAAAAAATAAAATTAAATTAAAAACACAAACAAGAAGTAATGACAGAAACTTAAGGGGCTTTTTCCTGGCACATTCCATGCTAATTTACAAGCTAGTAACTCGACTTCCAGAAAGGCTCTGCTGCCCTAGTAACCAGATTTCGTAATGGAGAAATGCTGCTGCCTTGTGGCCCTTTCCCACAACAGCAGCTTTCAACCCAGTGCAAAAGGTCACTAAATATTCACAATCATCGCAGACATGGAAATGACACCTGCCCTCAAACAAAATCCTGGGGTTGAAAATCGACCAAAAAATTCAAAAGAGGGCAACCTTCCAAGAAGAAAATTTCAGGAGGTATATTGTACTCACAGTGTTTTTCTTTTTTTCTTTAATAGAAAAGAAAAAGGCATGGAAAAATGCTGAACATTAGGAATTATTAAAGACATGCAAATCCAAATTACAAAAACCGATCAGCTCACACCAGTCAGAATGGCCATCAGCAAAAATGCTGCAAATAGTAAATGCTGAAGGGGTTGTGGGGAAATGCGTACCCCCGGTGCTAAGTGGGACGAGGTCAGAGCCACTAATGAAAACACAATGGAGGTGCCTTGAAAAGGTAAACATTGAGCTACCAATCAATCAAGCATACCCACTGCTTTGCCTATCACCTGAGAAAATGAGAATCAAAAAGTCACAGGCTGGCACACCTGTACTCCAGCAACACTTACCATAGCCAACACCTGGAAGCAAGGAAAATGTCCTTCTACAGAGGAATGCACAAAGAAGGAGTGGCCCATGTACACAATGGAATATTACTCCACTAAAAAATATAAATTAAATTCAAAGAACAAACATAAGTAAGGAGACATCACCTTTTGTGGGTTTATCCGGGCACCTGCCACTCTAATTTATAACCGAGGAACATCACTGGCAGGAAGGTCCGTTTCCCTAGTACCAGCATGGGGAACGTAGAAATGCTGCCACCCTCTGGCCGTTACCTGCAACAGCAGCGTTAAAACCTGTGCTAATGGTCACTTCATATGAAAAAGTACTGCAGGGCGGTAAATGAAACATGCCCTCAAAATGTCTTGAGGGCGGTAATGGGCAAAAAATTTCAAAACGTGGCACATACGTTAAGAAAACAATTTGAAGAAGTAAGCTGTCATCACAGTTTGAAAAAAATGAAAACGGATACGCCTTAAAGCGCAATTTGAACGGATTATTAGACGCGTGCAAATCCAACCACAAAGAGGTATCAGCCCACGCCAGTCAGAATAACCATCAGCAAGAAAACTACAAACACGAAATGCTGAAGGTGTTGTGGACAAATGCATACACTCAACATTAAGTGGGACGTAACCTGCAAAGAGCCACTAATGAGAACAGAATGGAGGCGCCTTTAAAAGGTATATATTGACCGCCTGTATGATCCAGCAGGCCCATTCCTGGACCCATAACCTAAGAAGACAGAATTGGAAAGACACAGGCAGGCCAATCTGCATTGCAGCAGTATTACAATAGCCAAGATATGGAAGCAACCAAAAAGTCCATCAACAGATGGGTGGACAAAGAAGAACTGGCACCTGTACAGATAGAATAGTTGCTTGGGAAAGAAATGAAACAATGCCATTTGCAGCACCATAGATGAGTCTGGAAGTAATCACGCAACTTGTAGTGAGGTAGAAAGCGAAAGACACCTATCCTATGATATCACTTGTAGGTGCTACCTAAAAATTGCTACCAATGAAGATATTTCCACAGAGAAAGGCAATCACAGGTTCATTAAACAAACGTATGGTTCACCAAATGGAAACGTGTGAGGATTGGCTACATTACGATATTGGGGTTAACAGAGATATACAAACATATGTGAAATACGTAATCACCAAAGACCTACGGAATACCAAGAGAAGACTACTCAACATTGTGTCATAACCTACATGGGGAAAGGATACGAACAAGAACACCTATATGTATATGTGTAAAAGGAACACATCCTGCACAACTAGAACAAACAGAACAGTGTAATCAAATTGGCTCTGATAAAACATAAAAATTAGATTAAAAAAACGAACAAGAAGTAAGGAGACATAAACTTAAGGGGCTTTTTCCTGGCACATTCCATTCTAGTTTACAAGCTAGTAACAGGACCTCCAGAAAGGCTCTGCTGCCTTAGTAAACAGATTTCGTAATGGAGAAATGCTGCCGCCTTGTGGCCGTTTCCCACAAGAGCAGCTTTAAACCCAGTGCTACAGGTCACTACATATTCACAATCATTGCAGGCCTGTAAATGACACAGGCCCTGAAAAAAAAAATCCTGAGGTCGAAAATCGACCAAAAAATTCAAAACAGGGCAATGTTCCAAGAAGAAAATTTCAAGAAGCATACTGTACTCACACTTCTTTTCTTTTCTTTTTTTTTAATAGAAAAGAAAATGGTGTGGAAAAATGCTGAACAGTAGGAATTGTTAAGGACATGCAAATGCAAATTACAAAAACCTATCAGCTCACACCAGTCAGAATGGCCATGTGCCTAAATTCTGTAAACAAAAAATGTTAAAGGGGATGTGGAGAAATGCGTACCCTCGGTGCTAAGTGGGATGTGGTAAGACCCACTAATGGAAACACAATGGAGGTGGTTCGAAAAGTTAAACATTGAGCTACCTTATGATCCAGCAGGCCCATTCTTGGACGTATAACCTAAGAAGACAGAATTGGAAAGACACAGGCAGGCAAATCTGCATTGCAGCAGTAGGACAATAGCCAAGATATGGAAGTAACCAAAAAGTCCACTAACAGATGGGTGGACAAAGAAGAACTGGTACATGTAGAGATGGAATATTTGTTAGGGAATAAAAATGAAACAATGCCATTTGCAACATCATAGAAGAATTTAGAAGTAATCACGCAAATTGTAGTAAGTAAGAAAGCGAAAGGCACCTATCCTGTGATATCACTTACAGGTGTTACCTAAAAATTGATACCAATGAAGATATTTCCACAGAGAAAGGCAATCACAGATTCATTACACAAACTTATGGTTCACCAAATGGAAAGGTGTGAGGATTGGATACTTTACGATATCGGGGTTAACACAGATATACAAACAGATGTGAAATACGTAATCACCAAAGACCTACGGAATACCAAGAGAAGGCTACTCAACACTGTGTCATAACCTACATGGGAAAAGGATCCGAAGAAGAATACATATATGTATTTGTGTAAAAGAACCACATCTTGCACACCTAGAACAAACAGAATAGTGTAATCCAATTTGCTCTGATAAAAAATAAAATTAAATTAAAAACACAAACAAGAAGTAATGACAGAAACTTAAGGGGCTTTTTCCTGGCACATTCCATGCTAATTTACAAGCTAGTAACTCGACTTCCAGAAAGGCTCTGCTGCCCTAGTAACCAGATTTCGTAATGGAGAAATGCTGCTGCCTTGTGGCCCTTTCCCACAACAGCAGCTTTCAACCCAGTGCAAAAGGTCACTAAATATTCACAATCATCGCAGACATGGAAATGACACCTGCCCTCAAACAAAATCCTGGGGTTGAAAATCGACCAAAAAATTCAAAAGAGGGCAACCTTCCAAGAAGAAAATTTCAGGAGGTATATTGTACTCACAGTGTTTTTCTTTTTTTCTTTAATAGAAAAGAAAAAGGCATGGAAAAATGCTGAACATTAGGAATTATTAAAGACATGCAAATCCAAATTACAAAAACCGATCAGCTCACACCAGTCAGAATGGCCATCAGCAAAAATGCTGCAAATAGTAAATGCTGAAGGGGTTGTGGGGAAATGCGTACCCCCGGTGCTAAGTGGGACGAGGTCAGAGCCACTAATGAAAACACAATGGAGGTGCCTTGAAAAGGTAAACATTGAGCTACCAATCAATCAAGCATACCCACTGCTTTGCCTATCACCTGAGAAAATGAGAATCAAAAAGTCACAGGCTGGCACACCTGTACTCCAGCAACACTTACCATAGCCAACACCTGGAAGCAAGGAAAATGTCCTTCTACAGAGGAATGCACAAAGAAGGAGTGGCCCATGTACACAATGGAATATTACTCCACTAAAAAATATAAATTAAATTCAAAGAACAAACATAAGTAAGGAGACATCACCTTTTGTGGGTTTATCCGGGCACCTGCCACTCTAATTTATAACCGAGGAACATCACTGGCAGGAAGGTCCGTTTCCCTAGTACCAGCATGGGGAACGTAGAAATGCTGCCACCCTCTGGCCGTTACCTGCAACAGCAGCGTTAAAACCTGTGCTAATGGTCACTTCATATGAAAAAGTACTGCAGGGCGGTAAATGAAACATGCCCTCAAAATGTCTTGAGGGCGGTAATGGGCAAAAATTTCAAAACGTGGCACATACGTTAAGAAAACAATTTGAAGAAGTAAGCTGTCATCACAGTTTGAAAAAAATGAAAACGGATACGCCTTAAAGCGCAATTTGAACGGATTATTAGACGCGTGCAAATCCAACCACAAAGAGGTATCAGCCCACGCCAGTCAGAATAACCATCAGCAAGAAAACTACAAACACGAAATGCTGAAGGTGTTGTAGACAAATGCATACACTCAACATTAAGTGGGACGTAACCTGCAAAGAGCCACTAATGAGAACAGAATGGAGGCGCCTTTAAAAGGTATATATTGACCTCCTGTATGATCCAGCAGGCCCATTCCTGGACCCATAACCTAAGAAGACAGAATTGGAAAGACACAGGCAGGCCAATCTGCATTGCAGCAGTATTACAATAGCCAAGATATGGAAGCAACCAAAAAGTCCATCAACAGATGGGTGGACAGAGAAGAACTGGCACCTGTACAGATAGAATAGTTGCTTGGGAAAAGAAATGAAACAATGCCATTGGCAGCACCATAGATGAGTCTGGAAGTAATCACGCAACTTGTAGTGAGGCAGAAAGCGAAAGACACCTATCCTATGATATCACTTGTAGGTGCTACCTAAAAATTGCTACCAATGAAGATATTTCCACAGAGAAAGGCAATCACAGGTTCATTAAACAAACGTATGGTTCACCAAATGGAAAGGTGTGAGGATTGGATACTTTACGATATCGGGGTTAACACAGATATACAAACAGATGTGAAATACGTAATCACCAAAGACCTACGGAATACCAAGAGAAGGCTACTCAACACTGTGTCATAACCTACATGGGAAAAGGATCCGAAGAAGAATACATATATGTATTTGTGTAAAAGAACCACATCTTGCACACCTAGAACAAACAGAATAGTGTAATCCAATTTGCTCTGATAAAAAATAAAATTAAATTAAAAACACAAACAAGAAGTAATGACAGAAACTTAAGGGGCTTTTTCCTGGCACATTCCATGCTAATTTACAAGCTAGTAACTCGACTTCCAGAAAGGCTCTGCTGCCCTAGTAACCAGATTTCGTAATGGAGAAATGCTGCTGCCTTGTGGCCCTTTCCCACAACAGCAGCTTTCAACCCAGTGCAAAAGGTCACTAAATATTCACAATCATCGCAGACATGGAAATGACACCTGCCCTCAAACAAAATCCTGGGGTTGAAAATCGACCAAAAACTTCAAAAGAGGGCAACCTTCCAAGAAGAAAATTTCAAGAGGTATATTGTACTCACAGTGTTTTTCTTTTTTTCTTTAATAGAAAAGAAAAAGGCATGGGAAAATGCTGAACATTAGGAATTATTAAAGACATGCAAATCCAAATTACAAAAACCGGTCAGCTCACACCAGTCAGAATGGCCATCAGCAAAAATGCTGCAAATAGTAAATGCTGAAGGGGTTGTGGGGAAATGCGTACCCCCGGTGCTAAGTGGGACGAGGTCAGAGCCACTAATGAAAACACAATGGAGGTGCCTTGAAAAGGTAAACATTGAGCTACCAATCAATCAAGCATACCCACTGCTTTGCCTATCACCTGAGAAAATGAGAATCAAAAAGTCACAGGCTGGCACATCTGTACTCCAGCAACACTTACCATAGCCAACACCTGGAAGCAAGGAAAATGTCCTTCTACAGAGGAATGCACAAAGAAGGAGTGGCCCATGTACACAATGGAATATTACTCCACTAAAAAATATAAATTAAATTCAAAGAACAAACATAAGTAAGGAGACATCACCTTTTGTGGGTTTATCCGGGCACCTTCCACTCTAATTTATAACCGAGGAACATCACTGGCAGGAAGGTCCGTTTCCCTAGTACCAGCATGGGGAACGTAGAAATGCTGCCACCCTCTGGCCGTTACCTGCAACAGCAGCGTTAAAACCTGTGCTAATGGTCACTTCATATGAAAAAGTACTGCAGGGCGGTAAATGAAACATGCCCTCAAAATGTCTTGAGGGCGGTAATGGGCAAAAAATTTCAAAACGTGGCACATACGTTAAGAAAACAATTTGAAGAAGTAAGCTGTCATCACAGTTTGAAAAAAATGAAAACGGATACGCCTTAAAGCGCAATTTGAACGGATTATTAGACGCGTGCAAATCCAACCACAAAGAGGTATCAGCTCACGCCAGTCAGAATAACCATCAGCAAGAAAACTACAAACACGAAATGCTGAAGGTGTTGTGGACAAATGCATACACTCAACATTAAGTGGGACGTAACCTGCAAAGAGCCACTAATGAGAACAGAATGGAGGCGCCTTTAAAAGGTATATATTGACCTCCTGTATGATCCAGCAGGCCCATTCCTGGACCCATAACCTAAGAAGACAGAATTGGAAAGACACAGGCAGGCCAATCTGCATTGCAGCAGTATTACAATAGCCAAGATATGGAAGCAACCAAAAAGTCCATCAACAGATGGGTGGACAAAGAAGAACTGGCACCTGTACAGATAGAATAGTTGCTTGGGAAAGAAATGAAACAATGCCATTTGCAGCACCATAGATGAGTCTGGAAGTAATCACGCAACTTGTAGTGAGGTAGAAAGCGAAAGACACCTATCCTATGATATCACTTGTAGGTGCTACCTAAAAATTGCTACCAATGAAGATATTTCCACAGAGAAAGGCAATCACAGGTTCATTAAAAAAACGTATGGTTCACCAAATGGAAACGTGTGAGGATTGGCTACATTACGATATTGGGGTTAACAGAGATATACAAACATATGTGAAATACGTAATCACCAAAGACCTACGGAATACCAAGAGAAGACTACTCAACATTGTGTCATAACCTACATGGGGAAAGGATACGAACAAGAACACCTATATGTATATGTGTAAAAGGAACACATCCTGCACAACTAGAACAAACAGAACAGTGTAATCAAATTGGCTCTGATAAAACATAAAAATTAGATTAAAAAAACGAACAAGAAGTAAGGAGACATAAACTTAAGGGGCTTTTTCCTGGCACATTCCATTCTAGTTTACAAGCTAGTAACAGGACCTCCAGAAAGGCTCTGCTGCCTTAGTAAACAGATTTCGTAATGGAGAAATGCTGCCGCCTTGTGGCCGTTTCCCACAAGAGCAGCTTTAAACCCAGTGCTACAGGTCACTACATATTCACAATCATTGCAGGCCTGTAAATGACACAGGCCCTGAAAAAAATAATCCTGAGGTCGAAAATCGACCAAAAAATTCAAAACAGGGCAATGTTCCAAGAAGAAAATTTCAAGAAGCATACTGTACTCACACTTCTTTTCTTTTTTTCTTTTTAATAGAAAAGAAAATGGTGTGGAAAAATGCTGAACATTAGGAATTGTTAAGGACATGCAAATGCAAATTACAAAAACCTATCAGCTCACACCAGTCAGAATGGCCATGTGCCAAAATTCTGTAAACAAAAAATGTTAAAGGGGATGTGGAGAAATGCGTACCCTCGGTGCTAAGTGGGATGTGGTAAGACCCACTAATGGAAACACAATGGAGGTGGTTCGAAAAGTTAAACATTGAGCTACCTTATGATCCAGCAGGCCCATTCTTGGACGTATAACCTAAGAAGACAGAATTGGAAAGACACAGGCAGGCAAATCTGCATTGCAGCAGTAGGACAATAGCCAAGATATGGAAGTAACCAAAAAGTCCACTAACAGATGGGTGGACAAAGAAGAACTGGTACATGTAGAGATGGAATATTTGTTAGGGAATAAAAATGAAACAATGCCATTTGCAACATCATAGAAGAATTTAGAAGTAATCACGCAAATTGTAGTAAGTAAGAAAGCGAAAGGCACCTATCCTGTGATATCACTTACAGGTGTTACCTAAAAATTGATACCAATGAAGATATTTCCACAGAGAAAGGCAATCACAGATTCATTACACAAACTTATGGTTCACCAAATGGAAAGGTGTGAGGATTGGATACTTTACGATATCGGGGTTAACACAGATATACAAACAGATGTGAAATACGTAATCACCAAAGACCTACGGAATACCAAGAGAAGGCTACTCAACACTGTGTCATAACCTACATGGGAAAAGGATCCGAAGAAGAATACATATATGTATTTGTGTAAAAGAACCACATCTTGCACACCTAGAACAAACAGAATAGTGTAATCCAATTTGCTCTGATAAAAAATAAAATTAAATTAAAAACACAAACAAGAAGTAATGACAGAAACTTAAGGGGCTTTTTCCTGGCACATTCCATGCTAATTTACAAGCTAGTAACTCGACTTCCAGAAAGGCTCTGCTGCCCTAGTAACCAGATTTCGTAATGGAGAAATGCTGCTGCCTTGTGGCCCTTTCCCACAACAGCAGCTTTCAACCCAGTGCAAAAGGTCACTAAATATTCACAATCATCGCAGACATGGAAATGACACCTGCCCTCAAACAAAATCCTGGGGTTGAAAATCGACCAAAAAATTCAAAAGAGGGCAACCTTCCAAGAAGAAAATTTCAAGAGGTATATTGTACTCACAGTGTTTTTCTTTTTTTCTTTAATAGAAAAGAAAAAGGCATGGAAAAATGCTGAACATTAGGAATTATTAAAGACATGCAAATCCAAATTACAAAAACCGATCAGCTCACACCAGTCAGAATGGCCATCAGCAAAAATGCTGCAAATAGTAAATGCTGAAGGGGTTGTGGGGAAATGCGTACCCCCGGTGCTAAGTGGGACGAGGTCAGAGCCACTAATGAAAACACAATGGAGGTGCCTTGAAAAGGTAAACATTGAGCTACCAATCAATCAAGCATACCCACTGCTTTGCCTATCACCTGAGAAAATGAGAATCAAAAAGTCACAGGCTGGCACACCTGTACTCCAGCAACACTTACCATAGCCAACACCTGGAAGCAAGGAAAATGTCCTTCTACAGAGGAATGCACAAAGAAGGAGTGGCCCATGTACACAATGGAATATTACTCCACTAAAAAATATAAATTAAATTCAAAGAACAAACATAAGTAAGGAGACATCACCTTTTGTGGGTTTATCCGGGCACCTGCCACTCTAATTTATAACCGAGGAACATCACTGGCAGGAAGGTCCGTTTCCCTAGTACCAGCATGGGGAACGTAGAAATGCTGCCACCCTCTGGCCGTTACCTGCAACAGCAGCGTTAAAACCTGTGCTAATGGTCACTTCATATGAAAAAGTACTGCAGGGCGGTAAATGAAACATGCCCTCAAAATGTCTTGAGGGCGGTAATGGGCAAAAAATTTCAAAACGTGGCACATACGTTAAGAAAACAATTTGAAGAAGTAAGCTGTCATCACAGTTTGAAAAAAATGAAAACGGATACGCCTTAAAGCGCAATTTGAACGGATTATTAGACGCGTGCAAATCCAACCACAAAGAGGTATCAGCTCACGCCAGTCAGAATAACCATCAGCAAGAAAACTACAAACACGAAATGCTGAAGGTGTTGTGGACAAATGCATACACTCAACATTAAGTGGGACGTAACCTGCAAAGAGCCACTAATGAGAACAGAATGGAGGCGCCTTTAAAAGGTATATATTGACCGCCTGTATGATCCAGCAGGCCCATTCCTGGACCCATAACCTAAGAAGACAGAATTGGAAAGACACAGGCAGGCCAATCTGCATTGCAGCAGTATTACAATAGCCAAGATATGGAAGCAACCAAAAAGTCCATCAACAGATGGGTGGACAAAGAAGAACTGGCACCTGTACAGATAGAATAGTTGCTTGGGAAAGAAATGAAACAATGCCATTTGCAGCACCATAGATGAGTCTGGAAGTAATCACGCAACTTGTAGTGAGGTAGAAAGCGAAAGACACCTATCCTATGATATCACTTGTAGGTGCTACCTAAAAATTGCTACCAATGAAGATATTTCCACAGAGAAAGGCAATCACAGGTTCATTAAACAAACGTATGGTTCACCAAATGGAAACGTGTGAGGATTGGCTACATTACGATATTGGGGTTAACAGAGATATACAAACATATGTGAAATACGTAATCACCAAAGACCTACGGAATACCAAGAGAAGACTACTCAACATTGTGTCATAACCTACATGGGGAAAGGATACGAACAAGAACACCTATATGTATATGTGTAAAAGGAACACATCCTGCACAACTAGAACAAACAGAACAGTGTAATCAAATTGGCTCTGATAAAACATAAAAATTAGATTAAAAAAACGAACAAGAAGTAAGGAGACATAAACTTAAGGGGCTTTTTCCTGGCACATTCCATTCTAGTTTACAAGCTAGTAACAGGACCTCCAGAAAGGCTCTGCTGCCTTAGTAAACAGATTTCGTAATGGAGAAATGCTGCCGCCTTGTGGCCGTTTCCCACAAGAGCAGCTTTAAACCCAGTGCTACAGGTCACTACATATTCACAATCATTGCAGGCCTGTAAATGACACAGGCCCTGAAAAAAAAAATCCTGAGGTCGAAAATCGACCAAAAAATTCAAAACAGGGCAATGTTCCAAGAAGAAAATTTCAAGAAGCATACTGTACTCACACTTCTTTTCTTTTCTTTTTTTTTTAATAGAAAAGAAAATGGTGTGGAAAAATGCTGAACAGTAGGAATTGTTAAGGACATGCAAATGCAAATTACAAAAACCTATCAGCTCACACCAGTCAGAATGGCCATGTGCCTAAATTCTGTAAACAAAAAATGTTAAAGGGGATGTGGAGAAATGCGTACCCTCGGTGCTAAGTGGGATGTGGTAAGACCCACTAATGGAAACACAATGGAGGTGGTTCGAAAAGTTAAACATTGAGCTACCTTATGATCCAGCAGGCCCATTCTTGGACGTATAACCTAAGAAGACAGAATTGGAAAGACACAGGCAGGCAAATCTGCATTGCAGCAGTAGGACAATAGCCAAGATATGGAAGTAACCAAAAAGTCCACTAACAGATGGGTGGACAAAGAAGAACTGGTACATGTAGAGATGGAATATTTGTTAGGGAATAAAAATGAAACAATGTCATTTGCAACATCATAGAAGAATTTAGAAGTAATCACGCAAATTGTAGTAAGTAAGAAAGCGAAAGGCACCTATCCTGTGATATCACTTACAGGTGTTACCTAAAAATTGATACCAATGAAGATATTTCCACAGAGAAAGGCAATCACAGATTCATTACACAAACTTATGGTTCACCAAATGGAAAGGTGTGAGGATTGGATACTTTACGATATCGGGGTTAACACAGATATACAAACAGATGTGAAATACGTAATCACCAAAGACCTACGGAATACCAAGAGAAGGCTACTCAACACTGTGTCATAACCTACATGGGAAAAGGATCCGAAGAAGAATACATATATGTATTTGTGTAAAAGAACCACATCTTGCACACCTAGAACAAACAGAATAGTGTAATCCAATTTGCTCTGATAAAAAATAAAATTAAATTAAAAACACAAACAAGAAGTAATGACAGAAACTTAAGGGGCTTTTTCCTGGCACATTCCATGCTAATTTACAAGCTAGTAACTCGACTTCCAGAAAGGCTCTGCTGCCCTAGTAACCAGATTTCGTAATGGAGAAATGCTGCTGCCTTGTGGCCCTTTCCCACAACAGCAGCTTTCAACCCAGTGCAAAAGGTCACTAAATATTCACAATCATCGCAGACATGGAAATGACACCTGCCCTCAAACAAAATCCTGGGGTTGAAAATCGACCAAAAAATTCAAAAGAGGGCAACCTTCCAAGAAGAAAATTTCAGGAGGTATATTGTACTCACAGTGTTTTTCTTTTTTTCTTTAATAGAAAAGAAAAAGGCATGGAAAAATGCTGAACATTAGGAATTATTAAAGACATGCAAATCCAAATTACAAAAACCGATCAGCTCACACCAGTCAGAATGGCCATCAGCAAAAATGCTGCAAATAGTAAATGCTGAAGGGGTTGTGGGGAAATGCGTACCCCCGGTGCTAAGTGGGACGAGGTCAGAGCCACTAATGAAAACACAATGGAGGTGCCTTGAAAAGGTAAACATTGAGCTACCAATCAATCAAGCATACCCACTGCTTTGCCTATCACCTGAGAAAATGAGAATCAAAAAGTCACAGGCTGGCACATCTGTACTCCAGCAACACTTACCATAGCCAACACCTGGAAGCAAGGAAAATGTCCTTCTACAGAGGAATGCACAAAGAAGGAGTGGCCCATGTACACAATGGAATATTACTCCACTAAAAAATATAAATTAAATTCAAAGAACAAACATAAGTAAGGAGACATCACCTTTTGTGGGTTTATCCGGGCACCTGCCACTCTAATTTATAACCGAGGAACATCACTGGCAGGAAGGTCCGTTTCCCTAGTACCAGCATGGGGAACGTAGAAATGCTGCCACCCTCTGGCCGTTACCTGCAACAGCAGCGTTAAAACCTGTGCTAATGGTCACTTCATATGAAAAAGTACTGCAGGGCGGTAAATGAAACATGCCCTCAAAATGTCTTGAGGGCGGTAATGGGCAAAAAATTTCAAAACGTGGCACATACGTTAAGAAAACAATTTGAAGAAGTAAGCTGTCATCACAGTTTGAAAAAAATGAAAACGGATACGCCTTAAAGCGCAATTTGAACGGATTATTAGACGCGTGCAAATCCAACCACAAAGAGGTATCAGCTCACGCCAGTCAGAATAACCATCAGCAAGAAAACTACAAACACGAAATGCTGAAGGTGTTGTGGACAAATGCATACACTCAACATTAAGTGGGACGTAACCTGCAAAGAGCCACTAATGAGAACAGAATGGAGGCGCCTTTAAAAGGTATATATTGACCTCCTGTATGATCCAGCAGGCCCATTCCTGGACCCATAACCTAAGAAGACAGAATTGGAAAGACACAGGCAGGCCAATCTGCATTGCAGCAGTATTACAATAGCCAAGATATGGAAGCAACCAAAAAGTCCATCAACAGATGGGTGGACAAAGAAGAACTGGCACCTGTACAGATAGAATAGTTGCTTGGGAAAGAAATGAAACAATGCCATTTGCAGCACCATAGATGAGTCTGGAAGTAATCACGCAACTTGTAGTGAGGCAGAAAGCGAAAGACACCTATCCTATGATATCACTTGTAGGTGCTACCTAAAAATTGCTACCAATGAAGATATTTCCACAGAGAAAGGCAATCACAGGTTCATTAAACAAACGTATGGTTCACCAAATGGAAACGTGTGAGGATTGGCTACATTACGATATTGGGGTTAACAGAGATATACAAACATATGTGAAATACGTAATCACCAAAGACCTACGGAATACCAAGAGAAGACTACTCAACATTGTGTCATAACCTACATGGGGAAAGGATACGAACAAGAACACCTATATGTATATGTGTAAAAGGAACACATCCTGCACAACTAGAACAAACAGAACAGTGTAATCAAATTGGCTCTGATAAAACATAAAAATTACATTAAAAAAACGAACAAGAAGTAAGGAGACATAAACTTAAGGGGCTTTTTCCTGGCACATTCCATTCTAGTTTACAAGCTAGTAACAGGACCTCCAGAAAGGCTCTGCTGCCTTAGTAAACAGATTTCGTAATGGAGAAATGCTGCCGCCTTGTGGCCGTTTCCCACAAGAGCAGCTTTAAACCCAGTGCTACAGGTCACTACATATTCACAATCATTGCAGGCCTGTAAATGACACAGGCCCTGAAAAAAAAAATCCTGAGGTCGAAAATCGACCAAAAAATTCAAAACAGGGCAATGTTCCAAGAAGAAAATTTCAAGAAGCATACTGTACTCACACTTCTTTTCTTTTTTTCTTTTTAATAGAAAAGAAAATGGTGTGGAAAAATGCTGAACATTAGGAATTGTTAAGGACATGCAAATGCAAATTACAAAAACCTATCAGCTCACACCAGTCAGAATGGCCATGTGCCAAAATTCTGTAAACAAAAAATGTTAAAGGGGATGTGGAGAAATGCGTACCCTCGGTGCTAAGTGGGATGTGGTAAGACCCACTAATGGAAACACAATGGAGGTGGTTCGAAAAGTTAAACATTGAGCTACCTTATGATCCAGCAGGCCCATTCTTGGACGTATAACCTAAGAAGACAGAATTGGAAAGACACAGGCAGGCAAATCTGCATTGCAGCAGTAGGACAATAGCCAAGATATGGAAGTAACCAAAAAGTCCACTAACAGATGGGTGGACAAAGAAGAACTGGTACATGTAGAGATGGAATATTTGTTAGGGAATAAAAATGAAACAATGCCATTTGCAACATCATAGAAGAATTTAGAAGTAATCACGCAAATTGTAGTAAGTAAGAAAGCGAAAGGCACCTATCCTGTGATATCACTTACAGGTGTTACCTAAAAATTGATACCAATGAAGATATTTCCACAGAGAAAGGCAATCACAGATTCATTACACAAACTTATGGTTCACCAAATGGAAAGGTGTGAGGATTGGATACTTTACGATATCGGGGTTAACACAGATATACAAACAGATGTGAAATACGTAATCACCAAAGACCTACGGAATACCAAGAGAAGGCTACTCAACACTGTGTCATAACCTACATGGGAAAAGGATCCGAAGAAGAATACATATATGTATTTGTGTAAAAGAACCACATCTTGCACACCTAGAACAAACAGAATAGTGTAATCCAATTTGCTCTGATAAAAAATAAAATTAAATTAAAAACACAAACAAGAAGTAATGACAGAAACTTAAGGGGCTTTTTCCTGGCACATTCCATGCTAATTTACAAGCTAGTAACTCGACTTCCAGAAAGGCTCTGCTGCCCTAGTAACCAGATTTCGTAATGGAGAAATGCTGCTGCCTTGTGGCCCTTTCCCACAACAGCAGCTTTCAACCCAGTGCAAAAGGTCACTAAATATTCACAATCATCGCAGACATGGAAATGACACCTGCCCTCAAACAAAATCCTGGGGTTGAAAATCGACCAAAAAATTCAAAAGAGGGCAACCTTCCAAGAAGAAAATTTCAAGAGGTATATTGTACTCACAGTGTTTTTCTTTTTTTCTTTAATAGAAAAGAAAAAGGCATGGAAAAATGCTGAACATTAGGAATTATTAAAGACATGCAAATCCAAATTACAAAAACCGATCAGCTCACACCAGTCAGAATGGCCATCAGCAAAAATGCTGCAAATAGTAAATGCTGAAGGGGTTGTGGGGAAATGCGTACCCCCGGTGCTAAGTGGGACGAGGTCAGAGCCACTAATGAAAACACAATGGAGGTGCCTTGAAAAGGTAAACATTGAGCTACCAATCAATCAAGCATACCCACTGCTTTGCCTATCACCTGAGAAAATGAGAATCAAAAAGTCACAGGCTGGCACACCTGTACTCCAGCAACACTTACCATAGCCAACACCTGGAAGCAAGGAAAATGTCCTTCTACAGAGGAATGCACAAAGAAGGAGTGGCCCATGTACACAATGGAATATTACTCCACTAAAAAATATAAATTAAATTCAAAGAACAAACATAAGTAAGGAGACATCACCTTTTGTGGGTTTATCCGGGCACCTGCCACTCTAATTTATAACCGAGAAACATCACTGGCAGGAAGGTCCGTTTCCCTAGTACCAGCATGGGGAACGTAGAAATGCTGCCACCCTCTGGCCGTTACCTGCAACAGCAGCGTTAAAACCTGTGCTAATGGTCACTTCATATGAAAAAGTACTGCAGGGCGGTAAATGAAACATGCCCTCAAAATGTCTTCAGGGCGGTAATGGGCAAAAAATTTCAAAACGTGGCACATACGTTAAGAAAACAATTTGAAGAAGTAAGCTGTCATCACAGTTTGAAAAAAATGAAAACGGATACGCCTTAAAGCGCAATTTGAACGGATTATTAGACGCGTGCAAATCCAACCACAAAGAGGTATCAGCTCACGCCAGTCAGAATAACCATCAGCAAGAAAACTACAAACACGAAATGCTGAAGGTGTTGTGGACAAATGCATACACTCAACATTAAGTGGGACGTAACCTGCAAAGAGCCACTAATGAGAACAGAATGGAGGCGCCTTTAAAAGGTATATATTGACCGCCTGTATGATCCAGCAGGCCCATTCCTGGACCCATAACCTAAGAAGACAGAATTGGAAAGACACAGGCAGGCCAATCTGCATTGCAGCAGTATTACAATAGCCAAGATATGGAAGCAACCAAAAAGTCCATCAACAGATGGGTGGACAAAGAAGAACTGGCACCTGTACAGATAGAATAGTTGCTTGGGAAAGAAATGAAACAATGCCATTTGCAGCACCATAGATGAGTCTGGAAGTAATCACGCAACTTGTAGTGAGGTAGAAAGCGAAAGACACCTATCCTATGATATCACTTGTAGGTGCTACCTAAAAATTGCTACCAATGAAGATATTTCCACAGAGAAAGGCAATCACAGGTTCATTAAACAAACGTATGGTTCACCAAATGGAAACGTGTGAGGATTGGCTACATTACGATATTGGGGTTAACAGAGATATACAAACATATGTGAAATACGTAATCACCAAAGACCTACGGAATACCAAGAGAAGACTACTCAACATTGTGTCATATCCTACATGGGGAAAGGATACGAACAAGAACACCTATATGTATATGTGTAAAAGGAACACATCCTGCACAACTAGAACAAACAGAACAGTGTAATCAAATTGGCTCTGATAAAACATAAAAATTAGATTAAAAAAACGAACAAGAAGTAAGGAGACATAAACTTAAGGGGCTTTTTCCTGGCACATTCCATTCTAGTTTACAAGCTAGTAACAGGACCTCCAGAAAGGCTCTGCTGCCTTAGTAAACAGATTTCGTAATGGAGAAATGCTGCCGCCTTGTGGCCGTTTCCCACAAGAGCAGCTTTAAACCCAGTGCTACAGGTCACTACATATTCACAATCATTGCAGGCCTGTAAATGACACAGGCCCTGAAAAAAATAATCCTGAGGTCGAAAATCGACCAAAAAATTCAAAACAGGGCAATGTTCCAAGAAGAAAATTTCAAGAAGCATACTGTACTCACACTTCTTTTCTTTTTTTCTTTTTAATAGAAAAGAAAATGGTGTGGAAAAATGCTGAACATTAGGAATTGTTAAGGACATGCAAATGCAAATTACAAAAACCTATCAGCTCACACCAGTCAGAATGGCCATGTGCCTAAATTCTGTAAACAAAAAATGTTAAAGGGGATGTGGAGAAATGCGTACCCTCGGTGCTAAGTGGGATGTGGTAAGACCCACTAATGGAAACACAATGGAGGTGGTTCGAAAAGTTAAACATTGAGCTACCTTATGATCCAGCAGGCCCATTCTTGGACGTATAACCTAAGAAGACAGAATTGGAAAGACACAGGCAGGCAAATCTGCATTGCAGCAGTAGGACAATAGCCAAGATATGGAAGTAACCAAAAAGTCCACTAACAGATGGGTGGACAAAGAAGAACTGGTACATGTAGAGATGGAATATTTGTTAGGGAATAAAAATGAAACAATGCCATTTGCAACATCATAGAAGAATTTAGAAGTAATCACGCAAATTGTAGTAAGTAAGAAAGCGAAAGGCACCTATCCTGTGATATCACTTACAGGTGTTACCTAAAAATTGATACCAATGAAGATATTTCCACAGAGAAAGGCAATCACAGATTCATTACACAAACTTATGGTTCACCAAATGGAAAGGTGTGAGGATTGGATACTTTACGATATCGGGGTTAACACAGATATACAAACAGATGTGAAATACGTAATCACCAAAGACCTACGGAATACCAAGAGAAGGCTACTCAACACTGTGTCATAACCTACATGGGAAAAGGATCCGAAGAAGAATACATATATGTATTTGTGTAAAAGAACCACATCTTGCACACCTAGAACAAACAGAATAGTGTAATCCAATTTGCTCTGATAAAAAATAAAATTAAATTAAAAACACAAACAAGAAGTAATGACAGAAACTTAAGGGGCTTTTTCCTGGCACATTCCATGCTAATTTACAAGCTAGTAACTCGACTTCCAGAAAGGCTCTGCTGCCCTAGTAACCAGATTTCGTAATGGAGAAATGCTGCTGCCTTGTGGCCCTTTCCCACAACAGCAGCTTTCAACCCAGTGCAAAAGGTCACTAAATATTCACAATCATCGCAGACATGGAAATGACACCTGCCCTCAAACAAAATCCTGGGGTTGAAAATCGACCAAAAAATTCAAAAGAGGGCAACCTTCCAAGAAGAAAATTTCAAGAGGTATATTGTACTCACAGTGTTTTTCTTTTTTTCTTTAATAGAAAAGAAAAAGGCATGGAAAAATGCTGAACATTAGGAATTATTAAAGACATGCAAATCCAAATTACAAAAACCGATCAGCTCACACCAGTCAGAATGGCCATCAGCAAAAATGCTGCAAATAGTAAATGCTGAAGGGGTTGTGGGGAAATGCGTACCCCCGGTGCTAAGTGGGACGAGGTCAGAGCCACTAATGAAAACACAATGGAGGTGCCTTGAAAAGGTAAACATTGAGCTACCAATCAATCAAGCATACCCACTGCTTTGCCTATCACCTGAGAAAATGAGAATCAAAAAGTCACAGGCTGGCACACCTGTACTCCAGCAACACTTACCATAGCCAACACCTGGAAGCAAGGAAAATGTCCTTCTACAGAGGAATGCACAAAGAAGGAGTGGCCCATGTACACAATGGAATATTACTCCACTAAAAAATATAAATTAAATTCAAAGAACAAACATAAGTAAGGAGACATCACCTTTTGTGGGTTTATCCGGGCACCTGCCACTCTAATTTATAACCGAGGAACATCACTGGCAGGAAGGTCCGTTTCCCTAGTACCAGCATGGGGAACGTAGAAATGCTGCCACCCTCTGGCCGTTACCTGCAACAGCAGCGTTAAAACCTGTGCTAATGGTCACTTCATATGAAAAAGTACTGCAGGGCGGTAAATGAAACATGCCCTCAAAATGTCTTGAGGGCGGTAATGGGCAAAAAATTTCAAAACGTGGCACATACGTTAAGAAAACAATTTGAAGAAGTAAGCTGTCATCACAGTTTGAAAAAAATGAAAACGGATACGCCTTAAAGCGCAATTTGAACGGATTATTAGACGCGTGCAAATCCAACCACAAAGAGGTATCAGCTCACGCCAGTCAGAATAACCATCAGCAAGAAAACTACAAACACGAAATGCTGAAGGTGTTGTGGACAAATGCATACACTCAACATTAAGTGGGACGTAACCTGCAAAGAGCCACTAATGAGAACAGAATGGAGGCGCCTTTAAAAGGTATATATTGACCGCCTGTATGATCCAGCAGGCCCATTCCTGGACCCATAACCTAAGAAGACAGAATTGGAAAGACACAGGCAGGCCAATCTGCATTGCAGCAGTATTACAATAGCCAAGATATGGAAGCAACCAAAAAGTCCATCAACAGATGGGTGGACAAAGAAGAACTGGCACCTGTACAGATAGAATAGTTGCTTGGGAAAGAAATGAAACAATGCCATTTGCAGCACCATAGATGAGTCTGGAAGTAATCACGCAACTTGTAGTGAGGTAGAAAGCGAAAGACACCTATCCTATGATATCACTTGTAGGTGCTACCTAAAAATTGCTACCAATGAAGATATTTCCACAGAGAAAGGCAATCACAGGTTCATTAAACAAACGTATGGTTCACCAAATGGAAACGTGTGAGGATTGGCTACATTACGATATTGGGGTTAACAGAGATATACAAACATATGTGAAATACGTAATCACCAAAGACCTACGGAATACCAAGAGAAGACTACTCAACATTGTGTCATATCCTACATGGGGAAAGGATACGAACAAGAACACCTATATGTATATGTGTAAAAGGAACACATCCTGCACAACTAGAACAAACAGAACAGTGTAATCAAATTGGCTCTGATAAAACATAAAAATTAGATTAAAAAAACGAACAAGAAGTAAGGAGACATAAACTTAAGGGGCTTTTTCCTGGCACATTCCATTCTAGTTTACAAGCTAGTAACAGGACCTCCAGAAAGGCTCTGCTGCCTTAGTAAACAGATTTCGTAATGGAGAAATGCTGCCGCCTTGTGGCCGTTTCCCACAAGAGCAGCTTTAAACCCAGTGCTACAGGTCACTACATATTCACAATCATTGCAGGCCTGTAAATGACACAGGCCCTGAAAAAAATAATCCTGAGGTCGAAAATCGACCAAAAAATTCAAAACAGGGCAATGTTCCAAGAAGAAAATTTCAAGAAGCATACTGTACTCACACTTCTTTTCTTTTTTTCTTTTTAATAGAAAAGAAAATGGTGTGGAAAAATGCTGAACATTAGGAATTGTTAAGGACATGCAAATGCAAATTACAAAAACCTATCAGCTCACACCAGTCAGAATGGCCATGTGCCTAAATTCTGTAAACAAAAAATGTTAAAGGGGATGTGGAGAAATGCGTACCCTCGGTGCTAAGTGGGATGTGGTAAGACCCACTAATGGAAACACAATGGAGGTGGTTCGAAAAGTTAAACATTGAGCTACCTTATGATCCAGCAGGCCCATTCTTGGACGTATAACCTAAGAAGACAGAATTGGAAAGACACAGGCAGGCAAATCTGCATTGCAGCAGTAGGACAATAGCCAAGATATGGAAGTAACCAAAAAGTCCACTAACAGATGGGTGGACAAAGAAGAACTGGTACATGTAGAGATGGAATATTTGTTAGGGAATAAAAATGAAACAATGCCATTTGCAACATCATAGAAGAATTTAGAAGTAATCACGCAAATTGTAGTAAGTAAGAAAGCGAAAGGCACCTATCCTGTGATATCACTTACAGGTGTTACCTAAAAATTGATACCAATGAAGATATTTCCACAGAGAAAGGCAATCACAGATTCATTACACAAACTTATGGTTCACCAAATGGAAAGGTGTGAGGATTGGATACTTTACGATATCGGGGTTAACACAGATATACAAACAGATGTGAAATACGTAATCACCAAAGACCTACGGAATACCAAGAGAAGGCTACTCAACACTGTGTCATAACCTACATGGGAAAAGGATCCGAAGAAGAATACATATATGTATTTGTGTAAAAGAACCACATCTTGCACACCTAGAACAAACAGAATAGTGTAATCCAATTTGCTCTGATAAAAAATAAAATTAAATTAAAAACACAAACAAGAAGTAATGACAGAAACTTAAGGGGCTTTTTCCTGGC
Source organism: Eubalaena glacialis (assembly GCF_028564815.1). Taxonomy (NCBI): domain Eukaryota; kingdom Metazoa; phylum Chordata; class Mammalia; order Artiodactyla; family Balaenidae; genus Eubalaena; species Eubalaena glacialis. The sequence goes on along the minus strand of NC_083718.1, from coordinate 67,247,782 downwards.
ACATTCCATGCTAATTTACAAGCTAGTAACTCGACTTCCAGAAAGGCTCTGCTGCCCTAGTAACCAGATTTCGTAATGGAGAAATGCTGCTGCCTTGTGGCCCTTTCCCACAACAGCAGCTTTCAACCCAGTGCAAAAGGTCACTAAATATTCACAATCATCGCAGACATGGAAATGACACCTGCCCTCAAACAAAATCCTGGGGTTGAAAATCGACCAAAAAATTCAAAAGAGGGCAACCTTCCAAGAAGAAAATTTCAAGAGGTATATTGTACTCACAGTGTTTTTCTTTTTTTCTTTAATAGAAAAGAAAAAGGCATGGAAAAATGCTGAACATTAGGAATTATTAAAGACATGCAAATCCAAATTACAAAAACCGATCAGCTCACACCAGTCAGAATGGCCATCAGCAAAAATGCTGCAAATAGTAAATGCTGAAGGGGTTGTGGGGAAATGCGTACCCCCGGTGCTAAGTGGGACGAGGTCAGAGCCACTAATGAAAACACAATGGAGGTGCCTTGAAAAGGTAAACATTGAGCTACCAATCAATCAAGCATACCCACTGCTTTGCCTATCACCTGAGAAAATGAGAATCAAAAAGTCACAGGCTGGCACACCTGTACTCCAGCAACACTTACCATAGCCAACACCTGGAAGCAAGGAAAATGTCCTTCTACAGAGGAATGCACAAAGAAGGAGTGGCCCATGTACACAATGGAATATTACTCCACTAAAAAATATAAATTAAATTCAAAGAACAAACATAAGTAAGGAGACATCACCTTTTGTGGGTTTATCCGGGCACCTGCCACTCTAATTTATAACCGAGGAACATCACTGGCAGGAAGGTCCGTTTCCCTAGTACCAGCATGGGGAACGTAGAAATGCTGCCACCCTCTGGCCGTTACCTGCAACAGCAGCGTTAAAACCTGTGCTAATGGTCACTTCATATGAAAAAGTACTGCAGGGCGGTAAATGAAACATGCCCTCAAAATGTCTTGAGGGCGGTAATGGGCAAAAAATTTCAAAACGTGGCACATACGTTAAGAAAACAATTTGAAGAAGTAAGCTGTCATCACAGTTTGAAAAAAATGAAAACGGATACGCCTTAAAGCGCAATTTGAACGGATTATTAGACGCGTGCAAATCCAACCACAAAGAGGTATCAGCTCACGCCAGTCAGAATAACCATCAGCAAGAAAACTACAAACACGAAATGCTGAAGGTGTTGTGGACAAATGCATACACTCAACATTAAGTGGGACGTAACCTGCAAAGAGCCACTAATGAGAACAGAATGGAGGCGCCTTTAAAAGGTATATATTGACCGCCTGTATGATCCAGCAGGCCCATTCCTGGACCCATAACCTAAGAAGACAGAATTGGAAAGACACAGGCAGGCCAATCTGCATTGCAGCAGTATTACAATAGCCAAGATATGGAAGCAACCAAAAAGTCCATCAACAGATGGGTGGACAAAGAAGAACTGGCACCTGTACAGATAGAATAGTTGCTTGGGAAAGAAATGAAACAATGCCATTTGCAGCACCATAGATGAGTCTGGAAGTAATCACGCAACTTGTAGTGAGGTAGAAAGCGAAAGACACCTATCCTATGATATCACTTGTAGGTGCTACCTAAAAATTGCTACCAATGAAGATATTTCCACAGAGAAAGGCAATCACAGGTTCATTAAACAAACGTATGGTTCACCAAATGGAAACGTGTGAGGATTGGCTACATTACGATATTGGGGTTAACAGAGATATACAAACATATGTGAAATACGTAATCACCAAAGACCTACGGAATACCAAGAGAAGACTACTCAACATTGTGTCATATCCTACATGGGGAAAGGATACGAACAAGAACACCTATATGTATATGTGTAAAAGGAACACATCCTGCACAACTAGAACAAACAGAACAGTGTAATCAAATTGGCTCTGATAAAACATAAAAATTAGATTAAAAAAACGAACAAGAAGTAAGGAGACATAAACTTAAGGGGCTTTTTCCTGGCACATTCCATTCTAGTTTACAAGCTAGTAACAGGACCTCCAGAAAGGCTCTGCTGCCTTAGTAAACAGATTTCGTAATGGAGAAATGCTGCCGCCTTGTGGCCGTTTCCCACAAGAGCAGCTTTAAACCCAGTGCTACAGGTCACTACATATTCACAATCATTGCAGGCCTGTAAATGACACAGGCCCTGAAAAAAATAATCCTGAGGTCGAAAATCGACCAAAAAATTCAAAACAGGGCAATGTTCCAAGAAGAAAATTTCAAGAAGCATACTGTACTCACACTTCTTTTCTTTTTTTCTTTTTAATAGAAAAGAAAATGGTGTGGAAAAATGCTGAACATTAGGAATTGTTAAGGACATGCAAATGCAAATTACAAAAACCTATCAGCTCACACCAGTCAGAATGGCCATGTGCCTAAATTCTGTAAACAAAAAATGTTAAAGGGGATGTGGAGAAATGCGTACCCTCGGTGCTAAGTGGGATGTGGTAAGACCCACTAATGGAAACACAATGGAGGTGGTTCGAAAAGTTAAACATTGAGCTACCTTATGATCCAGCAGGCCCATTCTTGGACGTATAACCTAAGAAGACAGAATTGGAAAGACACAGGCAGGCAAATCTGCATTGCAGCAGTAGGACAATAGCCAAGATATGGAAGTAACCAAAAAGTCCACTAACAGATGGGTGGACAAAGAAGAACTGGTACATGTAGAGATGGAATATTTGCTAGGGAATAAAAATGAAACAATGCCATTTGCAACATCATAGAAGAATTTAGAAGTAATCACGCAAATTGTAGTAAGTAAGAAAGCGAAAGGCACCTATCCTGTGATATCACTTACAGGTGTTACCTAAAAATTGATACCAATGAAGATATTTCCACAGAGAAAGGCAATCACAGATTCATTACACAAACTTACGGTTCACCAAATGGAAAGGTGTGAGGATTGGATACTTTACGATATCGGGGTTAACACAGATATACAAACAGATGTGAAATACGTAATCACCAAAGACCTACGGAATACCAAGAGAAGGCTACTCAACACTGTGTCATAACCTACATGGGAAAAGGATCCGAAGAAGAATACATATATGTATTTGTGTAAAAGAACCACATCTTGCACACCTAGAACAAACAGAATAGTGTAATCCAATTTGCTCTGATAAAAAATAAAATTAAATTAAAAACACAAACAAGAAGTAATGACAGAAACTTAAGGGGCTTTTTCCTGGCACATTCCATGCTAATTTACAAGCTAGTAACTCGACTTCCAGAAAGGCTCTGCTGCCCTAGTAACCAGATTTCGTAATGGAGAAATGCTGCTGCCTTGTGGCCCTTTCCCACAACAGCAGCTTTCAACCCAGTGCAAAAGGTCACTAAATATTCACAATCATCGCAGACATGGAAATGACACCTGCCCTCAAACAAAATCCTGGGGTTGAAAATCGACCAAAAAATTCAAAAGAGGGCAACCTTCCAAGAAGAAAATTTCAAGAGGTATATTGTACTCACAGTGTTTTTCTTTTTTTCTTTAATAGAAAAGAAAAAGGCATGGAAAAATGCTGAACATTAGGAATTATTAAAGACATGCAAATCCAAATTACAAAAACCGATCAGCTCACACCAGTCAGAATGGCCATCAGCAAAAATGCTGCAAATAGTAAATGCTGAAGGGGTTGTGGGGAAATGCGTACCCCCGGTGCTAAGTGGGACGAGGTCAGAGCCACTAATGAAAACACAATGGAGGTGCCTTGAAAAGGTAAACATTGAGCTACCAATCAATCAAGCATACCCACTGCTTTGCCTATCACCTGAGAAAATGAGAATCAAAAAGTCACAGGCTGGCACATCTGTACTCCAGCAACACTTACCATAGCCAACACCTGGAAGCAAGGAAAATGTCCTTCTACAGAGGAATGCACAAAGAAGGAGTGGCCCATGTACACAATGGAATATTACTCCACTAAAAAATATAAATTAAATTCAAAGAACAAACATAAGTAAGGAGACATCACCTTTTGTGGGTTTATCCGGGCACCTGCCACTCTAATTTATAACCGAGAAACATCACTGGCAGGAAGGTCCGTTTCCCTAGTACCAGCATGGGGAACGTAGAAATGCTGCCACCCTCTGGCCGTTACCTGCAACAGCAGCGTTAAAACCTGTGCTAATGGTCACTTCATATGAAAAAGTACTGCAGGGCGGTAAATGAAACATGCCCTCAAAATGTCTTCAGGGCGGTAATGGGCAAAAAATTTCAAAACGTGGCACATACGTTAAGAAAACAATTTGAAGAAGTAAGCTGTCATCACAGTTTGAAAAAACTGAAAACGGATACGCCTTAAAGCGCAATTTGAACGGATTATTAGACGCGTGCAAATCCAACCACAAAGAGGTATCAGCTCACGCCAGTCAGAATAACCATCAGCAAGAAAACTACAAACACGAAATGCTGAAGGTGTTGTGGACAAATGCATACACTCAACATTAAGTGGGACGTAACCTGCAAAGAGCCACTAATGAGAACAGAATGGAGGCGCCTTTAAAAGGTATATATTGACCTCCTGTATGATCCAGCAGGCCCATTCCTGGACCCATAACCTAAGAAGACAGAATTGGAAAGACACAGGCAGGCCAATCTGCATTGCAGCAGTATTACAATAGCCAAGATATGGAAGCAACCAAAAAGTCCATCAACAGATGGGTGGACAAAGAAGAACTGGCACCTGTACAGATAGAATAGTTGCTTGGGAAAGAAATGAAACAATGCCATTTGCAGCACCATAGATGAGTCTGGAAGTAATCACGCAACTTGTAGTGAGGTAGAAAGCGAAAGACACCTATCCTATGATATCACTTGTAGGTGCTACCTAAAAATTGCTACCAATGAAGATATTTCCACAGAGAAAGGCAATCACAGGTTCATTAAACAAACGTATGGTTCACCAAATGGAAACGTGTGAGGATTGGCTACATTACGATATTGGGGTTAACAGAGATATACAAACATATGTGAAATACGTAATCACCAAAGACCTACGGAATACCAAGAGAAGACTACTCAACATTGTGTCATAACCTACATGGGGAAAGGATACGAACAAGAACACCTATATGTATATGTGTAAAAGGAACACATCCTGCACAACTAGAACAAACAGAACAGTGTAATCAAATTGGCTCTGATAAAACATAAAAATTAGATTAAAAAAACGAACAAGAAGTAAGGAGACATAAACTTAAGGGGCTTTTTCCTGGCACATTCCATTCTAGTTTACAAGCTAGTAACAGGACCTCCAGAAAGGCTCTGCTGCCTTAGTAAACAGATTTCGTAATGGAGAAATGCTGCCGCCTTGTGGCCGTTTCCCACAAGAGCAGCTTTAAACCCAGTGCTACAGGTCACTACATATTCACAATCATTGCAGGCCTGTAAATGACACAGGCCCTGAAAAAAAAAATCCTGAGGTCGAAAATCGACCAAAAAATTCAAAACAGGGCAATGTTCCAAGAAGAAAATTTCAAGAAGCATACTGTACTCACACTTCTTTTCTTTTTTTCTTTTTAATAGAAAAGAAAATGGTGTGGCAAAATGCTGAACATTAGGAATTGTTAAGGACATGCAAATGCAAATTACAAAAACCTATCAGCTCACACCAGTCAGAATGGCCATGTGCCAAAATTCTGTAAACAAAAAATGTTAAAGGGGATGTGGAGAAATGCGTACCCTCGGTGCTAAGTGGGATGTGGTAAGACCCACTAATGGAAACACAATGGAGGTGGTTCGAAAAGTTAAACATTGAGCTACCTTATGATCCAGCAGGCCCATTCTTGGACGTATAACCTAAGAAGACAGAATTGGAAAGACACAGGCAGGCAAATCTGCATTGCAGCAGTAGGACAATAGCCAAGATATGGAAGTAACCAAAAAGTCCACTAACAGATGGGTGGACAAAGAAGAACTGGTACATGTAGAGATGGAATATTTGCTAGGGAATAAAAATGAAACAATGCCATTTGCAACATCATAGAAGAATTTAGAAGTAATCACGCAAATTGTAGTAAGTAAGAAAGCGAAAGGCACCTATCCTGTGATATCACTTACAGGTGTTACCTAAAAATTGATACCAATGAAGATATTTCCACAGAGAAAGGCAATCACAGATTCATTACACAAACTTACGGTTCACCAAATGGAAAGGTGTGAGGATTGGATACTTTACGATATCGGGGTTAACACAGATATACAAACAGATGTGAAATACGTAATCACCAAAGACCTACGGAATACCAAGAGAAGGCTACTCAACACTGTGTCATAACCTACATGGGAAAAGGATCCGAAGAAGAATACATATATGTATTTGTGTAAAAGAACCACATCTTGCACACCTAGAACAAACAGAATAGTGTAATCCAATTTGCTCTGATAAAAAATAAAATTAAATTAAAAACACAAACAAGAAGTAATGACAGAAACTTAAGGGGCTTTTTCCTGGCACATTCCATGCTAATTTACAAGCTAGTAACTCGACTTCCAGAAAGGCTCTGCTGCCCTAGTAACCAGATTTCGTAATGGAGAAATGCTGCTGCCTTGTGGCCCTTTCCCACAACAGCAGCTTTCAACCCAGTGCAAAAGGTCACTAAATATTCACAATCATCGCAGACATGGAAATGACACCTGCCCTCAAACAAAATCCTGGGGTTGAAAATCGACCAAAAAATTCAAAAGAGGGCAACCTTCCAAGAAGAAAATTTCAAGAGGTATATTGTACTCACAGTGTTTTTCTTTTTTTCTTTAATAGAAAAGAAAAAGGCATGGAAAAATGCTGAACATTAGGAATTATTAAAGACATGCAAATCCAAATTACAAAAACCGATCAGCTCACACCAGTCAGAATGGCCATCAGCAAAAATGCTGCAAATAGTAAATGCTGAAGGGGTTGTGGGGAAATGCGTACCCCCGGTGCTAAGTGGGACGAGGTCAGAGCCACTAATGAAAACACAATGGAGGTGCCTTGAAAAGGTAAACATTGAGCTACCAATCAATCAAGCATACCCACTGCTTTGCCTATCACCTGAGAAAATGAGAATCAAAAAGTCACAGGCTGGCACATCTGTACTCCAGCAACACTTACCATAGCCAACACCTGGAAGCAAGGAAAATGTCCTTCTACAGAGGAATGCACAAAGAAGGAGTGGCCCATGTACACAATGGAATATTACTCCACTAAAAAATATAAATTAAATTCAAAGAACAAACATAAGTAAGGAGACATCACCTTTTGTGGGTTTATCCGGGCACCTGCCACTCTAATTTATAACCGAGGAACATCACTGGCAGGAAGGTCCGTTTCCCTAGTACCAGCATGGGGAACGTAGAAATGCTGCCACCCTCTGGCCGTTACCTGCAACAGCAGCGTTAAAACCTGTGCTAATGGTCACTTCATATGAAAAAGTACTGCAGGGCGGTAAATGAAACATGCCCTCAAAATGTCTTGAGGGCGGTAATGGGCAAAAAATTTCAAAACGTGGCACATACGTTAAGAAAACAATTTGAAGAAGTAAGCTGTCATCACAGTTTGAAAAAAATGAAAACGGATACGCCTTAAAGCGCAATTTGAACGGATTATTAGACGCGTGCAAATCCAACCACAAAGAGGTATCAGCTCACGCCAGTCAGAATAACCATCAGCAAGAAAACTACAAACACGAAATGCTGAAGGTGTTGTGGACAAATGCATACACTCAACATTAAGTGGGACGTAACCTGCAAAGAGCCACTAATGAGAACAGAATGGAGGCGCCTTTAAAAGGTATATATTGACCTCCTGTATGATCCAGCAGGCCCATTCCTGGACCCATAACCTAAGAAGACAGAATTGGAAAGACACAGGCAGGCCAATCTGCATTGCAGCAGTATTACAATAGCCAAGATATGGAAGCAACCAAAAAGTCCATCAACAGATGGGTGGACAAAGAAGAACTGGCACCTGTACAGATAGAATAGTTGCTTGGGAAAGAAATGAAACAATGCCATTTGCAGCACCATAGATGAGTCTGGAAGTAATCACGCAACATGTAGTGAGGTAGAAAGCGAAAGACACCTATCCTATGATATCACTTGTAGGTGCTACCTAAAAATTGCTACCAATGAAGATATTTCCACAGAGAAAGGCAATCACAGGTTCATTAAACAAACGTATGGTTCACCAAATGGAAACGTGTGAGGATTGGCTACATTACGATATTGGGGTTAACAGATATATACAAACATATGTGAAATACGTAATCACCAAAGACCTACGGAATACCAAGAGAAGACTACTCAACATTGTGTCATAACCTACATGGGGAAAGGATACGAACAAGAACACCTATATGTATATGTGTAAAAGGAACACATCCTGCACAACTAGAACAAACAGAACAGTGTAATCAAATTGGCTCTGATAAAACATAAAAATTAGATTAAAAAAACGAACAAGAAGTAAGGAGACATAAACTTAAGGGGCTTTTTCCTGGCACATTCCATTCTAGTTTACAAGCTAGTAACAGGACCTCCAGAAAGGCTCTGCTGCCTTAGTAAACAGATTTCGTAATGGAGAAATGCTGCCGCCTTGTGGCCGTTTCCCACAAGAGCAGCTTTAAACCCAGTGCTACAGGTCACTACATATTCACAATCATTGCAGGCCTGTAAATGACACAGGCCCTGAAAAAAAAAATCCTGAGGTCGAAAATCGACCAAAAATTTCAAAACAGGGCAATGTTCCAAGAAGAAAATTTCAAGAAGCATACTGTACTCACACTTCTTTTCTTTTCTTTTTTTTTTAATAGAAAAGAAAATGGTGTGGAAAAATGCTGAACAGTAGGAATTGTTAAGGACATGCAAATGCAAATTACAAAAACCTATCAGCTCACACCAGTCAGAATGGCCATGTGCCAAAATTCTGTAAACAAAAAATGTTAAAGGGGATGTGGAGAAATGCGTACCCTCGGTGCTAAGTGGGATGTGGTAAGACCCACTAATGGAAACACAATGGAGGTGGTTCGAAAAGTTAAACATTGAGCTACCTTATGATCCAGCAGGCCCATTCTTGGACGTATAACCTAAGAAGACAGAATTGGAAAGACACAGGCAGGCAAATCTGCATTGCAGCAGTAGGACAATAGCCAAGATATGGAAGTAACCAAAAAGTCCACTAACAGATGGGTGGACAAAGAAGAACTGGTACATGTAGAGATGGAATATTTGTTAGGGAATAAAAATGAAACAATGCCATTTGCAACATCATAGAAGAATTTAGAAGTAATCACGCAAATTGTAGTAAGTAAGAAAGCGAAAGGCACCTATCCTGTGATATCACTTACAGGTGTTACCTAAAAATTGATACCAATGAAGATATTTCCACAGAGAAAGGCAATCACAGATTCATTACACAAACTTATGGTTCACCAAATGGAAAGGTGTGAGGATTGGATACTTTACGATATCGGGGTTAACACAGATATACAAACAGATGTGAAATACGTAATCACCAAAGACCTACGGAATACCAAGAGAAGGCTACTCAACACTGTGTCATAACCTACATGGGAAAAGGATCCGAAGAAGAATACATATATGTATTTGTGTAAAAGAACCACATCTTGCACACCTAGAACAAACAGAATAGTGTAATCCAATTTGCTCTGATAAAAAATAAAATTAAATTAAAAACACAAACAAGAAGTAATGACAGAAACTTAAGGGGCTTTTTCCTGGCACATTCCATGCTAATTTACAAGCTAGTAACTCGACTTCCAGAAAGGCTCTGCTGCCCTAGTAACCAGATTTCGTAATGGAGAAATGCTGCTGCCTTGTGGCCCTTTCCCACAACAGCAGCTTTCAACCCAGTGCAAAAGGTCACTAAATATTCACAATCATCGCAGACATGGAAATGACACCTGCCCTCAAACAAAATCCTGGGGTTGAAAATCGACCAAAAAATTCAAAAGAGGGCAACCTTCCAAGAAGAAAATTTCAGGAGGTATATTGTACTCACAGTGTTTTTCTTTTTTTCTTTAATAGAAAAGAAAAAGGCATGGAAAAATGCTGAACATTAGGAATTATTAAAGACATGCAAATCCAAATTACAAAAACCGATCAGCTCACACCAGTCAGAATGGCCATCAGCAAAAATGCTGCAAATAGTAAATGCTGAAGGGGTTGTGGGGAAATGCGTACCCCCGGTGCTAAGTGGGACGAGGTCAGAGCCACTAATGAAAACACAATGGAGGTGCCTTGAAAAGGTAAACATTGAGCTACCAATCAATCAAGCATACCCACTGCTTTGCCTATCACCTGAGAAAATGAGAATCAAAAAGTCACAGGCTGGCACACCTGTACTCCAGCAACACTTACCATAGCCAACACCTGGAAGCAAGGAAAATGTCCTTCTACAGAGGAATGCACAAAGAAGGAGTGGCCCATGTACACAATGGAATATTACTCCACTAAAAAATATAAATTAAATTCAAAGAACAAACATAAGTAAGGAGACATCACCTTTTGTGGGTTTATCCGGGCACCTGCCACTCTAATTTATAACCGAGGAACATCACTGGCAGGAAGGTCCGTTTCCCTAGTACCAGCATGGGGAATGTAGAAATGCTGCCACCCTCTGGCCGTTACCTGCAACAGCAGCGTTAAAACCTGTGCTAATGGTCACTTCATATGAAAAAGTACTGCAGGGCGGTAAATGAAACATGCCCTCAAAATGTCTTGAGGGCGGTAATGGGCAAAAAATTTCAAAACGTGGCACATACGTTAAGAAAACAATTTGAAGAAGTAAGCTGTCATCACAGTTTGAAAAAAATGAAAACGGATACGCCTTAAAGCGCAATTTGAACGGATTATTAGACGCGTGCAAATCCAACCACAAAGAGGTATCAGCTCACACCAGTCAGAATAACCATCAGCAAGAAAACTACAAACACGAAATGCTGAAGGTGTTGTGGACAAATGCATACACTCAACATTAAGTGGGACGTAACCTGCAAAGAGCCACTAATGAGAACAGAATGGAGGCGCCTTTAAAAGGTATATATTGACCGCCTGTATGATCCAGCAGGCCCATTCCTGGACCCATAACCTAAGAAGACAGAATTGGAAAGACACAGGCAGGCCAATCTGCATTGCAGCAGTATTACAATAGCCAAGATATGGAAGCAACCAAAAAGTCCATCAACAGATGGGTGGACAAAGAAGAACTGGCACCTGTACAGATAGAATAGTTGCTTGGGAAAGAAATGAAACAATGCCATTTGCAGCACCATAGATGAGTCTGGAAGTAATCACGCAACTTGTAGTGAGGTAGAAAGCGAAAGACACCTATCCTATGATATCACTTGTAGGTGCTACCTAAAAATTGCTACCAATGAAGATATTTCCACAGAGAAAGGCAATCACAGGTTCATTAAACAAACGTATGGTTCACCAAATGGAAACGTGTGAGGATTGGCTACATTACGATATTGGGGTTAACAGAGATATACAAACATATGTGAAATACGTAATCACCAAAGACCTACGGAATACCAAGAGAAGACTACTCAACATTGTGTCATATCCTACATGGGGAAAGGATACGAACAAGAACACCTATATGTATATGTGTAAAAGGAACACATCCTGCACAACTAGAACAAACAGAACAGTGTAATCAAATTGGCTCTGATAAAACATAAAAATTAGATTAAAAAAACGAACAAGAAGTAAGGAGACATAAACTTAAGGGGCTTTTTCCTGGCACATTCCATTCTAGTTTACAAGCTAGTAACAGGACCTCCAGAAAGGCTCTGCTGCCTTAGTAAACAGATTTCGTAATGGAGAAATGCTGCCGCCTTGTGGCCGTTTCCCACAAGAGCAGCTTTAAACCCAGTGCTACAGGTCACTACATATTCACAATCATTGCAGGCCTGTAAATGACACAGGCCCTGAAAAAAAAAATCCTGAGGTCGAAAATCGACCAAAAAATTCAAAACAGGGCAATGTTCCAAGAAGAAAATTTCAAGAAGCATACTGTACTCACACTTCTTTTCTTTTTTTCTTTTTAATAGAAAAGAAAATGGTGTGGAAAAATGCTGAACAGTAGGAATTGTTAAGGACATGCAAATGCAAATTACAAAAACCTATCAGCTCACACCAGTCAGAATGGCCATGTGCCAAAATTCTGTAAACAAAAAATGTTAAAGGGGATGTGGAGAAATGCGTACCCTCGGTGCTAAGTGGGATGTGGTAAGACCCACTAATGGAAACACAATGGAGGTGGTTCGAAAAGTTAAACATTGAGCTACCTTATGATCCAGCAGGCCCATTCTTGGACGTATAACCTAAGAAGACAGAATTGGAAAGACACAGGCAGGCAAATCTGCATTGCAGCAGTAGGACAATAGCCAAGATATGGAAGTAACCAAAAAGTCCACTAACAGATGGGTGGACAAAGAAGAACTGGTACATGTAGAGATGGAATATTTGTTAGGGAATAAAAATGAAACAATGCCATTTGCAACATCATAGAAGAATTTAGAAGTAATCACGCAAATTGTAGTAAGTAAGAAAGCGAAAGGCACCTATCCTGTGATATCACTTACAGGTGTTACCTAAAAATTGATACCAATGAAGATATTTCCACAGAGAAAGGCAATCACAGATTCATTACACAAACTTATGGTTCACCAAATGGAAAGGTGTGAGGATTGGATACTTTACGATATCGGGGTTAACACAGATATACAAACAGATGTGAAATACGTAATCACCAAAGACCTACGGAATACCAAGAGAAGGCTACTCAACACTGTGTCATAACCTACATGGGAAAAGGATCCGAAGAAGAATACATATATGTATTTGTGTAAAAGAACCACATCTTGCACACCTAGAACAAACAGAATAGTGTAATCCAATTTGCTCTGATAAAAAATAAAATTAAATTAAAAACACAAACAAGAAGTAATGACAGAAACTTAAGGGGCTTTTTCCTGGCACATTCCATGCTAATTTACAAGCTAGTAACTCGACTTCCAGAAAGGCTCTGCTGCCCTAGTAACCAGATTTCGTAATGGAGAAATGCTGCTGCCTTGTGGCCCTTTCCCACAACAGCAGCTTTCAACCCAGTGCAAAAGGTCACTAAATATTCACAATCATCGCAGACATGGAAATGACACCTGCCCTCAAACAAAATCCTGGGGTTGAAAATCGACCAAAAAATTCAAAAGAGGGCAACCTTCCAAGAAGAAAATTTCAGGAGGTATATTGTACTCACAGTGTTTTTCTTTTTTTCTTTAATAGAAAAGAAAAAGGCATGGAAAAATGCTGAACATTAGGAATTATTAAAGACATGCAAATCCAAATTACAAAAACCGATCAGCTCACACCAGTCAGAATGGCCATCAGCAAAAATGCTGCAAATAGTAAATGCTGAAGGGGTTGTGGGGAAATGCGTACCCCCGGTGCTAAGTGGGACGAGGTCAGAGCCACTAATGAAAACACAATGGAGGTGCCTTGAAAAGGTAAACATTGAGCTACCAATCAATCAAGCATACCCACTGCTTTGCCTATCACCTGAGAAAATGAGAATCAAAAAGTCACAGGCTGGCACACCTGTACTCCAGCAACACTTACCATAGCCAACACCTGGAAGCAAGGAAAATGTCCTTCTACAGAGGAATGCACAAAGAAGGAGTGGCCCATGTACACAATGGAATATTACTCCACTAAAAAATATAAATTAAATTCAAAGAACAAACATAAGTAAGGAGACATCACCTTTTGTGGGTTTATCCGGGCACCTGCCACTCTAATTTATAACCGAGGAACATCACTGGCAGGAAGGTCCGTTTCCCTAGTACCAGCATGGGGAACGTAGAAATGCTGCCACCCTCTGGCCGTTACCTGCAACAGCAGCGTTAAAACCTGTGCTAATGGTCACTTCATATGAAAAAGTACTGCAGGGCGGTAAATGAAACATGCCCTCAAAATGTCTTGAGGGCGGTAATGGGCAAAAAATTTCAAAACGTGGCACATACGTTAAGAAAACAATTTGAAGAAGTAAGCTGTCATCACAGTTTGAGAAAAATGAAAACGGATACGCCTTAAAGCGCAATTTGAACGGATTATTAGACGCGTGCAAATCCAACCACAAAGAGGTATCAGCTCACGCCAGTCAGAATAACCATCAGCAAGAAAACTACAAACACGAAATGCTGAAGGTGTTGTGGACAAATGCATACACTCAACATTAAGTGGGACGTAACCTGCAAAGAGCCACTAATGAGAACAGAATGGAGGCGCCTTTAAAAGGTATATATTGACCTCCTGTATGATCCAGCAGGCCCATTCCTGGACCCATAACCTAAGAAGACAGAATTGGAAAGACACAGGCAGGCCAATCTGCATTGCAGCAGTATTACAATAGCCAAGATATGGAAGCAACCAAAAAGTCCATCAACAGATGGGTGGACAGAGAAGAACTGGCACCTGTACAGATAGAATAGTTGCTTGGGAAAAGAAATGAAACAATGCCATTGGCAGCACCATAGATGAGTCTGGAAGTAATCACGCAATTTGTAGTGAGGCAGAAAGCGAAAGACACCTATCCTATGATATCACTTGTAGGTTTTACCGAAAAATTGCTACCAATGAAGATATTTCCACAGAGAAAGGCAATCACAGGTTTATTAAACAAACGTATGGTTCACCAAATGGAAACGTGTGAGGATTGGCTACATTACGATATTGGGGTTAACAGAGATATAGAAACATATGTGAAATACGTAATCACCAAAGGCCTACGGAATACCAAGAGAAGACTACTCAACATTGTGTCATAACCTACATGGGGAAAGGATACGAACAAGAACACCTATATGTATATGTGTAGAAGGAACACATCCTGCACAACTAGAACAAACAGAACAGTGTAATCAAATTGGCTCTGATAAAACATAAAAATTAGATTAAAAAAACGAACAAGAAGTAAGGAGACATAAACTTAAGGGGCTTTTTCCTGGCACATTCCATTCTAGTTTACAAGCTAGTAACAGGACCTCCAGAAAGGCTCTGCTGCCTTAGTAAACAGATTTCGTAATGGAGAAATGCTGCCGCCTTGTGGCCGTTTCCCACAAGAGCAGCTTTAAACCCAGTGCTACAGGTCACTACATATTCACAATCATTGCAGGCCTGTAAATGACACAGGCCCTGAAAAAAAAAATCCTGAGGTCGAAAATCGACCAAAAAATTCAAAACAGGGCAATGTTCCAAGAAGAAAATTTCAAGAAGCATACTGTACTCACACTTCTTTTCTTTTCTTTTTTTTTTAATAGAAAAGAAAATGGTGTGGAAAAATGCTGAACAGTAGGAATTGTTAAGGACATGCAAATGCAAATTACAAAAACCTATCAGCTCACACCAGTCAGAATGGCCATGTGCCTAAATTCTGTAAACAAAAAATGTTAAAGGGGATGTGGAGAAATGCGTACCCTCGGTGCTAAGTGGGATGTGGTAAGACCCACTAATGGAAACACAATGGAGGTGGTTCGAAAAGTTAAACATTGAGCTACCTTATGATCCAGCAGGCCCATTCTTGGACGTATAACCTAAGAAGACAGAATTGGAAAGACACAGGCAGGCAAATCTGCATTGCAGCAGTAGGACAATAGCCAAGATATGGAAGTAACCAAAAAGTCCACTAACAGATGGGTGGACAAAGAAGAACTGGTACATGTAGAGATGGAATATTTGCTAGGGAATAAAAATGAAACAATGCCATTTGCAACATCATAGAAGAATTTAGAAGTAATCACGCAAATTGTAGTAAGTAAGAAAGCGAAAGGCACCTATCCTGTGATATCACTTACAGGTGTTACCTAAAAATTGATACCAATGAAGATATTTCCACAGAGAAAGGCAATCACAGATTCATTACACAAACTTATGGTTCACCAAATGGAAAGGTGTGAGGATTGGATACTTTACGATATCGGGGTTAACACAGATATACAAACAGATGTGAAATACGTAATCACCAAAGACCTACGGAATACCAAGAGAAGGCTACTCAACACTGTGTCATAACCTACATGGGAAAAGGATCCGAAGAAGAATACATATATGTATTTGTGTAAAAGAACCACATCTTGCACACCTAGAACAAACAGACTAGTGTAATCCAATTTGCTCTGATAAAAAATAAAATTAAATTAAAAACACAAACAAGAAGTAATGACAGAAACTTAAGGGGCTTTTTCCTGGCACATTCCATGCTAATTTACAAGCTAGTAACTCGACTTCCAGAAAGGCTCTGCTGCCCTAGTAACCAGATTTCGTAATGGAGAAATGCTGCTGCCTTGTGGCCCTTTCCCACAACAGCAGCTTTCAACCCAGTGCAAAAGGTCACTAAATATTCACAATCATCGCAGACATGGAAATGACACCTGCCCTCAAACAAAATCCTGGGGTTGAAAATCGACCAAAAAATTCAAAAGAGGGCAACCTTCCAAGAAGAAAATTTCAGGAGGTATATTGTACTCACAGTGTTTTTCTTTTTTTCTTTAATAGAAAAGAAAAAGGCATGGAAAAATGCTGAACATTAGGAATTATTAAAGACATGCAAATCCAAATTACAAAAACCGATCAGCTCACACCAGTCAGAATGGCCATCAGCAAAAATGCTGCAAATAGTAAATGCTGAAGGGGTTGTGGGGAAATGCGTACCCCCGGTGCTAAGTGGGACGAGGTCAGAGCCACTAATGAAAACACAATGGAGGTGCCTTGAAAAGGTAAACATTGAGCTACCAATCAATCAAGCATACCCACTGCTTTGCCTATCACCTGAGAAAATGAGAATCAAAAAGTCACAGGCTGGCACACCTGTACTCCAGCAACACTTACCATAGCCAACACCTGGAAGCAAGGAAAATGTCCTTCTACAGAGGAATGCACAAAGAAGGAGTGGCCCATGTACACAATGGAATATTACTCCACTAAAAAATATAAATTAAATTCAAAGAACAAACATAAGTAAGGAGACATCACCTTTTGTGGGTTTATCCGGGCACCTGCCACTCTAATTTATAACCGAGGAACATCACTGGCAGGAAGGTCCGTTTCCCTAGTACCAGCATGGGGAACGTAGAAATGCTGCCACCCTCTGGCCGTTACCTGCAACAGCAGCGTTAAAACCTGTGCTAATGGTCACTTCATATGAAAAAGTACTGCAGGGCGGTAAATGAAACATGCCCTCAAAATGTCTTGAGGGCGGTAATGGGCAAAAAATTTCAAAACGTGGCACATACGTTAAGAAAACAATTTGAAGAAGTAAGCTGTCATCACAGTTTGAGAAAAATGAAAACGGATACGCCTTAAAGCGCAATTTGAACGGATTATTAGACGCGTGCAAATCCAACCACAAAGAGGTATCAGCTCACGCCAGTCAGAATAACCATCAGCAAGAAAACTACAAACACGAAATGCTGAAGGTGTTGTGGACAAATGCATACACTCAACATTAAGTGGGACGTAACCTGCAAAGAGCCACTAATGAGAACAGAATGGAGGCGCCTTTAAAAGGTATATATTGACCTCCTGTATGATCCAGCAGGCCCATTCCTGGACCCATAACCTAAGAAGACAGAATTGGAAAGACACAGGCAGGCCAATCTGCATTGCAGCAGTATTACAATAGCCAAGATATGGAAGCAACCAAAAAGTCCATCAACAGATGGGTGGACAGAGAAGAACTGGCACCTGTACAGATAGAATAGTTGCTTGGGAAAAGAAATGAAACAATGCCATTGGCAGCACCATAGATGAGTCTGGAAGTAATCACGCAATTTGTAGTGAGGCAGAAAGCGAAAGACGCCTATCCTATGATGTCACTTGTAGGTGCTACCGAAAAATTGCTACCAATGAAGATATTTCCACAGAGAAAGGCAATAACAGGTTTATTAAAAAAACGTATGGTTCACCAAATGGAAACGTGTGAGGATTGGCTACATTACGATATTGGGGTTAACAGAGATATACAAACATATGTGAAATACGTAATCACCAAAGGCCTACGGAATACCAAGAGAAGACTACTCAACATTGTGTCATAACCTACATGGGGAAAGGATACGAACAAGAACACCTATATGTATATGTGTAAAAGGAACACATCCTGCACAACTAGAACAAACAGAACAGTGTAATCAAATTGGCTCTGATAAAACATAAAAATTAGATTAAAAAAACGAACAAGAAGTAAGGAGACATAAACTTAAGGGGCTTTTTCCTGGCACATTCCATTCTAGTTTACAAGCTAGTAACAGGACCTCCAGAAAGGCTCTGCTGCCTTAGTAAACAGATTTCGTAATGGAGAAATGCTGCCGCCTTGTGGCCGTTTCCCACAAGAGCAGCTTTAAACCCAGTGCTACAGGTCACTACATATTCACAATCATTGCAGGCCTGTAAATGACACAGGCCCTGAAAAAAAAAATCCTGAGGTCGAAAATCGACCAAAAAATTCAAAACAGGGCAATGTTCCAAGAAGAAAATTTCAAGAAGCATACTGTACTCACACTTCTTTTCTTTTCTTTTTTTTTTAATAGAAAAGAAAATGGTGTGGAAAAATGCTGAACAGTAGGAATTGTTAAGGACATGCAAATGCAAATTACAAAAACCTATCAGCTCACACCAGTCAGAATGGCCATGTGCCTAAATTCTGTAAACAAAAAATGTTAAAGGGGATGTGGAGAAATGCGTACCCTCGGTGCTAAGTGGGATGTGGTAAGACCCACTAATGGAAACACAATGGAGGTGGTTCGAAAAGTTAAACATTGAGCTACTTTATGATCCAGCAGGCCCATTCTTGGACGTATAACCTAAGAAGACAGAATTGGAAAGACACAGGCAGGCAAATCTGCATTGCAGCAGTAGGACAATAGCCAAGATATGGAAGTAACCAAAAAGTCCACTAACAGATGGGTGGACAAAGAAGAACTGGTACATGTAGAGATGGAATATTTGCTAGGGAATAAAAATGAAACAATGCCATTTGCAACATCATAGAAGAATTTAGAAGTAATCACGCAAATTGTAGTAAGTAAGAAAGCGAAAGGCACCTATCCTGTGATATCACTTACAGGTGTTACCTAAAAATTGATACCAATGAAGATATTTCCACAGAGAAAGGCAATCACAGATTCATTACACAAACTTATGGTTCACCAAATGGAAAGGTGTGAGGATTGGATACTTTACGATATCGGGGTTAACACAGATATACAAACAGATGTGAAATACGTAATCACCAAAGACCTACGGAATACCAAGAGAAGGCTACTCAACACTGTGTCATAACCTACATGGGAAAAGGATCCGAAGAAGAATACATATATGTATTTGTGTAAAAGAACCACATCTTGCACACCTAGAACAAACAGAATAGTGTAATCCAATTTGCTCTGATAAAAAATAAAATTAAATTAAAAACACAAACAAGAAGTAATGACAGAAACTTAAGGGGCTTTTTCCTGGCACATTCCATGCTAATTTACAAGCTAGTAACTCGACTTCCAGAAAGGCTCTGCTGCCCTAGTAACCAGATTTCGTAATGGAGAAATGCTGCTGCCTTGTGGCCCTTTCCCACAACAGCAGCTTTCAACCCAGTGCAAAAGGTCACTAAATATTCACAATCATCGCAGACATGGAAATGACACCTGCCCTCAAACAAAATCCTGGGGTTGAAAATCGACCAAAAAATTCAAAAGAGGGCAACCTTCCAAGAAGAAAATTTCAAGAGGTATATTGTACTCACAGTGTTTTTCTTTTTTTCTTTAATAGAAAAGAAACAGGCATGGAAAAATGCTGAACATTAGGAATTATTAAAGACATGCAAATCCAAATTACAAAAACCGATCAGCTCACACCAGTCAGAATGGCCATCAGCAAAAATGCTGCAAATAGTAAATGCTGAAGGGGTTGTGGGGAAATGCGTACCCCCGGTGCTAAGTGGGACGAGGTCAGAGCCACTAATGAAAACACAATGGAGGTGCCTTGAAAAGGTAAACATTGAGCTACCAATCAATCAAGCATACCCACTGCTTTGCCTATCACCTGAGAAAATGAGAATCAAAAAGTCACAGGCTGGCACATCTGTACTCCAGCAACACTTACCATAGCCAACACCTGGAAGCAAGGAAAATGTCCTTCTACAGAGGAATGCACAAAGAAGGAGTGGCCCATGTACACAATGGAATATTACTCCACTAAAAAATATAAATTAAATTCAAAGAACAAACATAAGTAAGGAGACATCACCTTTTGTGGGTTTATCCGGGCACCTGCCACTCTAATTTATAACCGAGGAACATCACTGGGAGAAAGGTCCGTTTCCCTAGTACCAGCATGGGGAACGTAGAAATGCTGCCACCCTCTGGCCGTTACCTGCAACACAGCGTTAAAACCTGTGCTAATGGTCACTTCATATGAAAAAGTACTGCAGGGCGGTAAATGAAACATGCCCTCAAAATGTCTTGAGGGCGGTAATGGGCAAAAATTTCAAAACGTGGCACATACGTTAAGAAAACAATTTGAAGAAGTAAGCTGTCATCACAGTTTGAAAAAAATGAAAACGGATACGCCTTAAAGCGCAATTTGAACGGATTATTAGACGCGTGCAAATCGAACCACAAAGAGGTATCAGCTCACGCCAGTCAGAATAACCATCAGCAAGAAAACTACAAACACGAAATGCTGAAGGTGTTGTGGACAAATGCATACACTCAACATTAAGTGGGACGTAACCTGCAAAGAGCCACTAATGAGAACAGAATGGAGGCGCCTTTAAAAGGTATATATTGACCTCCTGTATGATCCAGCAGGCCCATTCCTGGACCCATAACCTAAGAAGACAGAATTGGAAAGACACAGGCAGGCCAATCTGCATTGCAGCAGTATTACAATAGCCAAGATATGGAAGCAACCAAAAAGTCCATCAACAGATGGGTGGACAGAGAAGAACTGGCACCTGTACAGATAGAATAGTTGCTTGGGAAAAGAAATGAAACAATGCCATTGGCAGCACCATAGATGAGTCTGGAAGTATTCACGCAATTTGTAGTGAGGCAGAAAGCGAAAGACACCTATCCTATGATATCACTTGTAGGTGCTACCTAAAAATTGCTACCAATGAAGATATTTCCACAGAGAAAGGCAATCACAGGTTCATTAAACAAACGTATGGTTCACCAAATGGAAACGTGTGAGGATTGGCTACATTACGATATTGGGGTTAACAGAGATATACAAACATATGTGAAATACGTAATCACCAAAGACCTACGGAATACCAAGAGAAGACTACTCAACATTGTGTCATAACCTACATGGGGAAAGGATACGAACAAGAACACCTATATGTATATGTGTAAAAGGAACACATCCTGCACAACTAGAACAAACAGAACAGTGTAATCAAATTGGCTCTGATAAAACATAAAAATTAGATTAAAAAAACGAACAAGAAGTAAGGAGACATAAACTTAAGGGGCTTTTTCCTGGCACATTCCATTCTAGTTTACAAGCTAGTAACAGGACCTCCAGAAAGGCTCTGCTGCCTTAGTAAACAGATTTCGTAATGGAGAAATGCTGCCGCCTTGTGGCCGTTTCCCACAAGAGCAGCTTTAAACCCAGTGCTACAGGTCACTACATATTCACAATCATTGCAGGCCTGTAAATGACACAGGCCCTGAAAAAAAAAATCCTGAGGTCGAAAATCGACCAAAAAATTCAAAACAGGGCAATGTTCCAAGAAGAAAATTTCAAGAAGCATACTGTACTCACACTTCTTTTCTTTTCTTTTTTTTTTAATAGAAAAGAAAATGGTGTGGAAAAATGCTGAACAGTAGGAATTGTTAAGGACATGCAAATGCAAATTACAAAAACCTATCAGCTCACACCAGTCAGAATGGCCATGTGCCTAAATTCTGTAAACAAAAAATGTTAAAGGGGATGTGGAGAAATGCGTACCCTCGGTGCTAAGTGGGATGTGGTAAGACCCACTAATGGAAACACAATGGAGGTGGTTCGAAAAGTTAAACATTGAGCTACCTTATGATCCAGCAGGCCCATTCTTGGACGTATAACCTAAGAAGACAGAATTGGAAAGACACAGGCAGGCAAATCTGCATTGCAGCAGTAGGACAATAGCCAAGATATGGAAGTAACCAAAAAGTCCACTAACAGATGGGTGGACAAAGAAGAACTGGTACATGTAGAGATGGAATATTTGCTAGGGAATAAAAATGAAACAATGCCATTTGCAACATCATAGAAGAATTTAGAAGTAATCACGCAAATTGTAGTAAGTAAGAAAGCGAAAGGCACCTATCCTGTGATATCACTTACAGGTGTTACCTAAAAATTGATACCAATGAAGATATTTCCACAGAGAAAGGCAATCACAGATTCATTACACAAACTTATGGTTCACCAAATGGAAAGGTGTGAGGATTGGATACTTTACGATATCGGGGTTAACACAGATATACAAACAGATGTGAAATACGTAATCACCAAAGACCTACGGAATACCAAGAGAAGGCTACTCAACACTGTGTCATAACCTACATGGGAAAAGGATCCGAAGAAGAATACATATATGTATTTGTGTAAAAGAACCACATCTTGCACACCTAGAACAAACAGAATAGTGTAATCCAATTTGCTCTGATAAAAAATAAAATTAAATTAAAAACACAAACAAGAAGTAATGACAGAAACTTAAGGGGCTTTTTCCTGGCACATTCCATGCTAATTTACAAGCTAGTAACTCGACTTCCAGAAAGGCTCTGCTGCCCTAGTAACCAGATTTCGTAATGGAGAAATGCTGCTGCCTTGTGGCCCTTTCCCACAACAGCAGCTTTCAACCCAGTGCAAAAGGTCACTAAATATTCACAATCATTGCAGACATGGAAATGACACCTGCCCTCAAACAAAATCCTGGGGTTGAAAATCGACCAAAAAATTCAAAAGAGGGCAACCTTCCAAGAAGAAAATTTCAAGAGGTATATTGTACTCACAGTGTTTTTCTTTTTTTCTTTAATAGAAAAGAAAAAGGCATGGAAAAATGCTGAACATTAGGAATTATTAAAGACATGCAAATCCAAATTACAAAAACCGATCAGCTCACACCAGTCAGAATGGCCATCAGCAAAAATGCTGCAAATAGTAAATGCTGAAGGGGTTGTGGGGAAATGCGTACCCCCGGTGCTAAGTGGGACGAGGTCAGACCCACTAATGAAAACACAATGGAGGTGCCTTGAAAAGGTAAACATTGAGCTACCAATCAATCAAGCATACCCACTGCTTTGCCTATCACCTGAGAAAATGAGAATCAAAAAGTCACAGGCTGGCACATCTGTACTCCAGCAACACTTACCATAGCCAACACCTGGAAGCAAGGAAAATGTCCTTCTACAGAGGAATGCACAAAGAAGGAGTGGCCCATGTACACAATGGAATATTACTCCACTAAAAAATATAAATTAAATTCAAAGAACAAACATAAGTAAGGAGACATCACCTTTTGTGGGTTTATCCGGGCACCTGCCACTCTAATTTATAACCGAGGAACATCACTGGCAGGAAGGTCCGTTTCCCTAGTACCAGCATGGGGAACGTAGAAATGCTGCCACCCTCTGGCCGTTACCTGCAACAGCAGCGTTAAAACCTGTGCTAATGGTCACTTCATATGAAAAAGTACTGCAGGGCGGTAAATGAAACATGCCCTCAAAATGTCTTGAGGGCAGTAATGGGCAAAAATTTCAAAACGTGGCACATACGTTAAGAAAACAATTTGAAGAAGTAAGCTGTCATCACAGTTTGAAAAAAATGAAAACGGATACGCCTTAAAGCGCAATTTGAACGGATTATTAGACGCGTGCAAATCCAACCACAAAGAGGTATCAGCCCACGCCAGTCAGAATAACCATCAGCAAGAAAACTACAAACACGAAATGCTGAAGGTGTTGTGGACAAATGCATACACTCAACATTAAGTGGGACGTAACCTGCAAAGAGCCACTAATGAGAACAGAATGGAGGCGCCTTTAAAGGGTATATATTGACCTCCTGTATGATCCAGCAGGCCCATTCCTGGACCCATAACCTAAGAAGACAGAATTGGAAAGACACAGGCAGGCCAATCTGCATTGCAGCAGTATTACAATAGCCAAGATATGGAAGCAACCAAAAAGTCCATCAACAGATGGGTGGACAGAGAAGAACTGGCACCTGTACAGATAGAATAGTTGCTTGGGAAAAGAAATGAAACAATGCCATTTGCAGCACCATAGATGAGTCTGGAAGTAATCACGCAACTTGTAGTGAGGCAGAAAGCGAAAGACACCTATCCTATGATATCACTTGTAGGTGCTACCGAAAAATTGCTACCAATGAAGATATTTACACAGAGAAAGGCAATAACAGGTTTATTAAACAAACGTATGGTTCACCAAATGGAAACGTGTGAGGATTGGCTACATTACGATATTGGGGTTAACAGAGATATACAAACATATGTGAAATACGTAATCACCAAAGGCCTACGGAATACCAAGAGAAGACTACTCAACATTGTGTCATAACCTACATGGGGAAAGGATACGAACAAGAACACCTATATGTATATGTGTAAAAGGAACACATCCTGCACAACTAGAACAAACAGAACAGTGTAATCAAATTGGCTCTGATAAAACATAAAAATTAGATTAAAAAAACGAACAAGAAGTAAGGAGACATAAACTTAAGGGGCTTTTTCCTGGCACATTCCATTCTAGTTTACAAGCTAGTAACAGGACCTCCAGAAAGGCTCTGCTGCCTTAGTAAACAGATTTCGTAATGGAGAAATGCTGCCGCCTTGTGGCCGTTTCCCACAAGAGCAGCTTTAAACCCAGTGCTACAGGTCACTACATATTCACAATCATTGCAGGCCTGTAAATGACACAGGCCCTGAAAAAAAAAATCCTGAGGTCGAAAATCGACCAAAAAATTCAAAACAGGGCAATGTTCCAAGAAGAAAATTTCAAGAAGCATACTGTACTCACACTTCTTTTCTTTTCTTTTTTTTTTAATAGAAAAGAAAATGGTGTGGAAAAATGCTGAACAGTAGGAATTGTTAAGGACATGCAAATGCAAATTACAAAAACCTATCAGCTCACACCAGTCAGAATGGCCATGTGCCTAAATTCTGTAAACAAAAAATGTTAAAGGGGATGTGGAGAAATGCGTACCCTCGGTGCTAAGTGGGATGTGGTAAGACCCACTAATGGAAACACAATGGAGGTGGTTCGAAAAGTTAAACATTGAGCTACCTTATGATCCAGCAGGCCCATTCTTGGACGTATAACCTAAGAAGACAGAATTGGAAAGACACAGGCAGGCAAATCTGCATTGCAGCAGTAGGACAATAGCCAAGATATGGAAGTAACCAAAAAGTCCACTAACAGATGGGTGGACAAAGAAGAACTGGTACATGTAGAGATGGAATATTTGCTAGGGAATAAAAATGAAACAATGCCATTTGCAACATCATAGAAGAATTTAGAAGTAATCACGCAAATTGTAGTAAGTAAGAAAGCGAAAGGCACCTATCCTGTGATATCACTTACAGGTGTTACCTAAAAATTGATACCAATGAAGATATTTCCACAGAGAAAGGCAATCACAGATTCATTACACAAACTTATGGTTCACCAAATGGAAAGGTGTGAGGATTGGATACTTTACGATATCGGGGTTAACACAGATATACAAACAGATGTGAAATACGTAATCACCAAAGACCTACGGAATACCAAGAGAAGGCTACTCAACACTGTGTCATAACCTACATGGGAAAAGGATCCGAAGAAGAATACATATATGTATTTGTGTAAAAGAACCACATCTTGCACACCTAGAACAAACAGAATAGTGTAATCCAATTTGCTCTGATAAAAAATAAAATTAAATTAAAAACACAAACAAGAAGTAATGACAGAAACTTAAGGGGCTTTTTCCTGGCACATTCCATGCTAATTTACAAGCTAGTAACTCGACTTCCAGAAAGGCTCTGCTGCCCTAGTAACCAGATTTCGTAATGGAGAAATGCTGCTGCCTTGTGGCCCTTTCCCACAACAGCAGCTTTCAACCCAGTGCAAAAGGTCACTAAATATTCACAATCATCGCAGACATGGAAATGACACCTGCCCTCAAACAAAATCCTGGGGTTGAAAATCGACCAAAAAATTCAAAAGAGGGCAACCTTCCAAGAAGAAAATTTCAAGAGGTATATTGTACTCACAGTGTTTTTCTTTTTTTCTTTAATAGAAAAGAAACAGGCATGGAAAAATGCTGAACATTAGGAATTATTAAAGACATGCAAATCCAAATTACAAAAACCGATCAGCTCACACCAGTCAGAATGGCCATCAGCAAAAATGCTGCAAATAGTAAATGCTGAAGGGGTTGTGGGGAAATGCGTACCCCCGGTGCTAAGTGGGACGAGGTCAGAGCCACTAATGAAAACACAATGGAGGTGCCTTGAAAAGGTAAACATTGAGCTACCAATCAATCAAGCATACCCACTGCTTTGCCTATCACCTGAGAAAATGAGAATCAAAAAGTCACAGGCTGGCACATCTGTACTCCAGCAACACTTACCATAGCCAACACCTGGAAGCAAGGAAAATGTCCTTCTACAGAGGAATGCACAAAGAAGGAGTGGCCCATGTACACAATGGAATATTACTCCACTAAAAAATATAAATTAAATTCAAAGAACAAACATAAGTAAGGAGACATCACCTTTTGTGGGTTTATCCGGGCACCTGCCACTCTAATTTATAACCGAGGAACATCACTGGGAGAAAGGTCCGTTTCCCTAGTACCAGCATGGGGAACGTAGAAATGCTGCCACCCTCTGGCCGTTACCTGCAACACAGCGTTAAAACCTGTGCTAATGGTCACTTCATATGAAAAAGTACTGCAGGGCGGTAAATGAAACATGCCCTCAAAATGTCTTGAGGGCGGTAATGGGCAAAAATTTCAAAACGTGGCACATACGTTAAGAAAACAATTTGAAGAAGTAAGCTGTCATCACAGTTTGAAAAAAATGAAAACGGATACGCCTTAAAGCGCAATTTGAACGGATTATTAGACGCGTGCAAATCGAACCACAAAGAGGTATCAGCTCACGCCAGTCAGAATAACCATCAGCAAGAAAACTACAAACACGAAATGCTGAAGGTGTTGTGGACAAATGCATACACTCAACATTAAGTGGGACGTAACCTGCAAAGAGCCACTAATGAGAACAGAATGGAGGCGCCTTTAAAAGGTATATATTGACCTCCTGTATGATCCAGCAGGCCCATTCCTGGACCCATAACCTAAGAAGACAGAATTGGAAAGACACAGGCAGGCCAATCTGCATTGCAGCAGTATTACAATAGCCAAGATATGGAAGCAACCAAAAAGTCCATCAACAGATGGGTGGACAGAGAAGAACTGGCACCTGTACAGATAGAATAGTTGCTTGGGAAAAGAAATGAAACAATGCCATTTGCAGCACCATAGATGAGTCTGGAAGTATTCACGCAATTTGTAGTGAGGCAGAAAGCGAAAGACACCTATCCTATGATATCACTTGTAGGTGCTACCTAAAAATTGCTACCAATGAAGATATTTCCACAGAGAAAGGCAATCACAGGTTCATTAAACAAACGTATGGTTCACCAAATGGAAACGTGTGAGGATTGGCTACATTACGATATTGGGGTTAACAGAGATATACAAACATATGTGAAATACGTAATCACCAAAGACCTACGGAATACCAAGAGAAGACTACTCAACATTGTGTCATAACCTACATGGGGAAAGGATACGAACAAGAACACCTATATGTATATGTGTAAAAGGAACACATCCTGCACAACTAGAACAAACAGAACAGTGTAATCAAATTGGCTCTGATAAAACATAAAAATTAGATTAAAAAAACGAACAAGAAGTAAGGAGACATAAACTTAAGGGGCTTTTTCCTGGCACATTCCATTCTAGTTTACAAGCTAGTAACAGGACCTCCAGAAAGGCTCTGCTGCCTTAGTAAACAGATTTCGTAATGGAGAAATGCTGCCGCCTTGTGGCCGTTTCCCACAAGAGCAGCTTTAAACCCAGTGCTACAGGTCACTACATATTCACAATCATTGCAGGCCTGTAAATGACACAGGCCCTGAAAAAAAAAATCCTGAGGTCGAAAATCGACCAAAAAATTCAAAACAGGGCAATGTTCCAAGAAGAAAATTTCAAGAAGCATACTGTACTCACACTTCTTTTCTTTTCTTTTTTTTTTAATAGAAAAGAAAATGGTGTGGAAAAATGCTGAACAGTAGGAATTGTTAAGGACATGCAAATGCAAATTACAAAAACCTATCAGCTCACACCAGTCAGAATGGCCATGTGCCTAAATTCTGTAAACAAAAAATGTTAAAGGGGATGTGGAGAAATGCGTACCCTCGGTGCTAAGTGGGATGTGGTAAGACCCACTAATGGAAACACAATGGAGGTGGTTCGAAAAGTTAAACATTGAGCTACCTTATGATCCAGCAGGCCCATTCTTGGACGTATAACCTAAGAAGACAGAATTGGAAAGACACAGGCAGGCAAATCTGCATTGCAGCAGTAGGACAATAGCCAAGATATGGAAGTAACCAAAAAGTCCACTAACAGATGGGTGGACAAAGAAGAACTGGTACATGTAGAGATGGAATATTTGCTAGGGAATAAAAATGAAACAATGCCATTTGCAACATCATAGAAGAATTTAGAAGTAATCACGCAAATTGTAGTAAGTAAGAAAGCGAAAGGCACCTATCCTGTGATATCACTTACAGGTGTTACCTAAAAATTGATACCAATGAAGATATTTCCACAGAGAAAGGCAATCACAGATTCATTACACAAACTTATGGTTCACCAAATGGAAAGGTGTGAGGATTGGATACTTTACGATATCGGGGTTAACACAGATATACAAACAGATGTGAAATACGTAATCACCAAAGACCTACGGAATACCAAGAGAAGGCTACTCAACACTGTGTCATAACCTACATGGGAAAAGGATCCGAAGAAGAATACATATATGTATTTGTGTAAAAGAACCACATCTTGCACACCTAGAACAAACAGAATAGTGTAATCCAATTTGCTCTGATAAAAAATAAAATTAAATTAAAAACACAAACAAGAAGTAATGACAGAAACTTAAGGGGCTTTTTCCTGGCACATTCCATGCTAATTTACAAGCTAGTAACTCGACTTCCAGAAAGGCTCTGCTGCCCTAGTAACCAGATTTCGTAATGGAGAAATGCTGCTGCCTTGTGGCCCTTTCCCACAACAGCAGCTTTCAACCCAGTGCAAAAGGTCACTAAATATTCACAATCATTGCAGACATGGAAATGACACCTGCCCTCAAACAAAATCCTGGGGTTGAAAATCGACCAAAAAATTCAAAAGAGGGCAACCTTCCAAGAAGAAAATTTCAAGAGGTATATTGTACTCACAGTGTTTTTCTTTTTTTCTTTAATAGAAAAGAAAAAGGCATGGAAAAATGCTGAACATTAGGAATTATTAAAGACATGCAAATCCAAATTACAAAAACCGATCAGCTCACACCAGTCAGAATGGCCATCAGCAAAAATGCTGCAAATAGTAAATGCTGAAGGGGTTGTGGGGAAATGCGTACCCCCGGTGCTAAGTGGGACGAGGTCAGACCCACTAATGAAAACACAATGGAGGTGCCTTGAAAAGGTAAACATTGAGCTACCAATCAATCAAGCATACCCACTGCTTTGCCTATCACCTGAGAAAATGAGAATCAAAAAGTCACAGGCTGGCACATCTGTACTCCAGCAACACTTACCATAGCCAACACCTGGAAGCAAGGAAAATGTCCTTCTACAGAGGAATGCACAAAGAAGGAGTGGCCCATGTACACAATGGAATATTACTCCACTAAAAAATATAAATTAAATTCAAAGAACAAACATAAGTAAGGAGACATCACCTTTTGTGGGTTTATCCGGGCACCTGCCACTCTAATTTATAACCGAGGAACATCACTGGCAGGAAGGTCCGTTTCCCTAGTAC
This sequence comes from Eubalaena glacialis, assembly GCF_028564815.1. Taxonomy (NCBI): domain Eukaryota; kingdom Metazoa; phylum Chordata; class Mammalia; order Artiodactyla; family Balaenidae; genus Eubalaena; species Eubalaena glacialis. The sequence continues at coordinate 67,217,529 of NC_083718.1, read as the reverse complement.
CAGCATGGGGAACGTAGAAATGCTGCCACCCTCTGGCCGTTACCTGCAACAGCAGCATTAAAACCTGTGCTAATGGTCACTTCATATGAAAAAGTACTGCAGGGCGGTAAATGAAACATGCCCTCAAAATGTCTTGAGGGCAGTAATGGGCAAAAATTTCAAAACGTGGCACATACGTTAAGAAAACAATTTGAAGAAGTAAGCTGTCATCACAGTTTGAAAAAAATGAAAACGGATACGCCTTAAAGCGCAATTTGAACGGATTATTAGACGCGTGCAAATCCAACCACAAAGAGGTATCAGCCCACGCCAGTCAGAATAACCATCAGCAAGAAAACTACAAACACGAAATGCTGAAGGTGTTGTGGACAAATGCATACACTCAACATTAAGTGGGACGTAACCTGCAAAGAGCCACTAATGAGAACAGAATGGAGGCGCCTTTAAAGGGTATATATTGACCTCCTGTATGATCCAGCAGGCCCATTCCTGGACCCATAACCTAAGAAGACAGAATTGGAAAGACACAGGCAGGCCAATCTGCATTGCAGCAGTATTACAATAGCCAAGATATGGAAGCAACCAAAAAGTCCATCAACAGATGGGTGGACAGAGAAGAACTGGCACCTGTACAGATAGAATAGTTGCTTGGGAAAAGAAATGAAACAATGCCATTTGCAGCACCATAGATGAGTCTGGAAGTAATCACGCAACTTGTAGTGAGGCAGAAAGCGAAAGACACCTATCCTATGATATCACTTGTAGGTGCTACCGAAAAATTGCTACCAATGAAGATATTTACACAGAGAAAGGCAATAACAGGTTTATTAAACAAACGTATGGTTCACCAAATGGAAACGTGTGAGGATTGGCTACATTACGATATTGGGGTTAACAGAGATATACAAACATATGTGAAATACGTAATCACCAAAGGCCTACGGAATACCAAGAGAAGACTACTCAACATTGTGTCATAACCTACATGGGGAAAGGATACGAACAAGAACACCTATATGTATATGTGTAAAAGGAACACATCCTGCACAACTAGAACAAACAGAACAGTGTAATCAAATTGGCTCTGATAAAACATAAAAATTAGATTAAAAAAACGAACAAGAAGTAAGGAGACATAAACTTAAGGGGCTTTTTCCTGGCACATTCCATTCTAGTTTACAAGCTAGTAACAGGACCTCCAGAAAGGCTCTGCTGCCTTAGTAAACAGATTTCGTAATGGAGAAATGCTGCCGCCTTGTGGCCGTTTCCCACAAGAGCAGCTTTAAACCCAGTGCTACAGGTCACTACATATTCACAATCATTGCAGGCCTGTAAATGACACAGGCCCTGAAAAAAAAAATCCTGAGGTCGAAAATCGACCAAAAAATTCAAAACAGGGCAATGTTCCAAGAAGAAAATTTCAAGAAGCATACTGTACTCACACTTCTTTTCTTTTCTTTTTTTTTTAATAGAAAAGAAAATGGTGTGGAAAAATGCTGAACAGTAGGAATTGTTAAGGACATGCAAATGCAAATTACAAAAACCTATCAGCTCACACCAGTCAGAATGGCCATGTGCCTAAATTCTGTAAACAAAAAATGTTAAAGGGGATGTGGAGAAATGCGTACCCTCGGTGCTAAGTGGGATGTGGTAAGACCCACTAATGGAAACACAATGGAGGTGGTTCGAAAAGTTAAACATTGAGCTACCTTATGATCCAGCAGGCCCATTCTTGGACGTATAACCTAAGAAGACAGAATTGGAAAGACACAGGCAGGCAAATCTGCATTGCAGCAGTAGGACAATAGCCAAGATATGGAAGTAACCAAAAAGTCCACTAACAGATGGGTGGACAAAGAAGAACTGGTACATGTAGAGATGGAATATTTGCTAGGGAATAAAAATGAAACAATGCCATTTGCAACATCATAGAAGAATTTAGAAGTAATCACGCAAATTGTAGTAAGTAAGAAAGCGAAAGGCACCTATCCTGTGATATCACTTACAGGTGTTACCTAAAAATTGATACCAATGAAGATATTTCCACAGAGAAAGGCAATCACAGATTCATTACACAAACTTATGGTTCACCAAATGGAAAGGTGTGAGGATTGGATACTTTACGATATCGGGGTTAACACAGATATACAAACAGATGTGAAATACGTAATCACCAAAGACCTACGGAATACCAAGAGAAGGCTACTCAACACTGTGTCATAACCTACATGGGAAAAGGATCCGAAGAAGAATACATATATGTATTTGTGTAAAAGAACCACATCTTGCACACCTAGAACAAACAGAATAGTGTAATCCAATTTGCTCTGATAAAAAATAAAATTAAATTAAAAACACAAACAAGAAGTAATGACAGAAACTTAAGGGGCTTTTTCCTGGCACATTCCATGCTAATTTACAAGCTAGTAACTCGACTTCCAGAAAGGCTCTGCTGCCCTAGTAACCAGATTTCGTAATGGAGAAATGCTGCTGCCTTGTGGCCCTTTCCCACAACAGCAGCTTTCAACCCAGTGCAAAAGGTCACTAAATATTCACAATCATCGCAGACATGGAAATGACACCTGCCCTCAAACAAAATCCTGAGGTTGAAAATCGACCAAAAAATTCAAAAGAGGGCAACCTTCCAAGAAGAAAATTTCAAGAGGTATATTGTACTCACAGTGTTTTTCTTTTTTTCTTTAATAGAAAAGAAAAAGGCATGGAAAAATGCTGAACATTAGGAATTATTAAAGACATGCAAATCCAAATTACAAAAACCGATCAGCTCACACCAGTCAGAATGGCCATCAGCAAAAATGCTGCAAATAGTAAATGCTGAAGGGGTTGTGGGGAAATGCGTACCCCCGGTGCTAAGTGGGACGAGGTCAGAGCCACTAATGAAAACACAATGGAGGTGCCTTGAAAAGGTAAACATTGAGCTACCAATCAATCAAGCATACCCACTGCTTTGCCTATCACCTGAGAAAATGAGAATCAAAAAGTCACAGGCTGGCACACCTGTACTCCAGCAACACTTACCATAGCCAACACCTGGAAGCAAGGAAAATGTCCTTCTACAGAGGAATGCACAAAGAAGGAGTGGCCCATGTACACAATGGAATATTACTCCACTAAAAAATATAAATTAAATTCAAAGAACAAACATAAGTAAGGAGACATCACCTTTTGTGGGTTTATCCGGGCACCTGCCACTCTAATTTATAACCGAGGAACATCACTGGCAGGAAGGTCCGTTTCCCTAGTACCAGCATGGGGAACGTAGAAATGCTGCCACCCTCTGGCCGTTACCTGCAACAGCAGCATTAAAACCTGTGCTAATGGTCACTTCATATGAAAAAGTACTGCAGGGCGGTAAATGAAACATGCCCTCAAAATGTCTTGAGGGCGGTAATGGGCAAAAATTTCAAAACGTGGCACATACGTTAAGAAAACAATTTGAAGAAGTAAGCTGTCATCACAGTTTGAAAAAAATGAAAACGGATACGCCTTAAAGCGCAATTTGAACGGATTATTAGACGCGTGCAAATCCAACCACAAAGAGGTATCAGCCCACGCCAGTCAGAATAACCATCAGCAAGAAAACTACAAACACGAAATGCTGAAGGTGTTGTGGACAAATGCATACACTCAACATTAAGTGGGACGTAACCTGCAAAGAGCCACTAATGAGAACAGAATGGAGGCGCCTTTAAAAGGTATATATTGACCTCCTGTATGATCCAGCAGGCCCATTCCTGGACCCATAACCTAAGAAGACAGAATTGGAAAGACACAGGCAGGCCAATCTGCATTGCAGCAGTATTACAATAGCCAAGATATGGAAGCAACCAAAAAGTCCATCAACAGATGGGTGGACAGAGAAGAACTGGCACCTGTACAGATAGAATAGTTGCTTGGGAAAAGAAATGAAACAATGCCATTGGCAGCACCATAGATGAGTCTGGAAGTAATCACGCAACTTGTAGTGAGGCAGAAAGCGAAAGACACCTATCCTATGATATCACTTGTAGGTGCTACCTAAAAATTGCTACCAATGAAGATATTTCCACAGAGAAAGGCAATCACAGGTTCATTAAACAAACGTATGGTTCACCAAATGGAAACGTGTGAGGATTGGCTACATTACGATATTGGGGTTAACAGAGATATACAAACATATGTGAAATACGTAATCACCAAAGACCTACGGAATACCAAGAGAAGACTACTCAACATTGTGTCATAACCTACATGGGGAAAGGATACGAACAAGAACACCTATATGTATATGTGTAAAAGGAACACATCCTGCACAACTAGAACAAACAGAACAGTGTAATCAAATTGGCTCTGATAAAACATAAAAATTAGATTAAAAAAACGAACAAGAATTAAGGAGACATAAACTTAAGGGGCTTTTTCCTGGCACATTCCATTCTAGTTTACAAGCTAGTAACAGGACCTCCAGAAAGGCTCTGCTGCCTTAGTAAACAGATTTCGTAATGGAGAAATGCTGCCGCCTTGTGGCCGTTTCCCACAAGAGCAGCTTTAAACCCAGTGCTACAGGTCACTACATATTCACAATCATTGCAGGCCTGTAAATGACACAGGCCCTGAAAAAAAAAATCCTGAGGTCGAAAATCGACCAAAAAATTCAAAACAGGGCAATGTTCCAAGAAGAAAATTTCAAGAAGCATACTGTACTCACACTTCTTTTCTTTTCTTTTTTTTTTAATAGAAAAGAAAATGGTGTGGAAAAATGCTGAACAGTAGGAATTGTTAAGGACATGCAAATGCAAATTACAAAAACCTATCAGCTCACACCAGTCAGAATGGCCATGTGCCTAAATTCTGTAAACAAAAAATGTTAAAGGGGATGTGGAGAAATGCGTACCCTCGGTGCTAAGTGGGATGTGGTAAGACCCACTAATGGAAACACAATGGAGGTGGTTCGAAAAGTTAAACATTGAGCTACCTTATGATCCAGCAGGCCCATTCTTGGACGTATAACCTAAGAAGACAGAATTGGAAAGACACAGGCAGGCAAATCTGCATTGCAGCAGTAGGACAATAGCCAAGATATGGAAGTAACCAAAAAGTCCACTAACAGATGGGTGGACAAAGAAGAACTGGTACATGTAGAGATGGAATATTTGCTAGGGAATAAAAATGAAACAATGCCATTTGCAACATCATAGAAGAATTTAGAAGTAATCACGCAAATTGTAGTAAGTAAGAAAGCGAAAGGCACCTATCCTGTGATATCACTTACAGGTGTTACCTAAAAATTGATACCAATGAAGATATTTCCACAGAGAAAGGCAATCACAGATTCATTACACAAACTTATGGTTCACCAAATGGAAAGGTGTGAGGATTGGATACTTTACGATATCGGGGTTAACACAGATATACAAACAGATGTGAAATACGTAATCACCAAAGACCTACGGAATACCAAGAGAAGGCTACTCAACACTGTGTCATAACCTACATGGGAAAAGGATCTGAAGAAGAATACATATATGTATTTGTGTAAAAGAACCACATCTTGCACACCTAGAACAAACAGAATAGTGTAATCCAATTTGCTCTGATAAAAAATAAAATTAAATTAAAAACACAAACAAGAAGTAATGACAGAAACTTAAGGGGCTTTTTCCTGGCACATTCCATGCTAATTTACAAGCTAGTAACTCGACTTCCAGAAAGGCTCTGCTGCCCTAGTAACCAGATTTCGTAATGGAGAAATGCTGCTGCCTTGTGGCCCTTTCCCACAACAGCAGCTTTCAACCCAGTGCAAAAGGTCACTAAATATTCACAATCATTGCAGACATGGAAATGACACCTGCCCTCAAACAAAATCCTGGGGTTGAAAATCGACCAAAAAATTCAAAAGAGGGCAACCTTCCAAGAAGAAAATTTCAAGAGGTATATTGTACTCACAGTGTTTTTCTTTTTTTCTTTAATAGAAAAGAAAAAGGCATGGAAAAATGCTGAACATTAGGAATTATTAAAGACATGCAAATCCAAATTACAAAAACCGATCAGCTCACACCAGTCAGAATGGCCATCAGCAAAAATGCTGCAAATAGTAAATGCTGAAGGGGTTGTGGGGAAATGCGTACCCCCGGTGCTAAGTGGGACGAGGTCAGACCCACTAATAAAAACACAATGGAGGTGCCTTGAAAAGGTAAACATTGAGCTACCAATCAATCAAGCATACCCACTGCTTTGCCTATCACCTGAGAAAATGAGAATCAAAAAGTCACAGGCTGGCACATCTGTACTCCAGCAACACTTACCATAGCCAACACCTGGAAGCAAGGAAAATGTCCTTCTACAGAGGAATGCACAAAGAAGGAGTGGCCCATGTACACAATGGAATATTACTCCACTAAAAAATATAAATTAAATTCAAAGAACAAACATAAGTAAGGAGACATCACCTTTTGTGGGTTTATCCGGGCACCTGCCACTCTAATTTATAACCGAGGAACATCACTGGCAGGAAGGTCCGTTTCCCTAGTACCAGCATGGGGAACGTAGAAATGCTGCCACCCTCTGGCCGTTACCTGCAACAGCAGCGTTAAAACCTGTGCTAATGGTCACTTCATATGAAAAAGTACTGCAGGGCGGTAAATGAAACATGCCCTCAAAATGTCTTGAGGGCGGTAATGGGCAAAAATTTCAAAACGTGGCACATACGTTAAGAAAACAATTTGAAGAAGTAAGCTGTCATCACAGTTTGAAAAAAATGAAAACGGATACGCCTTAAAGCGCAATTTGAACGGATTATTAGACGCGTGCAAATCCAACCACAAAGAGGTATCAGCCCACGCCAGTCAGAATAACCATCAGCAAGAAAACTACAAACACGAAATGCTGAAGGTGTTGTGGACAAATGCATACACTCAACATTAAGTGGGACGTAACCTGCAAAGAGCCACTAATGAGAACAGAATGGAGGCGCCTTTAAAAGGTATATATTGACCTCCTGTATGATCCAGCAGGCCCATTCCTGGACCCATAACCTAAGAAGACAGAATTGGAAAGACACAGGCAGGCCAATCTGCATTGCAGCAGTATTACAATAGCCAAGATATGGAAGCAACCAAAAAGTCCATCAACAGATGGGTGGACAGAGAAGAACTGGCACCTGTACAGATAGAATAGTTGCTTGGGAAAAGAAATGAAACAATGCCATTGGCAGCACCATAGATGAGTCTGGAAGTAATCACGCAACTTGTAGTGAGGCAGAAAGCGAAAGACACCTATCCTATGATATCACTTGTAGGTGCTACCTAAAAATTGCTACCAATGAAGATATTTCCACAGAGAAAGGCAATCACAGGTTCATTAAACAAACGTATGGTTCACCAAATGGAAACGTGTGAGGATTGGCTACATTACGATATTGGGGTTAACAGAGATATACAAACATATGTGAAATACGTAATCACCAAAGACCTACGGAATACCAAGAGAAGACTACTCAACATTGTGTCATAACCTACATGGGGAAAGGATACGAACAAGAACACCTATATGTATATGTGTAAAAGGAACACATCCTGCACAACTAGAACAAACAGAACAGTGTAATCAAATTGGCTCTGATAAAACATAAAAATTAGATTAAAAAAACGAACAAGAATTAAGGAGACATAAACTTAAGGGGCTTTTTCCTGGCACATTCCATTCTAGTTTACAAGCTAGTAACAGGGCCTCCAGAAAGGCTCTGCTGCCTTAGTAAACAGATTTCGTAATGGAGAAATGCTGCCGCCTTGTGGCCGTTTCCCACAAGAGCAGCTTTAAACCCAGTGCTACAGGTCACTACATATTCACAATCATTGCAGGCCTGTAAATGACACAGGCCCTGAAAAAAAAAATCCTGAGGTCGAAAATCGACCAAAAAATTCAAAACAGGGCAATGTTCCAAGAAGAAAATTTCAAGAAGCATACTGTACTCACACTTCTTTTCTTTTCTTTTTTTTTTAATAGAAAAGAAAATGGTGTGGAAAAATGCTGAACAGTAGGAATTGTTAAGGACATGCAAATGCAAATTACAAAAACCTATCAGCTCACACCAGTCAGAATGGCCATGTGCCTAAATTCTGTAAACAAAAAATGTTAAAGGGGATGTGGAGAAATGCGTACCCTCGGTGCTAAGTGGGATGTGGTAAGACCCACTAATGGAAACACAATGGAGGTGGTTCGAAAAGTTAAACATTGAGCTACCTTATGATCCAGCAGGCCCATTCTTGGACGTATAACCTAAGAAGACAGAATTGGAAAGACACAGGCAGGCAAATCTGCATTGCAGCAGTAGGACAATAGCCAAGATATGGAAGTAACCAAAAAGTCCACTAACAGATGGGTGGACAAAGAAGAACTGGTACATGTAGAGATGGAATATTTGCTAGGGAATAAAAATGAAACAATGCCATTTGCAACATCATAGAAGAATTTAGAAGTAATCACGCAAATTGTAGTAAGTAAGAAAGCGAAAGGCACCTATCCTGTGATATCACTTACAGGTGTTACCTAAAAATTGATACCAATGAAGATATTTCCACAGAGAAAGGCAATCACAGATTCATTACACAAACTTATGGTTCACCAAATGGAAAGGTGTGAGGATTGGATACTTTACGATATCGGGGTTAACACAGATATACAAACAGATGTGAAATACGTAATCACCAAAGACCTACGGAATACCAAGAGAAGGCTACTCAACACTGTGTCATAACCTACATGGGAAAAGGATCCGAAGAAGAATACATATATGTATTTGTGTAAAAGAACCACATCTTGCACACCTAGAACAAACAGAATAGTGTAATCCAATTTGCTCTGATAAAAAATAAAATTAAATTAAAAACACAAACAAGAAGTAATGACAGAAACTTAAGGGGCTTTTTCCTGGCACATTCCATGCTAATTTACAAGCTAGTAACTCGACTTCCAGAAAGGCTCTGCTGCCCTAGTAACCAGATTTCGTAATGGAGAAATGCTGCTGCCTTGTGGCCCTTTCCCACAACAGCAGCTTTCAACCCAGTGCAAAAGGTCACTAAATATTCACAATCATCGCAGACATGGAAATGACACCTGCCCTCAAACAAAATCCTGGGGTTGAAAATCGACCAAAAAATTCAAAAGAGGGCAACCTTCCAAGAAGAAAATTTCAAGAGGTATATTGTACTCACAGTGTTTTTCTTTTTTTCTTTAATAGAAAAGAAAAAGGCATGGAAAAATGCTGAACATTAGGAATTATTAAAGACATGCAAATCCAAATTACAAAAACCGATCAGCTCACACCAGTCAGAATGGCCATCAGCAAAAATGCTGCAAATAGTAAATGCTGAAGGGGTTGTGGGGAAATGCGTACCCCCGGTGCTAAGTGGGACGAGGTCAGAGCCACTAATGAAAACACAATGGAGGTGCCTTGAAAAGGTAAACATTGAGCTACCAATCAATCAAGCATACCCACTGCTTTGCCTATCACCTGAGAAAATGAGAATCAAAAAGTCACAGGCTGGCACACCTGTACTCCAGCAACACTTACCATAGCCAACACCTGGAAGCAAGGAAAATGTCCTTCTACAGAGGAATGCACAAAGAAGGAGTGGCCCATGTACACAATGGAATATTACTCCACTAAAAAATATAAATTAAATTCAAAGAACAAACATAAGTAAGGAGACATCACCTTTTGTGGGTTTATCCGGGCACCTGCCACTCTAATTTATAACCGAGGAACATCACTGGCAGGAAGGTCCGTTTCCCTAGTACCAGCATGGGGAACGTAGAAATGCTGCCACCCTCTGGCCGTTACCTGCAACAGCAGCGTTAAAACCTGTGCTAATGGTCACTTCATATGAAAAAGTACTGCAGGGCGGTAAATGAAACATGCCCTCAAAATGTCTTGAGGGCGGTAATGGGCAAAAATTTCAAAACGTGGCACATACGTTAAGAAAACAATTTGAAGAAGTAAGCTGTCATCACAGTTTGAAAAAAATGAAAACGGATACGCCTTAAAGCGCAATTTGAACGGATTATTAGACGCGTGCAAATCCAACCACAAAGAGGTATCAGCCCACGCCAGTCAGAATAACCATCAGCAAGAAAACTACAAACACGAAATGCTGAAGGTGTTGTGGACAAATGCATACACTCAACATTAAGTGGGACGTAACCTGCAAAGAGCCACTAATGAGAACAGAATGGAGGCGCCTTTAAAAGGTATATATTGACCTCCTGTATGATCCAGCAGGCCCATTCCTGGACCCATAACCTAAGAAGACAGAATTGGAAAGACACAGGCAGGCCAATCTGCATTGCAGCAGTATTACAATAGCCAAGATATGGAAGCAACCAAAAAGTCCATCAACAGATGGGTGGACAGAGAAGAACTGGCACCTGTACAGATAGAATAGTTGCTTGGGAAAAGAAATGAAACAATGCCATTGGCAGCACCATAGATGAGTCTGGAAGTAATCACGCAACTTGTAGTGAGGCAGAAAGCGAAAGACACCTATCCTATGATATCACTTGTAGGTGCTACCTAAAAATTGCTACCAATGAAGATATTTCCACAGAGAAAGGCAATCACAGGTTCATTAAACAAACGTATGGTTCACCAAATGGAAACGTGTGAGGATTGGCTACATTACGATATTGGGGTTAACAGAGATATACAAACATATGTGAAATACGTAATCACCAAAGACCTACGGAATACCAAGAGAAGACTACTCAACATTGTGTCATAACCTACATGGGGAAAGGATACGAACAAGAACACCTATATGTATATGTGTAAAAGGAACACATCCTGCACAACTAGAACAAACAGAACAGTGTAATCAAATTGGCTCTGATAAAACATAAAAATTAGATTAAAAAAACGAACAAGAAGTAAGGAGACATAAACTTAAGGGGCTTTTTCCTGGCACATTCCATTCTAGTTTACAAGCTAGTAACAGGACCTCCAGAAAGGCTCTGCTGCCTTAGTAAACAGATTTCGTAATGGAGAAATGCTGCCGCCTTGTGGCCGTTTCCCACAAGAGCAGCTTTAAACCCAGTGCTACAGGTCACTACATATTCACAATCATTGCAGGCCTGTAAATGACACAGGCCCTGAAAAAAAAAATCCTGAGGTCGAAAATCGACCAAAAAATTCAAAACAGGGCAATGTTCCAAGAAGAAAATTTCAAGAAGCATACTGTACTCACACTTCTTTTCTTTTCTTTTTTTTTTTAATAGAAAAGAAAATGGTGTGGAAAAATGCTGAACAGTAGGAATTGTTAAGGACATGCAAATGCAAATTACAAAAACCTATCAGCTCACACCAGTCAGAATGGCCATGTGCCTAAATTCTGTAAACAAAAAATGTTAAAGGGGATGTGGAGAAATGCGTACCCTCGGTGCTAAGTGGGATGTGGTAAGACCCACTAATGGAAACACAATGGAGGTGGTTCGAAAAGTTAAACATTGAGCTACCTTATGATCCAGCAGGCCCATTCTTGGACGTATAACCTAAGAAGACAGAATTGGAAAGACACAGGCAGGCAAATCTGCATTGCAGCAGTAGGACAATAGCCAAGATATGGAAGTAACCAAAAAGTCCACTAACAGATGGGTGGACAAAGAAGAACTGGTACATGTAGAGATGGAATATTTGCTAGGGAATAAAAATGAAACAATGCCATTTGCAACATCATAGAAGAATTTAGAAGTAATCACGCAAATTGTAGTAAGTAAGAAAGCGAAAGGCACCTATCCTGTGATATCACTTACAGGTGTTACCTAAAAATTGATACCAATGAAGATATTTCCACAGAGAAAGGCAATCACAGATTCATTACACAAACTTATGGTTCACCAAATGGAAAGGTGTGAGGATTGGATACTTTACGATATCGGGGTTAACACAGATATACAAACAGATGTGAAATACGTAATCACCAAAGACCTACGGAATACCAAGAGAAGGCTACTCAACACTGTGTCATAACCTACATGGGAAAAGGATCCGAAGAAGAATACATATATGTATTTGTGTAAAAGAACCACATCTTGCACACCTAGAACAAACAGAATAGTGTAATCCAATTTGCTCTGATAAAAAATAAAATTAAATTAAAAACACAAACAAGAAGTAATGACAGAAACTTAAGGGGCTTTTTCCTGGCACATTCCATGCTAATTTACAAGCTAGTAACTCGACTTCCAGAAAGGCTCTGCTGCCCTAGTAACCAGATTTCGTAATGGAGAAATGCTGCTGCCTTGTGGCCCTTTCCCACAACAGCAGCTTTCAACCCAGTGCAAAAGGTCACTAAATATTCACAATCATCGCAGACATGGAAATGACACCTGCCCTCAAACAAAATCCTGGGGTTGAAAATCGACCAAAAAATTCAAAAGAGGGCAACCTTCCAAGAAGAAAATTTCAAGAGGTATATTGTACTCACAGTGTTTTTCTTTTTTTCTTTAATAGAAAAGAAAAAGGCATGGAAAAATGCTGAACATTAGGAATTATTAAAGACATGCAAATCCAAATTACAAAAACCGATCAGCTCACACCAGTCAGAATGGCCATCAGCAAAAATGCTGCAAATAGTAAATGCTGAAGGGGTTGTGGGGAAATGCGTACCCCCGGTGCTAAGTGGGACGAGGTCAGAGCCACTAATGAAAACACAATGGAGGTGCCTTGAAAAGGTAAACATTGAGCTACCAATCAATCAAGCATACCCACTGCTTTGCCTATCACCTGAGAAAATGAGAATCAAAAAGTCACAGGCTGGCACACCTGTACTCCAGCAACACTTACCATAGCCAACACCTGGAAGCAAGGAAAATGTCCTTCTACAGAGGAATGCACAAAGAAGGAGTGGCCCATGTACACAATGGAATATTACTCCACTAAAAAATATAAATTAAATTCAAAGAACAAACATAAGTAAGGAGACATCACCTTTTGTGGGTTTATCCGGGCACCTGCCACTCTAATTTATAACCGAGGAACATCACTGGCAGGAAGGTCCGTTTCCCTAGTACCAGCATGGGGAACGTAGAAATGCTGCCACCCTCTGGCCGTTACCTGCAACAGCAGCGTTAAAACCTGTGCTAATGGTCACTTCATATGAAAAAGTACTGCAGGGCGGTAAATGAAACATGCCCTCAAAATGTCTTGAGGGCGGTAATGGGCAAAAATTTCAAAACGTGGCACATACGTTAAGAAAACAATTTGAAGAAGTAAGCTGTCATCACAGTTTGAAAAAAATGAAAACGGATACGCCTTAAAGCGCAATTTGAACGGATTATTAGACGCGTGCAAATCCAACCACAAAGAGGTATCAGCCCACGCCAGTCAGAATAACCATCAGCAAGAAAACTACAAACACGAAATGCTGAAGGTGTTGTGGACAAATGCATACACTCAACATTAAGTGGGACGTAACCTGCAAAGAGCCACTAATGAGAACAGAATGGAGGCGCCTTTAAAAGGTATATATTGACCTCCTGTATGATCCAGCAGGCCCATTCCTGGACCCATAACCTAAGAAGACAGAATTGGAAAGACACAGGCAGGCCAATCTGCATTGCAGCAGTATTACAATAGCCAAGATATGGAAGCAACCAAAAAGTCCATCAACAGATGGGTGGACAGAGAAGAACTGGCACCTGTACAGATAGAATAGTTGCTTGGGAAAAGAAATGAAACAATGCCATTGGCAGCACCATAGATGAGTCTGGAAGTAATCACGCAACTTGTAGTGAGGCAGAAAGCGAAAGACACCTATCCTATGATATCACTTGTAGGTGCTACCTAAAAATTGCTACCAATGAAGATATTTCCACAGAGAAAGGCAATCACAGGTTCATTAAACAAACGTATGGTTCACCAAATGGAAACGTGTGAGGATTGGCTACATTACGATATTGGGGTTAACAGAGATATACAAACATATGTGAAATACGTAATCACCAAAGACCTACGGAATACCAAGAGAAGACTACTCAACATTGTGTCATAACCTACATGGGGAAAGGATACGAACAAGAACACCTATATGTATATGTGTAAAAGGAACACATCCTGCACAACTAGAACAAACAGAACAGTGTAATCAAATTGGCTCTGATAAAACATAAAAATTAGATTAAAAAAACGAACAAGAAGTAAGGAGACATAAACTTAAGGGGCTTTTTCCTGGCACATTCCATTCTAGTTTACAAGCTAGTAACAGGACCTCCAGAAAGGCTCTGCTGCCTTAGTAAACAGATTTCGTAATGGAGAAATGCTGCCGCCTTGTGGCCGTTTCCCACAAGAGCAGCTTTAAACCCAGTGCTACAGGTCACTACATATTCACAATCATTGCAGGCCTGTAAATGACACAGGCCCTGAAAAAAAAAATCCTGAGGTCGAAAATCGACCAAAAAATTCAAAACAGGGCAATGTTCCAAGAAGAAAATTTCAAGAAGCATACTGTACTCACACTTCTTTTCTTTTCTTTTTTTTTTTAATAGAAAAGAAAATGGTGTGGAAAAATGCTGAACAGTAGGAATTGTTAAGGACATGCAAATGCAAATTACAAAAACCTATCAGCTCACACCAGTCAGAATGGCCATGTGCCTAAATTCTGTAAACAAAAAATGTTAAAGGGGATGTGGAGAAATGCGTACCCTCGGTGCTAAGTGGGATGTGGTAAGACCCACTAATGGAAACACAATGGAGGTGGTTCGAAAAGTTAAACATTGAGCTACCTTATGATCCAGCAGGCCCATTCTTGGACGTATAACCTAAGAAGACAGAATTGGAAAGACACAGGCAGGCAAATCTGCATTGCAGCAGTAGGACAATAGCCAAGATATGGAAGTAACCAAAAAGTCCACTAACAGATGGGTGGACAAAGAAGAACTGGTACATGTAGAGATGGAATATTTGCTAGGGAATAAAAATGAAACAATGCCATTTGCAACATCATAGAAGAATTTAGAAGTAATCACGCAAATTGTAGTAAGTAAGAAAGCGAAAGGCACCTATCCTGTGATATCACTTACAGGTGTTACCTAAAAATTGATACCAATGAAGATATTTCCACAGAGAAAGGCAATCACAGATTCATTACACAAACTTATGGTTCACCAAATGGAAAGGTGTGAGGATTGGATACTTTACGATATCGGGGTTAACACAGATATACAAACAGATGTGAAATACGTAATCACCAAAGACCTACGGAATACCAAGAGAAGGCTACTCAACACTGTGTCATAACCTACATGGGAAAAGGATCCGAAGAAGAATACATATATGTATTTGTGTAAAAGAACCACATCTTGCACACCTAGAACAAACAGAATAGTGTAATCCAATTTGCTCTGATAAAAAATAAAATTAAATTAAAAACACAAACAAGAAGTAATGACAGAAACTTAAGGGGCTTTTTCCTGGCACATTCCATGCTAATTTACAAGCTAGTAACTCGACTTCCAGAAAGGCTCTGCTGCCCTAGTAACCAGATTTCGTAATGGAGAAATGCTGCTGCCTTGTGGCCCTTTCCCACAACAGCAGCTTTCAACCCAGTGCAAAAGGTCACTAAATATTCACAATCATCGCAGACATGGAAATGACACCTGCCCTCAAACAAAATCCTGGGGTTGAAAATCGACCAAAAAATTCAAAAGAGGGCAACCTTCCAAGAAGAAAATTTCAAGAGGTATATTGTACTCACAGTGTTTTTCTTTTTTTCTTTAATAGAAAAGAAAAAGGCATGGAAAAATGCTGAACATTAGGAATTATTAAAGACATGCAAATCCAAATTACAAAAACCGATCAGCTCACACCAGTCAGAATGGCCATCAGCAAAAATGCTGCAAATAGTAAATGCTGAAGGGGTTGTGGGGAAATGCGTACCCCTGGTGCTAAGTGGGACGAGGTCAGAGCCACTAATGAAAACACAATGGAGGTGCCTTGAAAAGGTAAACATTGAGCTACCAATCAATCAAGCATACCCACTGCTTTGCCTATCACCTGAGAAAATGAGAATCAAAAAGTCACAGGCTGGCACACCTGTACTCCAGCAACACTTACCATAGCCAACACCTGGAAGCAAGGAAAATGTCCTTCTACAGAGGAATGCACAAAGAAGGAGTGGCCCATGTACACAATGGAATATTACTCCACTAAAAAATATAAATTAAATTCAAAGAACAAACATAAGTAAGGAGACATCACCTTTTGTGGGTTTATCCGGGCACCTGCCACTCTAATTTATAACCGAGGAACATCACTGGCAGGAAGGTCCGTTTCCCTAGTACCAGCATGGGGAACGTAGAAATGCTGCCACCCTCTGGCCGTTACCTGCAACAGAAGCGTTAAAACCTGTGCTAATGGTCACTTCATATGAAAAAGTACTGCAGGGCGGTAAATGAAACATGCCCTCAAAATGTCTTGAGGGCGGTAATGGGCAAAAATTTCAAAACGTGGCACATACGTTAAGAAAACAATTTGAAGAAGTAAGCTGTCATCACAGTTTGAAAAAAATGAAAACGGATACGCCTTAAAGCGCAATTTGAACGGATTATTAGACGCGTGCAAATCCAACCACAAAGAGGTATCAGCCCACGCCAGTCAGAATAACCATCAGCAAGAAAACTACAAACACGAAATGCTGAAGGTGTTGTGGACAAATGCATACACTCAACATTAAGTGGGACGTAACCTGCAAAGAGCCACTAATGAGAACAGAATGGAGGCGCCTTTAAAAGGTATATATTGACCTCCTGTATGATCCAGCAGGCCCATTCCTGGACCCATAACCTAGGAAGACAGAATTGGAAAGACACAGGCAGGCCAATCTGCATTGCAGCAGTATTACAATAGCCAAGATATGGAAGCAACCAAAAAGTCCATCAACAGATGGGTGGACAGAGAAGAACTGGCACCTGTACAGATAGAATAGTTGCTTGGGAAAAGAAATGAAACAATGCCATTGGCAGCACCATAGATGAGTCTGGAAGTAATCACGCAACTCGTAGTGAGGCAGAAAGCGAAAGACACCTATCCTATGATATCACTTGTAGGTGCTACCTAAAAATTGCTACCAATGAAGATATTTCCACAGAGAAAGGCAATCACAGGTTCATTAAACAAACGTATGGTTCACCAAATGGAAACGTGTGAGGATTGGCTACATTACAATATTGCGGTTAACAGAGATATACAAACATATGTGAAATACGTAATCACCAAAGACCTACGGAATACCAAGAGAAGACTACTCAACATTGTGTCATAACCTACATGGGGAAAGGATACGAACAAGAACACCTATATGTATATGTGTAAAAGGAACACATCCTGCACAACTAGAACAAACAGAACAGTGTAATCAAATTGGCTCTGATAAAACATAAAAATTAGATTAAAAAAACGAACAAGAAGTAAGGAGACATAAACTTAAGGGGCTTTTTCCTGGCACATTCCATTCTAGTTTACAAGCTAGTAACAGGACCTCCAGAAAGGCTCTGCTGCCTTAGTAAACAGATTTCGTAATGGAGAAATGCTGCCGCCTTGTGGCCGTTTCCCACAAGAGCAGCTTTAAACCCAGTGCTACAGGTCACTACATATTCACAATCATTGCAGGCCTGTAAATGACACAGGCCCTGAAAAAAAAAATCCTGAGGTCGAACATCGACCAAAAAATTCAAAACAGGGCAATGTTCCAAGAAGAAAATTTCAAGAAGCATACTGTACTCACACTTCTTTTCTTTTCTTTTTTTTTTAATAGAAAAGAAAATGGTGTGGAAAAATGCTGAACATTAGGAATTGTTAAGGACATGCAAATGCAAATTACGAAAACCTATCAGCTCACACCAGTCAGAATGGCCATGTGCCAAAATTCTGTAAACAAAAAATGTTAAAGGGGATGTGGAGAAATGCGTACCCTCAGTGCTAAGTGGGATGTGGTAAGACCCACTAATGGAAACACAATGGAGGTGGTTCGAAAAGTTAAACATTGAGCTACCTTATGATCCAGCAGGCCCATTCTTGGACGTATAACCTAAGAAGACAGAATTGGAAAGACACAGGCAGGCAAATCTGCATTGCAGCAGTAGGACAATAGCCAAGATATGGAAGTAACCAAAAAGTCCACTAACAGATGGGTGGACAAAGAAGAACTGGTACATGTAGAGATGGAATATTTGCTAGGGAATAAAAATGAAACAATGCCATTTGCAACATCATAGAAGAATTTAGAAGTAATCACGCAAATTGTAGTAAGTAAGAAAGCGAAAGGCACCTATCCTGTGATATCACTTACAGGTGTTACCTAAAAATTGATACCAATGAAGATATTTCCACAGAGAAAGGCAATCACAGATTCATTACACAAACTTATGGTTCACCAAATGGAAAGGTGTGAGGATTGGATACTTTACGATATCGGGGTTAACACAGATATACAAACAGATGTGAAATACGTAATCACCAAAGACCTACGGAATACCAAGAGAAGGCTACTCAACACTGTGTCATAACCTACATGGGAAAAGGATCCGAAGAAGAATACATATATGTATTTGTGTAAAAGAACCACATCTTGCACACCTAGAACAAACAGAATAGTGTAATCCAATTTGCTCTGATAAAAAATAAAATTAAATTAAAAACACAAACAAGAAGTAATGACAGAAACTTAAGGGGCTTTTTCCTGGCACATTCCATGCTAATTTACAAGCTAGTAACTCGACTTCCAGAAAGGCTCTGCTGCCCTAGTAACCAGATTTCGTAATGGAGAAATGCTGCTGCCTTGTGGCCCTTTCCCACAACAGCAGCTTTCAACCCAGTGCAAAAGGTCACTAAATATTCACAATCATCACAGACATGGAAATGACACCTGCCCTCAAACAAAATCCTGGGGTTGAAAATCGACCAAAAAATTCAAAAGAGGGCAACCTTCCAAGAAGAAAATTTCAAGAGGTATATTGTACTCACAGTGTTTTTCTTTTTTTCTTTAATAGAAAAGAAAAAGGCATGGAAAAATGCTGAACATTAGGAATTATTAAAGACATGCAAATCCAAATTACAAAAACCGATCAGCTCACACCAGTCAGAATGGCCATCAGCAAAAATGCTGCAAATAGTAAATGCTGAAGGGGTTGTGGGGAAATGCGTACCCCCGGTGCTAAGTGGGACGAGGTCAGAGCCACTAATGAAAACACAATGGAGGTGCCTTGAAAAGGTAAACATTGAGCTACCAATCAATCAAGCATACCCACTGCTTTGCCTATCACCTGAGAAAATGAGAATCAAAAAGTCACAGGCTGGCACACCTGTACTCCAGCAACACTTACCATAGCCAACACCTGGAAGCAAGGAAAATGTCCTTCTACAGAGGAATGCACAAAGAAGGAGTGGCCCATGTACACAATGGAATATTACTCCACTAAAAAATATAAATTAAATTCAAAGAACAAACATAAGTAAGGAGACATCACCTTTTGTGGGTTTATCCGGGCACCTGCCACTCTAATTTATAACCGAGGAACATCACTGGCAGGAAGGTCCGTTTCCCTAGTACCAGCATGGGGAACGTAGAAATGCTGCCACCCTCTGGCCGTTACCTGCAACAGCAGCGTTAAAACCTGTGCTAATGGTCACTTCATATGAAAAAGTACTGCAGGGCGGTAAATGAAACATGCCCTCAAAATGTCTTGAGGGCGGTAATGGGCAAAAATTTCAAAACGTGGCACATACGTTAAGAAAACAATTTGAAGAAGTAAGCTGTCATCACAGTTTGAAAAAAATGAAAACGGATACGCCTTAAAGCGCAATTTGAACGGATTATTAGACGCGTGCAAATCCAACCACAAAGAGGTATCAGCCCACGCCAGTCAGAATAACCATCAGCAAGAAAACTACAAACACGAAATGCTGAAGGTGTTGTGGACAAATGCATACACTCAACATTAAGTGGGACGTAACCTGCAAAGAGCCACTAATGAGAACAGAATGGAGGCGCCTTTAAAAGGTATATATTGACCTCCTGTATGATCCAGCAGGCCCATTCCTGGACCCATAACCTAAGAAGACAGAATTGGAAAGACACAGGCAGGCCAATCTGCATTGCAGCAGTATTACAATAGCCAAGATATGGAAGCAACCAAAAAGTCCATCAACAGATGGGTGGACAGAGAAGAACTGGCACCTGTACAGATAGAATAGTTGCTTGGGAAAAGAAATGAAACAATGCCATTGGCAGCACCATAGATGAGTCTGGAAGTAATCACGCAACTTGTAGTGAGGCAGAAAGCGAAAGACACCTATCCTATGATATCACTTGTAGGTGCTACCTAAAAATTGCTACCAATGAAGATATTTCCACAGAGAAAGGCAATCACAGGTTCATTAAACAAACGTATGGTTCACCAAATGGAAACGTGTGAGGATTGGCTACATTACAATATTGCGGTTAACAGAGATATACAAACATATGTGAAATACGTAATCACCAAAGACCTACGGAATACCAAGAGAAGACTACTCAACATTGTGTCATAACCTACATGGGGAAAGGATACGAACAAGAACACCTATATGTATATGTGTAAAAGGAACACATCCTGCACAACTAGAACAAACAGAACAGTGTAATCAAATTGGCTCTGATAAAACATAAAAATTAGATTAAAAAAACGAACAAGAAGTAAGGAGACATAAACTTAAGGGGCTTTTTCCTGGCACATTCCATTCTAGTTTACAAGCTAGTAACAGGACCTCCAGAAAGGCTCTGCTGCCTTAGTAAACAGATTTCGTAATGGAGAAATGCTGCCGCCTTGTGGCCGTTTCCCACAAGAGCAGCTTTAAACCCAGTGCTACAGGTCACTACATATTCACAATCATTGCAGGCCTGTAAATGACAGAGGCCCTGAAAAAAAAATCCTGAGGTCGAAAATCGACCAAAAAATTCAAAACAGGGCAATGTTCCAAGAAGAAAATTTCAAGAAGCATACTCTACTCACACTTCTTTTCTTTTCTTTTTTTTTTTAATAGAAAAGAAAATGGTGTGGAAAAATGCTGAACAGTAGGAATTGTTAAGGACATGCAAATGCAAATTACGAAAACCTATCAGCTCACACCAGTCAGAATGGCCATGTGCCTAAATTCTGTAAACAAAAAATGTTAAAGGGGATGTGGAGAAATGCGTACCCTCAGTGCTAAGTGGGATGTGGTAAGACCCACTAATGGAAACACAATGGAGGTGGTTCGAAAAGTTAAACATTGAGCTACCTTATGATCCAGCAGGCCCATTCTTGGACGTATAACCTAAGAAGACAGAATTGGAAAGACACAGGCAGGCAAATCTGCATTGCAGCAGTAGGACAATAGCCAAGATATGGAAGTAACCAAAAAGTCCACTAACAGATGGGTGGACAAAGTAGAACTGGTACATGTAGAGATGGAATATTTGCTAGGGAATAAAAATGAAACAATGCCATTTGCAACATCATAGAAGAATTTAGAAGTAATCACGCAAATTGTAGTAAGTAAGAAAGCGAAAGGCACCTATCCTGTGATATCACTTACAGGTGTTACCTAAAAATTGATACCAATGAAGATATTTCCACAGAGAAAGGCAATCACAGATTCATTACACAAACTTACGGTTCACCAAATGGAAAGGTGTGAGGATTGGATACTTTACGATATCGGGGTTAACACAGATATACAAACAGATGTGAAATACGTAATCACCAAAGACCTACGGAATACCAAGAGAAGGCTACTCAACACTGTGTCATAACCTACATGGGAAAAGGATCCGAAGAAGAATACATATATGTATTTGTGTAAAAGAACCACATCTTGCACACCTAGAACAAACAGAATAGTGTAATCCAATTTGCTCTGATAAAAAATAAAATTAAATTAAAAACACAAACAAGAAGTAATGACAGAAACTTAAGGGGCTTTTTCCTGGCACATTCCATGCTAATTTACAAGCTAGTAACTCGACTTCCAGAAAGGCTCTGCTGCCCTAGTAACCAGATTTCGTAATGGAGAAATGCTGCTGCCTTGTGGCCCTTTCCCACAACAGCAGCTTTCAACCCAGTGCAAAAGGTCACTAAATATTCACAATCATCGCAGACATGGAAATGACACCTGCCCTCAAACAAAATCCTGGGGTTGAAAATCGACCAAAAAATTCAAAAGAGGGCAACCTTCCAAGAAGAAAATTTCAAGAGGTATATTGTACTCACAGTGTTTTTCTTTTTTTCTTTAATAGAAAAGAAAAAGGCATGGAAAAATGCTGAACATTAGGAATTATTAAAGACATGCAAATCCAAATTACAAAAACCGATCAGCTCACACCAGTCAGAATGGCCATCAGCAAAAATGCTGCAAATAGTAAATGCTGAAGGGGTTGTGGGGAAATGCGTACCCCCGGTGCTAAGTGGGACGAGGTCAGAGCCACTAATGAAAACACAATGGAGGTGCCTTGAAAAGGTAAACATTGAGCTACCAATCAATCAAGCATACCCACTGCTTTGCCTATCACCTGAGAAAATGAGAATCAAAAAGTCACAGGCTGGCACACCTGTACTCCAGCAACACTTACCATAGCCAACACCTGGAAGCAAGGAAAATGTCCTTCTACAGAGGAATGCACAAAGAAGGAGTGGCCCATGTACACAATGGAATATTACTCCACTAAAAAATATAAATTAAATTCAAAGAACAAACATAAGTAAGGAGACATCACCTTTTGTGGGTTTATCCGGGCACCTGCCACTCTAATTTATAACCGAGGAACATCACTGGCAGGAAGGTCCGTTTCCCTAGTACCAGCATGGGGAACGTAGAAATGCTGCCACCCTCTGGCCGTTACCTGCAACAGCAGCGTTAAAACCTGTGCTAATGGTCACTTCATATGAAAAAGTACTGCAGGGCGGTAAATGAAACATGCCCTCAAAATGTCTTGAGGGCGGTAATGGGCAAAAATTTCAAAACGTGGCACATACGTTAAGAAAACAATTTGAAGAAGTAAGCTGTCATCACAGTTTGAAAAAAATGAAAACGGATACGCCTTAAAGCGCAATTTGAACGGATTATTAGACGCGTGCAAATCCAACCACAAAGAGGTATCAGCCCACGCCAGTCAGAATAACCATCAGCAAGAAAACTACAAACACGAAATGCTGAAGGTGTTGTGGACAAATGCATACACTCAACATTAAGTGGGACGTAACCTGCAAAGAGCCACTAATGAGAACAGAAT
Organism: Eubalaena glacialis; assembly: GCF_028564815.1. Classification (NCBI taxonomy): domain Eukaryota; kingdom Metazoa; phylum Chordata; class Mammalia; order Artiodactyla; family Balaenidae; genus Eubalaena; species Eubalaena glacialis. Next base: position 67,194,232 of record NC_083718.1, on the reverse strand, counting down.
GGAGGCGCCTTTAAAAGGTATATATTGACCTCCTGTATGATCCAGCAGGCCCATTCCTGGACCCATAACCTAAGAAGACAGAATTGGAAAGACACAGGCAGGCCAATCTGCATTGCAGCAGTATTACAATAGCCAAGATATGGAAGCAACCAAAAAGTCCATCAACAGATGGGTGGACAGAGAAGAACTGGCACCTGTACAGATAGAATAGTTGCTTGGGAAAAGAAATGAAACAATGCCATTGGCAGCACCATAGATGAGTCTGGAAGTAATCACGCAACTTGTAGTGAGGCAGAAAGCGAAAGACACCTATCCTATGATATCACTTGTAGGTGCTACCTAAAAATTGCTACCAATGAAGATATTTCCACAGAGAAAGGCAATCACAGGTTCATTAAACAAACGTATGGTTCACCAAATGGAAACGTGTGAGGATTGGCTACATTACAATATTGCGGTTAACAGAGATATACAAACATATGTGAAATACGTAATCACCAAAGACCTACGGAATACCAAGAGAAGACTACTCAACATTGTGTCATAACCTACATGGGGAAAGGATACGAACAAGAACACCTATATGTATATGTGTAAAAGGAACACATCCTGCACAACTAGAACAAACAGAACAGTGTAATCAAATTGGCTCTGATAAAACATAAAAATTAGATTAAAAAAACGAACAAGAAGTAAGGAGACATAAACTTAAGGGGCTTTTTCCTGGCACATTCCATTCTAGTTTACAAGCTAGTAACAGGACCTCCAGAAAGGCTCTGCTGCCTTAGTAAACAGATTTCGTAATGGAGAAATGCTGCCGCCTTGTGGCCGTTTCCCACAAGAGCAGCTTTAAACCCAGTGCTACAGGTCACTACATATTCACAATCATTGCAGGCCTGTAAATGACAGAGGCCCTGAAAAAAAAATCCTGAGGTCGAAAATCGACCAAAAAATTCAAAACAGGGCAATGTTCCAAGAAGAAAATTTCAAGAAGCATACTCTACTCACACTTCTTTTCTTTTCTTTTTTTTTTTAATAGAAAAGAAAATGGTGTGGAAAAATGCTGAACAGTAGGAATTGTTAAGGACATGCAAATGCAAATTACGAAAACCTATCAGCTCACACCAGTCAGAATGGCCATGTGCCTAAATTCTGTAAACAAAAAATGTTAAAGGGGATGTGGAGAAATGCGTACCCTCAGTGCTAAGTGGGATGTGGTAAGACCCACTAATGGAAACACAATGGAGGTGGTTCGAAAAGTTAAACATTGAGCTACCTTATGATCCAGCAGGCCCATTCTTGGACGTATAACCTAAGAAGACAGAATTGGAAAGACACAGGCAGGCAAATCTGCATTGCAGCAGTAGGACAATAGCCAAGATATGGAAGTAACCAAAAAGTCCACTAACAGATGGGTGGACAAAGTAGAACTGGTACATGTAGAGATGGAATATTTGCTAGGGAATAAAAATGAAACAATGCCATTTGCAACATCATAGAAGAATTTAGAAGTAATCACGCAAATTGTAGTAAGTAAGAAAGCGAAAGGCACCTATCCTGTGATATCACTTACAGGTGTTACCTAAAAATTGATACCAATGAAGATATTTCCACAGAGAAAGGCAATCACAGATTCATTACACAAACTTACGGTTCACCAAATGGAAAGGTGTGAGGATTGGATACTTTACGATATCGGGGTTAACACAGATATACAAACAGATGTGAAATACGTAATCACCAAAGACCTACGGAATACCAAGAGAAGGCTACTCAACACTGTGTCATAACCTACATGGGAAAAGGATCCGAAGAAGAATACATATATGTATTTGTGTAAAAGAACCACATCTTGCACACCTAGAACAAACAGAATAGTGTAATCCAATTTGCTCTGATAAAAAATAAAATTAAATTAAAAACACAAACAAGAAGTAATGACAGAAACTTAAGGGGCTTTTTCCTGGCACATTCCATGCTAATTTACAAGCTAGTAACTCGACTTCCAGAAAGGCTCTGCTGCCCTAGTAACCAGATTTCGTAATGGAGAAATGCTGCTGCCTTGTGGCCCTTTCCCACAACAGCAGCTTTCAACCCAGTGCAAAAGGTCACTAAATATTCACAATCATCGCAGACATGGAAATGACACCTGCCCTCAAACAAAATCCTGGGGTTGAAAATCGACCAAAAAATTCAAAAGAGGGCAACCTTCCAAGAAGAAAATTTCAAGAGGTATATTGTACTCACAGTGTTTTTCTTTTTTTCTTTAATAGAAAAGAAAAAGGCATGGAAAAATGCTGAACATTAGGAATTATTAAAGACATGCAAATCCAAATTACAAAAACCGATCAGCTCACACCAGTCAGAATGGCCATCAGCAAAAATGCTGCAAATAGTAAATGCTGAAGGGGTTGTGGGGAAATGCGTACCCCCGGTGCTAAGTGGGACGAGGTCAGAGCCACTAATGAAAACACAATGGAGGTGCCTTGAAAAGGTAAACATTGAGCTACCAATCAATCAAGCATACCCACTGCTTTGCCTATCACCTGAGAAAATGAGAATCAAAAAGTCACAGGCTGGCACACCTGTACTCCAGCAACACTTACCATAGCCAACACCTGGAAGCAAGGAAAATGTCCTTCTACAGAGGAATGCACAAAGAAGGAGTGGCCCATGTACACAATGGAATATTACTCCACTAAAAAATATAAATTAAATTCAAAGAACAAACATAAGTAAGGAGACATCACCTTTTGTGGGTTTATCCGGGCACCTGCCACTCTAATTTATAACCGAGGAACATCACTGGCAGGAAGGTCCGTTTCCCTAGTACCAGCATGGGGAACGTAGAAATGCTGCCACCCTCTGGCCGTTACCTGCAACAGCAGCGTTAAAACCTGTGCTAATGGTCACTTCATATGAAAAAGTACTGCAGGGCGGTAAATGAAACATGCCCTCAAAATGTCTTGAGGGCGGTAATGGGCAAAAATTTCAAAACGTGGCACATACGTTAAGAAAACAATTTGAAGAAGTAAGCTGTCATCACAGTTTGAAAAAAATGAAAACGGATACGCCTTAAAGCGCAATTTGAACGGATTATTAGACGCGTGCAAATCCAACCACAAAGAGGTATCAGCCCACGCCAGTCAGAATAACCATCAGCAAGAAAACTACAAACACGAAATGCTGAAGGTGTTGTGGACAAATGCATACACTCAACATTAAGTGGGACGTAACCTGCAAAGAGCCACTAATGAGAACAGAATGGAGGCGCCTTTAAAAGGTATATATTGACCTCCTGTATGATCCAGCAGGCCCATTCCTGGACCCATAACCTAAGAAGACAGAATTGGAAAGACACAGGCAGGCCAATCTGCATTGCAGCAGTATTACAATAGCCAAGATATGGAAGCAACCAAAAAGTCCATCAACAGATGGGTGGACAGAGAAGAACTGGCACCTGTACAGATAGAATAGTTGCTTGGGAAAAGAAATGAAACAATGCCATTGGCAGCACCATAGATGAGTCTGGAAGTAATCACGCAACTTGTAGTGAGGCAGAAAGCGAAAGACACCTATCCTATGATATCACTTGTAGGTGCTACCTAAAAATTGCTACCAATGAAGATATTTCCACAGAGAAAGGCAATCACAGGTTCATTAAACAAACGTATGGTTCACCAAATGGAAACGTGTGAGGATTGGCTACATTACAATATTGCGGTTAACAGAGATATACAAACATATGTGAAATACGTAATCACCAAAGACCTACGGAATACCAAGAGAAGACTACTCAACATTGTGTCATAACCTACATGGGGAAAGGATACGAACAAGAACACCTATATGTATATGTGTAAAAGGAACACATCCTGCACAACTAGAACAAACAGAACAGTGTAATCAAATTGGCTCTGATAAAACATAAAAATTAGATTAAAAAAACGAACAAGAAGTAAGGAGACATAAACTTAAGGGGCTTTTTCCTGGCACATTCCATTCTAGTTTACAAGCTAGTAACAGGACCTCCAGAAAGGCTCTGCTGCCTTAGTAAACAGATTTCGTAATGGAGAAATGCTGCCGCCTTGTGGCCGTTTCCCACAAGAGCAGCTTTAAACCCAGTGCTACAGGTCACTACATATTCACAATCATTGCAGGCCTGTAAATGACAGAGGCCCTGAAAAAAAAATCCTGAGGTCGAAAATCGACCAAAAAATTCAAAACAGGGCAATGTTCCAAGAAGAAAATTTCAAGAAGCATACTCTACTCACACTTCTTTTCTTTTCTTTTTTTTTTTAATAGAAAAGAAAATGGTGTGGAAAAATGCTGAACAGTAGGAATTGTTAAGGACATGCAAATGCAAATTACGAAAACCTATCAGCTCACACCAGTCAGAATGGCCATGTGCCTAAATTCTGTAAACAAAAAATGTTAAAGGGGATGTGGAGAAATGCGTACCCTCAGTGCTAAGTGGGATGTGGTAAGACCCACTAATGGAAACACAATGGAGGTGGTTCGAAAAGTTAAACATTGAGCTACCTTATGATCCAGCAGGCCCATTCTTGGACGTATAACCTAAGAAGACAGAATTGGAAAGACACAGGCAGGCAAATCTGCATTGCAGCAGTAGGACAATAGCCAAGATATGGAAGTAACCAAAAAGTCCACTAACAGATGGGTGGACAAAGTAGAACTGGTACATGTAGAGATGGAATATTTGCTAGGGAATAAAAATGAAACAATGCCATTTGCAACATCATAGAAGAATTTAGAAGTAATCACGCAAATTGTAGTAAGTAAGAAAGCGAAAGGCACCTATCCTGTGATATCACTTACAGGTGTTACCTAAAAATTGATACCAATGAAGATATTTCCACAGAGAAAGGCAATCACAGATTCATTACACAAACTTACGGTTCACCAAATGGAAAGGTGTGAGGATTGGATACTTTACGATATCGGGGTTAACACAGATATACAAACAGATGTGAAATACGTAATCACCAAAGACCTACGGAATACCAAGAGAAGGCTACTCAACACTGTGTCATAACCTACATGGGAAAAGGATCCGAAGAAGAATACATATATGTATTTGTGTAAAAGAACCACATCTTGCACACCTAGAACAAACAGAATAGTGTAATCCAATTTGCTCTGATAAAAAATAAAATTAAATTAAAAACACAAACAAGAAGTAATGACAGAAACTTAAGGGGCTTTTTCCTGGCACATTCCATGCTAATTTACAAGCTAGTAACTCGACTTCCAGAAAGGCTCTGCTGCCCTAGTAACCAGATTTCGTAATGGAGAAATGCTGCTGCCTTGTGGCCCTTTCCCACAACAGCAGCTTTCAACCCAGTGCAAAAGGTCACTAAATATTCACAATCATCGCAGACATGGAAATGACACCTGCCCTCAAACAAAATCCTGGGGTTGAAAATCGACCAAAAAATTCAAAAGAGGGCAACCTTCCAAGAAGAAAATTTCAAGAGGTATATTGTACTCACAGTGTTTTTCTTTTTTTCTTTAATAGAAAAGAAAAAGGCATGGAAAAATGCTGAACATTAGGAATTATTAAAGACATGCAAATCCAAATTACAAAAACCGATCAGCTCACACCAGTCAGAATGGCCATCAGCAAAAATGCTGCAAATAGTAAATGCTGAAGGGGTTGTGGGGAAATGCGTACCCCCGGTGCTAAGTGGGACGAGGTCAGAGCCACTAATGAAAACACAATGGAGGTGCCTTGAAAAGGTAAACATTGAGCTACCAATCAATCAAGCATACCCACTGCTTTGCCTATCACCTGAGAAAATGAGAATCAAAAAGTCACAGGCTGGCACACCTGTACTCCAGCAACACTTACCATAGCCAACACCTGGAAGCAAGGAAAATGTCCTTCTACAGAGGAATGCACAAAGAAGGAGTGGCCCATGTACACAATGGAATATTACTCCACTAAAAAATATAAATTAAATTCAAAGAACAAACATAAGTAAGGAGACATCACCTTTTGTGGGTTTATCCGGGCACCTGCCACTCTAATTTATAACCGAGGAACATCACTGGCAGGAAGGTCCGTTTCCCTAGTACCAGCATGGGGAACGTAGAAATGCTGCCACCCTCTGGCCGTTACCTGCAACAGCAGCGTTAAAACCTGTGCTAATGGTCACTTCATATGAAAAAGTACTGCAGGGCGGTAAATGAAACATGCCCTCAAAATGTCTTGAGGGCGGTAATGGGCAAAAATTTCAAAACGTGGCACATACGTTAAGAAAACAATTTGAAGAAGTAAGCTGTCATCACAGTTTGAAAAAAATGAAAACGGATACGCCTTAAAGCGCAATTTGAACGGATTATTAGACGCGTGCAAATCCAACCACAAAGAGGTATCAGCCCACGCCAGTCAGAATAACCATCAGCAAGAAAACTACAAACACGAAATGCTGAAGGTGTTGTGGACAAATGCATACACTCAACATTAAGTGGGACGTAACCTGCAAAGAGCCACTAATGAGAACAGAATGGAGGCGCCTTTAAAAGGTATATATTGACCTCCTGTATGATCCAGCAGGCCCATTCCTGGACCCATAACCTAAGAAGACAGAATTGGAAAGACACAGGCAGGCCAATCTGCATTGCAGCAGTATTACAATAGCCAAGATATGGAAGCAACCAAAAAGTCCATCAACAGATGGGTGGACAGAGAAGAACTGGCACCTGTACAGATAGAATAGTTGCTTGGGAAAAGAAATGAAACAATGCCATTGGCAGCACCATAGATGAGTCTGGAAGTAATCACGCAACTTGTAGTGAGGCAGAAAGCGAAAGACACCTATCCTATGATATCACTTGTAGGTGCTACCTAAAAATTGCTACCAATGAAGATATTTCCACAGAGAAAGGCAATCACAGGTTCATTAAACAAACGTATGGTTCACCAAATGGAAACGTGTGAGGATTGGCTACATTACAATATTGCGGTTAACAGAGATATACAAACATATGTGAAATACGTAATCACCAAAGACCTACGGAATACCAAGAGAAGACTACTCAACATTGTGTCATAACCTACATGGGGAAAGGATACGAACAAGAACACCTATATGTATATGTGTAAAAGGAACACATCCTGCACAACTAGAACAAACAGAACAGTGTAATCAAATTGGCTCTGATAAAACATAAAAATTAGATTAAAAAAACGAACAAGAAGTAAGGAGACATAAACTTAAGGGGCTTTTTCCTGGCACATTCCATTCTAGTTTACAAGCTAGTAACAGGACCTCCAGAAAGGCTCTGCTGCCTTAGTAAACAGATTTCGTAATGGAGAAATGCTGCCGCCTTGTGGCCGTTTCCCACAAGAGCAGCTTTAAACCCAGTGCTACAGGTCACTACATATTCACAATCATTGCAGGCCTGTAAATGACAGAGGCCCTGAAAAAAAAATCCTGAGGTCGAAAATCGACCAAAAAATTCAAAACAGGGCAATGTTCCAAGAAGAAAATTTCAAGAAGCATACTCTACTCACACTTCTTTTCTTTTCTTTTTTTTTTAATAGAAAAGAAAATGGTGTGGAAAAATGCTGAACATTAGGAATTGTTAAGGACATGCAAATGCAAATTACGAAAACCTATCAGCTCACACCAGTCAGAATGGCCATGTGCCAAAATTCTGTAAACAAAAAATGTTAAAGGGGATGTGGAGAAATGCGTACCCTCAGTGCTAAGTGGGATGTGGTAAGACCCACTAATGGAAACACAATGGAGGTGGTTCGAAAAGTTAAACATTGAGCTACCTTATGATCCAGCAGGCCCATTCTTGGACGTATAACCTAAGAAGACAGAATTGGAAAGACACAGGCAGGCAAATCTGCATTGCAGCAGTAGGACAATAGCCAAGATATGGAAGTAACCAAAAAGTCCACTAACAGATGGGTGGACAAAGTAGAACTGGTACATGTAGAGATGGAATATTTGCTAGGGAATAAAAATGAAACAATGCCATTTGCAACATCATAGAAGAATTTAGAAGTAATCACGCAAATTGTAGTAAGTAAGAAAGCGAAAGGCACCTATCCTGTGATATCACTTACAGGTGTTACCTAAAAATTGATACCAATGAAGATATTTCCACAGAGAAAGGCAATCACAGATTCATTACACAAACTTATGGTTCACCAAATGGAAAGGTGTGAGGATTGGATACTTTACGATATCGGGGTTAACACAGATATACAAACAGATGTGAAATACGTAATCACCAAAGACCTACGGAATACCAAGAGAAGGCTACTCAACACTGTGTCATAACCTACATGGGAAAAGGATCCGAAGAAGAATACATATATGTATTTGTGTAAAAGAACCACATCTTGCACACCTAGAACAAACAGAATAGTGTAATCCAATTTGCTCTGATAAAAAATAAAATTAAATTAAAAACACAAACAAGAAGTAATGACAGAAACTTAAGGGGCTTTTTCCTGGCACATTCCATGCTAATTTACAAGCTAGTAACTCGACTTCCAGAAAGGCTCTGCTGCCCTAGTAACCAGATTTCGTAATGGAGAAATGCTGCTGCCTTGTGGCCCTTTCCCACAACAGCAGCTTTCAACCCAGTGCAAAAGGTCACTAAATATTCACAATCATCGCAGACATGGAAATGACACCTGCCCTCAAACAAAATCCTGGGGTTGAAAATCGACCAAAAAATTCAAAAGAGGGCAACCTTCCAAGAAGAAAATTTCAAGAGGTATATTGTACTCACAGTGTTTTTCTTTTTTTCTTTAATAGAAAAGAAAAAGGCATGGAAAAATGCTGAACATTAGGAATTATTAAAGACATGCAAATCCAAATTACAAAAACCGATCAGCTCACACCAGTCAGAATGGCCATCAGCAAAAATGCTGCAAATAGTAAATGCTGAAGGGGTTGTGGGGAAATGCGTACCCCCGGTGCTAAGTGGGACGAGGTCAGAGCCACTAATGAAAACACAATGGAGGTGCCTTGAAAAGGTAAACATTGAGCTACCAATCAATCAAGCATACCCACTGCTTTGCCTATCACCTGAGAAAATGAGAATCAAAAAGTCACAGGCTGGCACACCTGTACTCCAGCAATACTTACCATAGCCAACACCTGGAAGCAAGGAAAATGTCCTTCTACAGAGGAATGCACAAAGAAGGAGTGGCCCATGTACACAATGGAATATTACTCCACTAAAAAATATAAATTAAATTCAAAGAACAAACATAAGTAAGGAGACATCACCTTTTGTGGGTTTATCCGGGCACCTGCCACTCTAATTTATAACCGAGGAACATCACTGGCAGGAAGGTCCGTTTCCCTAGTACCAGCATGGGGAACGTAGAAATGCTGCCACCCTCTGGCCGTTACCTGCAACAGCAGCGTTAAAACCTGTGCTAATGGTCACTTCATATGAAAAAGTACTGCAGGGCGGTAAATGAAACATGCCCTCAAAATGTCTTGAGGGCGGTAATGGGCAAAAATTTCAAAACGTGGCACATACGTTAAGAAAACAATTTGAAGAAGTAAGCTGTCATCACAGTTTGAAAAAAATGAAAACGGATACGCCTTAAAGCGCAATTTGAACGGATTATTAGACGCGTGCAAATCCAACCACAAAGAGGTATCAGCCCACGCCAGTCAGAATAACCATCAGCAAGAAAACTACAAACACGAAATGCTGAAGGTGTTGTGGACAAATGCATACACTCAACATTAAGTGGGACGTAACCTGCAAAGAGCCACTAATGAGAACAGAATGGAGGCGCCTTTAAAAGGTATATATTGACCTCCTGTATGATCCAGCAGGCCCATTCCTGGACCCATAACCTAAGAAGACAGAATTGGAAAGACACAGGCAGGCCAATCTGCATTGCAGCAGTATTACAATAGCCAAGATATGGAAGCAACCAAAAAGTCCATCAACAGATGGGTGGACAGAGAAGAACTGGCACCTGTACAGATAGAATAGTTGCTTGGGAAAAGAAATGAAACAATGCCATTGGCAGCACCATAGATGAGTCTGGAAGTAATCACGCAACTCGTAGTGAGGCAGAAAGCGAAAGACACCTATCCTATGATATCACTTGTAGGTGCTACCTAAAAATTGCTACCAATGAAGATATTTCCACAGAGAAAGGCAATCACAGGTTCATTAAACAAACGTATGGTTCACCAAATGGAAACGTGTGAGGATTGGCTACATTACAATATTGCGGTTAACAGAGATATACAAACATATGTGAAATACGTAATCACCAAAGACCTACGGAATACCAAGAGAAGACTACTCAACATTGTGTCATAACCTACATGGGGAAAGGATACGAACAAGAACACCTATATGTATATGTGTAAAAGGAACACATCCTGCACAACTAGAACAAACAGAACAGTGTAATCAAATTGGCTCTGATAAAACATAAAAATTAGATTAAAAAAACGAACAAGAAGTAAGGAGACATAAACTTAAGGGGCTTTTTCCTGGCACATTCCATTCTAGTTTACAAGCTAGTAACAGGACCTCCAGAAAGGCTCTGCTGCCTTAGTAAACAGATTTCGTAATGGAGAAATGCTGCCGCCTTGTGGCCGTTTCCCACAAGAGCAGCTTTAAACCCAGTGCTACAGGTCACTACATATTCACAATCATTGCAGGCCTGTAAATGACACAGGCCCTGAAAAACATAATCCTGAGGTCGAAAATCGACCAAAAAATTCAAAACAGGGCAATGTTCCAAGAAGAAAATTTCAAGAAGCATACTGTACTCACACTTCTTTTCTTTTCTTTTTTTTTTAATAGAAAAGAAAATGGTGTGGAAAAATGCTGAACATTAGGAATTGTTAAGGACATGCAAATGCAAATTACGAAAACCTATCAGCTCACACCAGTCAGAATGGCCATGTGCCAAAATTCTGTAAACAAAAAATGTTAAAGGGGATGTGGAGAAATGCGTACCCTCGGTGCTAAGTGGGATGTGGTAAGACCCACTAATGGAAACACAATGGAGGTGGTTCGAAAAGTTAAACATTGAGCTACCTTATGATCCAGCAGGCCCATTCTTGGACGTATAACCTAAGAAGACAGAATTGGAAAGACACAGGCAGGCAAATCTGCATTGCAGCAGTAGGACAATAGCCAAGATATGGAAGTAACCAAAAAGTCCACTAACAGATGGGTGGACAAAGAAGAACTGGTACATGTAGAGATGGAATATTTGCTAGGGAATAAAAATGAAACAATGCCATTTGCAACATCATAGAAGAATTTAGAAGTAATCACGCAAATTGTAGTAAGTAAGAAAGCGAAAGGCACCTATCCTGTGATATCACTTACAGGTGTTACCTAAAAATTGATACCAATGAAGATATTTCCACAGAGAAAGGCAATCACAGATTCATTACACAAACTTATGGTTCACCAAATGGAAAGGTGTGAGGATTGGATACTTTACGATATCGGGGTTAACACAGATATACAAACAGATGTGAAATACGTAATCACCAAAGACCTACGGAATACCAAGAGAAGGCTACTCAACACTGTGTCATAACCTACATGGGAAAAGGATCCGAAGAAGAATACATATATGTATTTGTGTAAAAGAACCACATCTTGCACACCTAGAACAAACAGAATAGTGTAATCCAATTTGCTCTGATAAAAAATAAAATTAAATTAAAAACACAAACAAGAAGTAATGACAGAAACTTAAGGGGCTTTTTCCTGGCACATTCCATGCTAATTTACAAGCTAGTAACTCGACTTCCAGAAAGGCTCTGCTGCCCTAGTAACCAGATTTCGTAATGGAGAAATGCTGCTGCCTTGTGGCCCTTTCCCACAACAGCAGCTTTCAACCCAGTGCAAAAGGTCACTAAATATTCACAATCATCGCAGACATGGAAATGACACCTGCCCTCAAACAAAATCCTGGGGTTGAAAATCGACCAAAAAATTCAAAAGAGGGCAACCTTCCAAGAAGAAAATTTCAAGAGGTATATTGTACTCACAGTGTTTTTCTTTTTTTCTTTAATAGAAAAGAAAAAGGCATGGAAAAATGCTGAACATTAGGAATTATTAAAGACATGCAAATCCAAATTACAAAAACCGATCAGCTCACACCAGTCAGAATGGCCATCAGCAAAAATGCTGCAAATAGTAAATGCTGAAGGGGTTGTGGGGAAATGCGTACCCCCGGTGCTAAGTGGGACGAGGTCAGAGCCACTAATGAAAACACAATGGAGGTGCCTTGAAAAGGTAAACATTGAGCTACCAATCAATCAAGCATACCCACTGCTTTGCCTATCACCTGAGAAAATGAGAATCAAAAAGTCACAGGCTGGCACACCTGTACTCCAGCAACACTTACCATAGCCAACACCTGGAAGCAAGGAAAATGTCCTTCTACAGAGGAATGCACAAAGAAGGAGTGGCCCATGTACACAATGGAATATTACTCCACTAAAAAATATAAATTAAATTCAAAGAACAAACATAAGTAAGGAGACATCACCTTTTGTGGGTTTATCCGGGCACCTTCCACTCTAATTTATAACCGAGGAACATCACTGGCAGGAAGGTCCGTTTCCCTAGTACCAGCATGGGGAACGTAGAAATGCTGCCACCCTCTGGCCGTTACCTGCAACAGCAGCGTTAAAACCTGTGCTAATGGTCACTTCATATGAAAAAGTACTGCAGGGCGGTAAATGAAACATGCCCTCAAAATGTCTTGAGGGCGGTAATGGGCAAAAATTTCAAAACGTGGCACATACGTTAAGAAAACAATTTGAAGAAGTAAGCTGTCATCACAGTTTGAAAAAAATGAAAACGGATACGCCTTAAAGCGCAATTTGAACGGATTATTAGACGCGTGCAAATCCAACCACAAAGAGGTATCAGCCCACGCCAGTCAGAATAACCATCAGCAAGAAAACTACAAACACGAAATGCTGAAGGTGTTGTGGACAAATGCATACACTCAACATTAAGTGGGACGTAACCTGCAAAGAGCCACTAATGAGAACAGAATGGAGGCGCCTTTAAAAGGTATATATTGACCTCCTGTATGATCCAGCAGGCCCATTCCTGGACCCATAACCTAAGAAGACAGAATTGGAAAGACACAGGCAGGCCAATCTGCATTGCAGCAGTATTACAATAGCCAAGATATGGAAGCAACCAAAAAGTCCATCAACAGATGGGTGGACAGAGAAGAACTGGCACCTGTACAGATAGAATAGTTGCTTGGGAAAAGAAATGAAACAATGCCATTGGCAGCACCATAGATGAGTCTGGAAGTAATCACGCAACTTGTAGTGAGGCAGAAAGCGAAAGACACCTATCCTATGATATCACTTGTAGGTGCTACCTAAAAATTGCTACCAATGAAGATATTTCCACAGAGAAAGGCAATCACAGGTTCATTAAACAAACGTATGGTTCACCAAATGGAAACGTGTGAGGATTGGCTACATTACGATATTGGGGTTAACAGAGATATACAAACATATGTGAAATACGTAATCACCAAAGACCTACGGAATACCAAGAGAAGACTACTCAACATTGTGTCATAACCTACATGGGGAAAGGATACGAACAAGAACACCTATATGTATATGTGTAAAAGGAACACATCCTGCACAACTAGAACAAACAGAACAGTGTAATCAAATTGGCTCTGATAAAACATAAAAATTAGATTAAAAAAACGAACAAGAAGTAAGGAGACATAAACTTAAGGGGCTTTTTCCTGGCACATTCCATTCTAGTTTACAAGCTAGTAACAGGACCTCCAGAAAGGCTCTGCTGCCTTAGTAAACAGATTTCGTAATGGAGAAATGCTGCCGCCTTGTGGCCGTTTCCCACAAGAGCAGCTTTAAACCCAGTGCTACAGGTCACTACATATTCACAATCATTGCAGGCCTGTAAATGACAGAGGCCGTGAAAAAAAAATCCTGAGGTCGAAAATCGACCAAAAAATTCAAAACAGGGCAATGTTCCAAGAAGAAAATTTCAAGAAGCATACTCTACTCACACTTCTTTTCTTTTCTTTTTTTTTTAATAGAAAAGAAAATGGTGTGGAAAAATGCTGAACAGTAGGAATTGTTAAGGACATGCAAATGCAAATTACAAAAACCTATCAGCTCACACCAGTCAGAATGGCCACGTGCAAAAATTCTGTAAACAAAAAATGTTAAAGGGGATGTGGAGAAATGCCTACCCTCGGTGCTAAGTGGGATGTGGTAAGACCCACTAATGGAAACACAATGGAGGTGGTTCGAAAAGTTAAACATTGAGCTACCTTATGATCCAGCAGGCCCATTCTTGGACGTATAACCTAAGAAGACAGAATTGGAAAGACACAGGCAGGCAAATCTGCATTGCAGCAGTAGGACAATATCCAAGATAAGGAAGTAACCAAAAAGTCCACTAACAGATGGGTGGACAAAGAAGAACTGGTACATGTAGAGATGGAATATTTGCTAGGGAATAAAAATGAAACAATGCCATTTGCAACATCATAGAAGAATTTAGAAGTAATCACGCAAATTGTAGTAAGTAAGAAAGCGAAAGGCACCTATCCTGTGATATCACTTACAGGTGTTACCTAAAAATTGATACCAATGAAGATATTTCCACAGAGAAAGGCAATCACAGATTCATTACACAAACTTATGGTTCACCAAATGGAAAGGTGTGAGGATTGGATACTTTACGATATCGGGGTTAACACAGATATACAAAGAGATGTGAAATACGTAATCACCAAAGACCTACGGAATACCAAGAGAAGGCTACTCAACACTGTGTCATAACCTACATGGGAAAAGGATCCGAAGAAGAATACATATATGTATTTGTGTAAAAGAACCACATCTTGCACACCTAGAACAAACAGAATAGTGTAATCCAATTTGCTCTGATAAAAAATAAAATTAAATTAAAAACACAAACAAGAAGTAATGACAGAAACATAAGGGGCTTTTTCCTGGCACATTCCATGCTAATTTACAAGCTAGTAACTCGACTTCCAGAAAGGCTCTGCTGCCCTAGTAACCAGATTTCGTAATGGAGAAATGCTGCTGCCCTGTGGCCCTTTCCCACAACAGCAGCTTTCAACCCAGTGCAAAAGGTCACTAAATATTCACAATCATCGCAGACATGGAAATGACACCTGCCCTCAAACAAAATCCTGGGGTTGAAAATCGACCAAAAAAATTCAAAAGAGGGCAACCTTCCAAGAAGAAAATTTCAAGAGGTATATTGTACTCACATTGTTTTTTTTTTTTCTTTAATAGAAAAGAAAAAGGCATGGAAAAATGCTGAACATTAAGAATTATTAAAGACATGCCAATCCAAATTACAAAAACCGATCAGCTCACAACAGTCAGAATGGCCATCAGCAAAAATGCTGCAAATTGTAAATGCTGAAGGGGTTGTGGAGAAATGCGTACCCCCGGTGCTAAGTGGGACGAGGTAAGAGCCACTAATGAAAACACAATGGAGGTGCCTTGAAAAGGTAAACATTGAGCTACCAATCAATCAAGCATACCCACTGCTTTGCCTATCACCTGAGAAAATGAGAATCAAAAAGTCACAGGCTGGCACACCTGTACTCCAGCAACACTTACCATAGCCAACACCTGGAAGCAAGGAAAATGTCCTTCTACAGAGGAATGCACAAAGAAGGAGTGGCCCATGTACACAATGGAATATTACTCCACTAAAAAATATAAATTAAATTCAAAGAACAAACATAAGTAAGGAGACATCACCTTTTGTGGGTTTATCCGGGCACCTTCCACTCTAATTTATAACCGAGGAACATCACTGGCAGGAAGGTCCGTTTCCCTAGTACCAGCATGGGGAACGTAGAAATGCTGCCACCCTCTGGCCGTTACCTGCAACAGCAGCGTTAAAACCTGTGCTAATGGTCACTTTATATGAAAAAGTACTGCAGGGCGGTAAATGAAACATGCCCCCAAAATGTCTTGAGGGCGTTAATGGGCAAAAAATTTCAAAACGTGGCACATACGTTAAGAAAACAATTTGAAGAAGTAAGCTGTCATCACAGTTTGAAAAAAATGAAAACGGATACGCCTTAAAGCGCAATTTGAACCGTTTATTAGACGCGTGCAAATCCAACCACAAAGAGGTATCAGCTCACGCCAGTCAGAATAACCATCAGCAAGAAAACTACAAACACGAAATGCTGAAGGTGTTGTGGACAAATGCATACACTCAACATTAAGTGGGACGTAACCTGCAAAGAGCCACTAATGAGAACAGAATGGAGGCGCCTTTAAAAGGTATATATTGACCTCCTGTATGATCCAGCAGGCCCATTCCTGGACCCATAACCTAAGAAGACAGAATTGGAAAGACAAAGGCAGGCCAATCTGCATAGCAGCAGTATTACAATAGCCAAGATATGGAAGCAACCAAAAAGTCCATCAACAGATCGGCGGACAAAGAAGAACTGGCACCTGTACAGATAGAATAGTTGCTTGGGAAAAGAAATGAAACAATGCCATTTGCAGCACCATAGATGAGTCTGGAAGTAATCACGCAACTTGTAGTGAGGCAGAAAGCGAAAGACACCTATCCTATGATATCACTTGTATGTCTACCGAAAAATTGCTACCAATGAAGATATTTCCACAGAGAAAGGCAATCACAGGTTTATTAAACAAACGTATGGTTCACCAAATGGAAACGTGTGAGGATTGGCTACATTACGATATTGGGGTTAACAGAGATATACAAACAGATGTGAAATACGTAATCACCAAAGACCTACGGAATACCAAGAGAAGGCTACTCAACACTGTGTCATAACCTACATGGGAAAAGGATCCGAAGAAGAATACATATATGTATTTGTGTAAAAGAACCACATCTTGCACACCTAGAACAAACAGAATAGTGTAATCCAATTTGCTCTGATAAAAAATAAAATTAAATTAAAAACACAAACAAGAAGTAATGACAGAAACTTAAGGGGCTTTTTCCTGGCACATTCCATGCTAATTTACAAGCTAGTAACTCGACTTCCAGAAAGGCTCTGCTGCCCTAGTAACCAGATTTCGTAATGGAGAAATGCTGCTGCCTTGTGGCCCTTTCCCACAACAGCAGCTTTCAACCCAGTGCAAAAGGTCACTAAATATTCACAATCATCGCAGACATGGAAATGACACCTGCCCTCAAACAAAATCCTGGGGTTGAAAATCGACCAAAAAATTCAAAAGAGGGCAACCTTCCAAGAAGAAAATTTCAAGAGGTATATTGTACTCACAGTGTTTTTCTTTTTTTCTTTAATAGAAAAGAAAAAGGAATGGAAAAATGCTGAACATTAGGAATTATTAAAGACATGCAAATCCAAATTACAAAAACCGATCAGCTCACACCAGTCAGAATGGCCATCAGCAAAAATGCTGCAAATAGTAAATGCTGAAGGGGTTGTGGGGAAATGCGTACCCCCGGTGCTAAGTGGGACGAGGTCAGAGCCACTAATGAAAACACAATGGAGGTGCCTTGAAAAGGTAAACATTGAGCTACCAATCAATCAAGCATACCCACTGCTTTGCCTATCACCTGAGAAAATGAGAATCAAAAAGTCACAGGCTGGCACACCTGTACTCCAGCAACACTTACCATAGCCAACACCTGGAAGCAAGGAAAATGTCCTTCTACAGAGGAATGCACAAAGAAGGAGTGGCCCATGTACACAATGGAATATTACTCCACTAAAAAATATAAATTAAATTCAAAGAACAAACATAAGTAAGGAGACATCACCTTTTGTGGGTTTATCCGGGCACCTGCCACTCTAATTTATAACCGAGGAACATCACTGGCAGGAAGGTCCGTTTCCCTAGTACCAGCATGGGGAACGTAGAAATGCTGCCACCCTCTGGCCGTTACCTGCAACACAGCGTTAAAACCTGTGCTAATGGTCACTTCATATGAAAAAGTACTGCAGGGCGGTAAATGAAACATGCCCTCAAAATGTCTTGAGGGCGGTAATGGGCAAAAAATTTCAAAACGTGGCACATACGTTAAGAAAACAGTTTGAAGAAGTAAACTGTCATCACAGTTTGAAAAAAATGAAAACGGATACGCCTTAAAGCGCAACTTGAACGGATTATTAGACGCGTGCAAATCCAACCACAAAGAGGTATCAGCTCACGCCAGTCAGAATAACCATCAGCAAGAAAACTACAAACACGAAATGCTGAAGGTGTTGTGGACAGATGCATACACTCAACATTAAGTGGGACGTAACCTGGAAAGAGCCACTGATGAGAACAGAATGGAGGCGCCTTTAAAAGGTATATATTGAGATACCATATGATCCAGCACGCCCATTCCTGGACCCATAACCTAAGAAGACAGAATTGGAAAGACACAGGCAGGCCAATCTGCATTGCAGCAGTATTACAATAGCCAATATATGGAAGCAACCAAAAAGTCCATCAACAGATGGGTGGACAGAGAAGAACTGGCACCTGTACAGATAGAATAGTTGCTTGGGAAAAGAAATGAAACAATGCCATTGGCAGCACCATAGATGAGTCTGGAAGTAATCACGCAACTTGTAGTGAGGCAGAAAGCGAAAGACACCTATCCTATGATATCACTTGTAGGTGCTACCTAAAAATTGCTACCAATGAAGATATTTCCACAGAGAAAGGCAATCACAGATTCATTAAACAAACGTATGGTTCACCAAATGGAAACGTGTGAGGATTGGCTACATTACAATATTGGGGTTAACAGAGATATACAAACATATGTGAAATACGTAATCACCAAAGACCTACGGAATACAAAGAGAAGACTACTCAACATTGTGTCATAACCTACATGGGGAAAGGATACGAACAAGAACACCTATATGTATATGTGTAAAAGGAACACATCCTGCACAACTAGAACAAACAGAACAGTGTAATCAAATTGGCTCTGATAAAACATAAAAATTAGATTAAAAAAATGAACAAGAAGTAAGGAGACATAAACTTAAGGGGCTTTTTCCTGGCACATTCCATGCTAATTTACAAGCTAGTAACTCGACTTCCAGAAAGGCTCTGCTGCCCTAGTAACCAGATTTCGTAATGGAGAAATGCTTCTGCCTTGTGGCCCTTTCCCACAACAGCAGCTTTCAACCCAGTGCAAAAGGTCACTAAATATTCACAATCATCGCAGACATGGAAATGACACCTGCCCTCAAACAAAATCCTGGGGTTGAAAATCGACCAAAAAATTCAAAAGAGGGCAACCTTCCAAGAAGAAAATTTCAAGAGGTATATTGTACTCACAGTGTTTTTCTTTTTTTCTTTAATAGAAAAGAAAAAGGAATGGAAAAATGCTGAACATTAGGAATTATTAAAGACATGCAAATCCAAATTACAAAAACCGATCAGCTCACACCAGTCAGAATGGCCATCAGCAAAAATGCTGCAAATAGTAAATGCTGAAGGGGTTGTGGGGAAATGTGTACCCCCGGTGCTAAGTGGGACGAAGTCAGAGCCACTAATGAAAACACAATGGAGGTGCCTTGAAAAGGTAAACATTGAGCTACCAATCAATCAAGCATACCCACTGCTTTGCCTATCACCTGAGAAAATGAGAATCAAAAAGTCACAGGCTGGCACATCTGTACTCCAGCAACACTTACCATAGCCAACACCTGGAAGCAAGGAAAATGTCCTTCTACAGAGGAATGCACAAAGAAGGAGTGGCCCATGTACACAATGGAATATTACTCCACTAAAAAATATAAATTAAATTCAAAGAACAAACATAAGTAAGGAGACATCACCTTTTGTGGGTTTATCCGGGCACCTGCCACTCTAATTTATAACCGAGGAACATCACTGGCAGGAAGGTCCGTTTCCCTAGTACCAGCATGGGGAACGTAGAAATGCTGCCACCCTCTGGCCGTTACCTGCAACAGCAGCGTTAAAACCTGTGCTAATGGTCACTTCATATGAAAAAGTACTGCAGGGCGGTAAATGAAACATGCCCTCAAAATGTCTTGAGGGCGGTAATGGGCAAAAAATTTCAAAACGTGGCACATACGTTAAGAAAACAATTTGAAGAAGTAAGCTGACATCACAGTTTGAAAAAAATGAAAACGGATACGCCTTAAAGCGCAATTTGAACGGATTATTAGACGCGTGCAAATCCAACCATAAAGAGGTATCAGCTCACGCCAGTCAGAATAACCATCAGCAAGAAAACTACAAACACGAAATGCTGAAGTTGTTGTGGACAAATGCATACACTCAACATTAAGTGGGACGTAACCTGCAAAGAGCCAGTAATGAGAACAGAATGGAGGCGCCTTTAAAAGGTATGTATTGACCTCCTGTATGATCCAGCAGGCCCATTCCTGGACCCATAACCTAAGAAGACAGAATTGGAAAGACACAGGCAGGCCAATCTGCATTGCAGCAGTATTACAATAGCCAAGATATGGAAGCAACCAAAAAGTCCATCAACAGATGGGTGGACAGAGAAGAACTGGCACCTGTACAGATAGAATAGTTGCTTGGGAAAAGAAATGAAACAATGCCATTTGCAGCACCATAGATGAGTCTGGAAGTAATCACGCAACTTGTAGTGAGGCAGAAAGCGAAAGACACCTATCCTATGATATCACTTGTAGGTGCTACCGAAAAATTGCTACCAATGAAGATATTTCCACAGAGAAAGGCAATCACAGATTCATTAAACAAACGTATGGTTCACCAAATGGAAACGTGTGAGGATTGGCTACATTACAATATTGGGGTTAACAGAGATATACAAACATATGTGAAATACGTAATCACCAAAGACCTACGGAATACCAAGAGAAGATTACTCAACATTGTGTCATAACCTACATGGGGAAAGGATACGAACAAGAACACCTATATGTATATGTGTAAAAGGAACACATCCTGCACAACGAGAACAAACAGAACAGTGTAATCAAATTGGCTCTGATAAAACATAAAAATTAGATTAAAAAAACGAACAAGAAGTAAGGAGACATAAACTTAAGGGGCTTTTTCCTGGCACATTCCATTCTAGTTTACAAGCTAGTAACAGGACCTCCAGAAAGGCTCTGCTGCCTTAGTAAACAGATTTCGTAATGGAGAAATGCTGCCGCCTTGTGGCCGTTTCCCACAAGAGCAGCTTTAAACCCAGTGCTACAGGTCACTACATATTCACAATCATTGCAGGCCTGTAAATGACACAGGCCCTGAAAAAAAAAATCCTGAGGTCGAAAATCGACCAAAAAATTCAAAACAGGGCAATGTTCCAAGAAGAAAATTTCAAGAAGCATACTGTACTCACACTTCTTTTCTTTTCTTTTTTTTTTAATAGAAAAGAAAATGGTGTGGAAAAATGCTGAACATTAGGAATTGTTAAGGACATGCAAATGCAAATTACGAAAACCTATCAGCTCACTCCAGTCAGAATGGCCATGTGCCAAAATTCTGTAAACAAAAAATGTTAAAGGGGATGTGGAGAAATGCGTACCCTCGGTGCTAAGTGGGATGTGGTAAGACCCACTAATGGAAACACAATGGAGGTGGTTCGAAAAGTTAAACATTGAGCTACCTTATGATCCAGCAGGCCCATTCTTGGACGTATAACCTAAGAAGACAGAATTGGAAAGACACAGGCAGGCAAATCTGCATTGCAGCAGTAGGACAATAGCCAAGATATGGAAGTAACCAAAAAGTCCACTAACAGATGGGTGGACAAAGAAGAACTGGTACATGTAGAGATGGAATATTTGCTAGGGAATAAAAATGAAACAATGCCATTTGCAACATCATAGAAGAATTTAGAAGTAATCACGCAAATTGTAGTAAGTAAGAAAGCGAAAGGCACCTATCCTGTGATATCACTTACAGGTGTTACCTAAAAATTGATACCAATGAAGATATTTCCACAGAGAAAGGCAATCACAGATTCATTACACAAACTTATGGTTCACCAAATGGAAAGGTGTGAGGATTGGATACTTTACGATATCAGGGTTAACACAGATATACAAACAGATGTGAAATACGTAATCACCAAAGACCTACGGAATACCAAGAGAAGGCTACTCAACACTGTGTCATAACCTACATGGGAAAAGGATCCGAAGAAGAATACATATATGTATTTGTGTAAAAGAACCACATCTTGCACACCTAGAACAAACAGAATAGTGTAATCCAATTTGCTCTGATAAAAAATAAAATTAAATTAAAAACACAAACAAGAAGTAATGAAATAAACTTAAGGGGCTTTTTCCTGGCACATTCCATGCTAATCTACAAGCTAGTAACTCGACTTCCAGAAAGACTCTGCTGCCCTAGTAACCAGATTTCGTAATGGAGAAATGCTGCTGCCTTGTGGCCCTTTCCCACAACAGCAGCTTTCAACCCAGTGCAAAAGGTCACTAAATATTCACAATCATCGCAGACATGGAAATGACACCTGCCCTCAAACAAAATCCTGGGGTTGAAAATCGACCAAAAAATTCAAAAGAGGGCAACCTTCCAAGAAGAAAATTTCAAGAGGTATATTGTACTCACAGTGTTTTTCTTTTTTTCTTTAATAGAAAAGAAAAAGGCATGGGAAAATGCTGAACATTAGGAATTATTAAAGACATGCAAATCCAAATTACAAAAACCGATCAGCTCACACCAGTCAGAATGGCCATCAGCAAAAATGCTGCAAATAGTAAATGCTGAAGGGGTTGTGGGGAAATGTGTACCCCCGGTGCTAAGTGGGACGAGGTCAGAGCCACTAATGAAAACACAATGGAGGTGCCTTGAAAAGGTAAACATTGAGCTACCAATCAATCAAGCATACCCACTGCTTTGCCTATCACCTGAGAAAATGAGAATCAAAAAGTCACAGGCTGGCACATCTGTACTCCAGCAACACTTACCATAGCCAACACCTGGAAGCAAGGAAAATGTCCTTCTACAGAGGAATGCACAAAGAAGGAGTGGCCCATGTACACAATGGAATATTACTCCACTAAAAAATATAAATTAAATTCAAAGAACAAACATAAGTAAGGAGACATCACCTTTTGTGGGTTTATCCGGGCACCTGCCACTCTAATTTATAACCGAGGAACATCACTGGCAGGAAGGTCCGTTTCCCTAGTACCAGCATGGGGAACGTAGAAATGCTGCCACCCTCTGGCCGTTACCTGCAACAGCAGCGTTAAAACCTGTGCTAATGGTCACTTCATATGAAAAAGTACTGCAGGGCGGTAAATGAAACATGCCCTCAAAATGTCTTGAGGGCGGTAATGGGCAAAAAATTTCAAAACGTGGCACATACGTTAAGAAAACAATTTGAAGAAGTAAGCTGACATCACAGTTTGAAAAAAATGAAAACGGATACGCCTTAAAGCGCAATTTGAACGGATTATTAGACGCGTGCAAATCCAACCATAAAGAGGTATCAGCTCACGCCAGTCAGAATAACCATCAGCAAGAAAACTACAAACACGAAATGCTGAAGTTGTTGTGGACAAATGCATACACTCAACATTAAGTGGGACGTAACCTGCAAAGAGCCAGTAATGAGAACAGAATGGAGGCGCCTTTAAAAGGTATGTATTGACCTCCTGTATGATCCAGCAGGCCCATTCCTGGACCCATAACCTAAGAAGACAGAATTGGAAAGACACAGGCAGGCCAATCTGCATTGCAGCAGTATTACAATAGCCAAGATATGGAAGCAACCAAAAAGTCCATCAACAGATGGGTGGACAGAGAAGAACTGGCACCTGTACAGATAGAATAGTTGCTTGGGAAAAGAAATGAAACAATGCCATTTGCAGCACCATAGATGAGTCTGGAAGTAATCACGCAACTTGTAGTGAGGCAGAAAGCGAAAGACACCTATCCTATGATATCACTTGTAGGTGCTACCGAAAAATTGCTACCAATGAAGATATTTCCACAGAGAAAGGCAATCACAGATTCATTAAACAAACGTATGGTTCACCAAATGGAAACGTGTGAGGATTGGCTACATTACAATATTGGGGTTAACAGAGATATACAAACATATGTGAAATACGTAATCACCAAAGACCTACGGAATACCAAGAGAAGATTACTCAACATTGTGTCATAACCTACATGGGGAAAGGATACGAACAAGAACACCTATATGTATATGTGTAAAAGGAACACATCCTGCACAACGAGAACAAACAGAACAGTGTAATCAAATTGGCTCTGATAAAACATAAAAATTAGATTAAAAAAACGAACAAGAAGTAAGGAGACATAAACTTAAGGGGCTTTTTCCTGGCACATTCCATTCTAGTTTACAAGCTAGTAACAGGACCTCCAGAAAGGCTCTGCTGCCTTAGTAAACAGATTTCGTAATGGAGAAATGCTGCCGCCTTGTGGCCGTTTCCCACAAGAGCAGCTTTAAACCCAGTGCTACAGGTCACTACATATTCACAATCATTGCAGGCCTGTAAATGACACAGGCCCTGAAAAAAAAAATCCTGAGGTCGAAAATCGACCAAAAAATTCAAAACAGGGCAATGTTCCAAGAAGAAAATTTCAAGAAGCATACTGTACTCACACTTCTTTTCTTTTCTTTTTTTTTTAATAGAAAAGAAAATGGTGTGGAAAAATGCTGAACATTAGGAATTGTTAAGGACATGCAAATGCAAATTACGAAAACCTATCAGCTCACTCCAGTCAGAATGGCCATGTGCCAAAATTCTGTAAACAAAAAATGTTAAAGGGGATGTGGAGAAATGCGTACCCTCGGTGCTAAGTGGGATGTGGTAAGACCCACTAATGGAAACACAATGGAGGTGGTTCGAAAAGTTAAACATTGAGCTACCTTATGATCCAGCAGGCCCATTCTTGGACGTATAACCTAAGAAGACAGAATTGGAAAGACACAGGCAGGCAAATCTGCATTGCAGCAGTAGGACAATAGCCAAGATATGGAAGTAACCAAAAAGTCCACTAACAGATGGGTGGACAAAGAAGAACTGGTACATGTAGAGATGGAATATTTGCTAGGGAATAAAAATGAAACAATGCCATTTGCAACATCATAGAAGAATTTAGAAGTAATCACGCAAATTGTAGTAAGTAAGAAAGCGAAAGGCACCTATCCTGTGATATCACTTACAGGTGTTACCTAAAAATTGATACCAATGAAGATATTTCCACAGAGAAAGGCAATCACAGATTCATTACACAAACTTATGGTTCACCAAATGGAAAGGTGTGAGGATTGGATACTTTACGATATCAGGGTTAACACAGATATACAAACAGATGTGAAATACGTAATCACCAAAGACCTACGGAATACCAAGAGAAGGCTACTCAACACTGTGTCATAACCTACATGGGAAAAGGATCCGAAGAAGAATACATATATGTATTTGTGTAAAAGAACCACATCTTGCACACCTAGAACAAACAGAATAGTGTAATCCAATTTGCTCTGATAAAAAATAAAATTAAATTAAAAACACAAACAAGAAGTAATGAAATAAACTTAAGGGGCTTTTTCCTGGCACATTCCATGCTAATCTACAAGCTAGTAACTCGACTTCCAGAAAGACTCTGCTGCCCTAGTAACCAGATTTCGTAATGGAGAAATGCTGCTGCCTTGTGGCCCTTTCCCACAACAGCAGCTTTCAACCCAGTGCAAAAGGTCACTAAATATTCACAATCATCGCAGACATGGAAATGACACCTGCCCTCAAACAAAATCCTGGGGTTGAAAATCGACCAAAAAATTCAAAAGAGGGCAACCTTCCAAGAAGAAAATTTCAAGAGGTATATTGTACTCACAGTGTTTTTCTTTTTTTCTTTAATAGAAAAGAAAAAGGCATGGGAAAATGCTGAACATTAGGAATTATTAAAGACATGCAAATCCAAATTACAAAAACCGATCAGCTCACACCAGTCAGAATGGCCATCAGCAAAAATGCTGCAAATAGTAAATGCTGAAGGGGTTGTGGGGAAATGTGTACCCCCGGTGCTAAGTGGGACGAGGTCAGAGCCACTAATGAAAACACAATGGAGGTGCCTTGAAAAGGTAAACATTGAGCTACCAATCAATCAAGCATACCCACTGCTTTGCCTATCACCTGAGAAAATGAGAATCAAAAAGTCACAGGCTGGCACATCTGTACTCCAGCAACACTTACCATAGCCAACACCTGGAAGCAAGGAAAATGTCCTTCTACAGAGGAATGCACAAAGAAGGAGTGGCCCATGTACACAATGGAATATTACTCCACTAAAAAATATATATTAAATTCAAAGAACAAACATAAGTAAGGAGACATCACCTTTTGTGGGTTTATCCGGGCACCTGCCACTCTAATTTATAACCGAGGAACATCACTGGCAGGAAGGTCCGTTTCCCTAGTACCAGCATGGGGAACGTAGAAATGCTGCCACCCTCTGGCCGTTACCTGCAACAGCAGCATTAAAACCTGTGCTAATGGTCACTTCATATGAAAAAGTACTGCAGGGCGGTAAATGAAACATGCCCTCAAAATGTCTTGAGGGCGGTAATGGGCAAAAATTTCAAAACGTGGCACATACGTTAAGAAAACAATTTGAAGAAGTAAACTGTCATCACAGTTTGAAAAAAATGAAAACGGATACGCCTTAAAGCGCAATTTGAACGGATTATTAGACGCGTGCAAATCCAACCACAAAGAGGTATCAGCTCACGCCACTCAGAATAACCATCAGCAAGAAAACTACAAACACGAAATGCTGAAGGTGTTGTGGACAAATGCATACACTCAACATTAAGTGGGACGTAACCTGCAAAGAGCCACTAATGAGAACAGAATGGAGGCGCCTTTAAAAGGTATATATTGACCTCCTGTATGATCCAGCAGGCCCATTCCTGGACCCATAACCTAAGAAGACAGAATTGGAAAGACACAGGCAGGCCAATCTGCATTGCAGCAGTATTACAATAGCCAAGATATGGAAGCAACCAAAAAGTCCATCAACAGATGGGTGGACAGAGAAGAGCTGGCACCTGTACAGATAGAATAGTTGCTTGGGAAAAGAAATGAAACAATGCCATTGGCAGCACCATAGATGAGTCTGGAAGTAATCACGCAACTTGTAGTGAGGCAGAAAGCGAAAGACACCTATCCTATGATATCACTTGTAGGTGCTACCGAAAAATTGCTACCAATGAAGATATTTCCACAGAGAAAGGCAATCACAGGTTTATTAAACAAACGTATGGTTCACCAAATGGAAACGTGTGAGGATTGGCTACATTACGATATTGGGGTTAACAGAGATATACAAACATATGTGAAATACGTAATCACCAAAGACCTACGGAATACCAAGAGAAGACTACTCAACATTGTGTCATAACCTACATGGGGAAAGGATACGAACAAGAACACCTATATGTATATGTGTAAAAGGAACACATCCTGCACAACGAGAACAAACAGAACAGTGTAATCAAATTGGCTCTGATAAAACATAAAAATTAGATTAAAAAAACGAACAAGAAGTAAGGAGACATAAACTTAAGGGGCTTTTTCCTGGCACATTCCATTCTAGTTTACAAGCTAGTAACAGGACCTCCAGAAAGGCTCTGCTGCCTTAGTAAACAGATTTCGTAATGGAGAAATGCTGCCGCCTTGTGGCCGTTTCCCACAAGAGCAGCTTTAAACCCAGTGCTACAGGTCACTATATATTCACAATCATTGCAGGCCTGTAAATGACACAGGCCCTGAAAAAAAAAATCCTGAGGTCGAAAATCGACCAAAAAATTCAAAACAGGGCAATGTTCCAAGAAGAAAATTTCAAGAAGCATACTGTACTCACACTTCTTTTCTTTTCTTTTTTTTTTTAATAGAAAAGAAAATGGTGTGGAAAAATGCTGAACATTAGGAATTGTTAAGGACATGCAAATGCAAATTACAAAAACCTATCAGCTCACACCAGTCAGAATGGCCACGTGCAAAAATTCTGTAAACAAAAAATGTTAAAGGGGATGTGGAGAAATGCCTACCCTCGGTGCTAAGTGGGATGTGGTAAGACCCACTAATGGAAACACAATGGAGGTGGTTCGAAAAGTTAAACATTGAGCTACCTTATGATCCAGCAGGCCCATTCTTGGACGTATAACCTAAGAAGACAGAATTGGAAAGACACAGGCAGGCAAATCTGCATTGCAGCAGTAGGACAATAGCCAAGATATGGAAGTAACCAAAAAGTCCACTAACAGATGGGTGGACAAAGAAGAACTGGTACATGTAGAGATGGAATATTTGCTAGGGAATAAAAATGAAACAATGCCATTTGCAACATCATAGAAGAATTTAGAAGTAATCACGCAAATTGTAGTAAGTAAGAAAGCGAAAGGCACCTATCCTGTGATATCACTTACAGGTGTTACCTAAAAATTGATACCAATGAAGATATTTCCACAGAGAAAGGCAATCACAGATTCATTACACAAACTTATGGTTCACCAAATGGAAAGGTGTGAGGATTGGATACTTTACGATATCGGGGTTAACACAGATATACAAACAGATGTGAAATACGTAATCACCAAAGACCTACGGAATACCAAGAGAAGGCTACTCAACACTGTGTCATAACCTACATGGGAAAAGGATCCGAAGAAGAATACATATATGTATTTGTGTAAAAGAACCACATCTTGCACACCTAGAACAAACAGAATAGTGTAATCCAATTTGCTCTGATAAAAAATAAAATTAAATTAAAAACACAAACAAGAAGTAATGAAATAAACTTAAGGGGCTTTTTCCTGGCACATTCCATGCTAATCTACAAGCTAGTAACTCGACTTCCAGAAAGGCTCTGCTGCCCTAGTAACCAGATTTCGTAATGGAGAAATGCTGCTGCCTTGTGGCCCTTTCCCACAACAGCAGCTTTCAACCCAGTGCAAAAGGTCACTAAATATTCACAATCATCGCAGACATGGAAATGACACCTGCCCTCAAACAAAATCCTGGGGTTGAAAATCGACCAAAAAATTCAAAAGAGGGCAACCTTCCAAGAAGAAAATTTCAAGAGGTATATTGTACTCACAGTGTTTTTCTTTTTTTCTTTAATAGAAAAGAAAAAGGCATGGGAAAATGCTGAACATTAGGAATTATTAAAGACATGCAAATCCAAATTACAAAAACCGATCAGCTCACACCAGTCAGAATGGCCATCAGCAAAAATGCTGCAAATAGTAAATGCTGAAGGGGTTGTGGGGAAATGTGTACCCCCGGTGCTAAGTGGGACGAGGTCAGAGCCACTAATGAAAACACAATGGAGGTGCCTTGAAAAGGTAAACATTGAGCTACCAATCAATCAAGCATACCCACTGCTTTGCCTATCACCTGAGAAAATGAGAATCAAAAAGTCACAGGCTGGCACATCTGTACTCCAGCAACACTTACCATAGCCAACACCTGGAAGCAAGGAAAATGTCCTTCTACAGAGGAATGCACAAAGAAGGAGTGGCCCATGTACACAATGGAATATTACTCCACTAAAAAATATAAATTAAATTCAAAGAACAAACATAAGTAAGGAGACATCACCTTTTGTGGGTTTATCCGGGCACCTGCCACTCTAATTTATAACCGAGGAACATCACTGGCAGGAAGGTCCGTTTCCCTAGTACCAGCATGGGGAACGTAGAAATGCTGCCACCCTCTGGCCGTTACCTGCAACAGCAGCATTAAAACCTGTGCTAATGGTCACTTCATATGAAAAAGTACTGCAGGGCGGTAAATGAAACATGCCCTCAAAATGTCTTGAGGGCGGTAATGGGCAAAAATTTCAAAACGTGGCACATACGTTAAGAAAACAATTTGAAGAAGTAAACTGTCATCACAGTTTGAAAAAAATGAAAACGGATACGCCTTAAAGCGCAATTTGAACGGATTATTAGACGCGTGCAAATCCAACCACAAAGAGGTATCAGCTCACGCCACTCAGAATAACCATCAGCAAGAAAACTACAAACACGAAATGCTGAAGGTGTTGTGGACAAATGCATACACTCAACATTAAGTGGGACGTAACCTGCAAAGAGCCACTAATGAGAACAGAATGGAGGCGCCTTTAAAAGGTATATATTGACCTCCTGTATGATCCAGCAGGCCCATTCCTGGACCCATAACCTAAGAAGACAGAATTGGAAAGACACAGGCAGGCCAATCTGCATTGCAGCAGTATTACAATAGCCAAGATATGGAAGCAACCAAAAAGTCCATCAACAGATGGGTGGACAGAGAAGAGCTGGCACCTGTACAGATAGAATAGTTGCTTGGGAAAAGAAATGAAACAATGCCATTGGCAGCACCATAGATGAGTCTGGAAGTAATCACGCAACTTGTAGTGAGGCAGAAAGCGAAAGACACCTATCCTATGATATCACTTGTAGGTGCTACCGAAAAATTGCTACCAATGAAGATATTTCCACAGAGAAAGGCAATCACAGGTTTATTAAACAAACGTATGGTTCACCAAATGGAAACGTGTGAGGATTGGCTACATTACGATATTGGGGTTAACAGAGATATACAAACATATGTGAAATACGTAATCACCAAAGACCTACGGAATACCAAGAGAAGACTACTCAACATTGTGTCATAACCTACATGGGGAAAGGATACGAACAAGAACACCTATATGTATATGTGTAAAAGGAACACATCCTGCACAACGAGAACAAACAGAACAGTGTAATCAAATTGGCTCTGATAAAACATAAAAATTAGATTAAAAAAACGAACAAGAAGTAAGGAGACATAAACTTAAGGGGCTTTTTCCTGGCACATTCCATTCTAGTTTACAAGCTAGTAACAGGACCTCCAGAAAGGCTCTGCTGCCTTAGTAAACAGATTTCGTAATGGAGAAATGCTGCCGCCTTGTGGCCGTTTCCCACAAGAGCAGCTTTAAACCCAGTGCTACAGGTCACTACATATTCACAATCATTGCAGGCCTGTAAATGACACAGGCCCTGAAAAAAAAAAATCCTGAGGTCGAAAATCGACCAAAAAATTCAAAACAGGGCAATGTTCCAAGAAGAAAATTTCAAGAAGCATACTGTACTCACACTTCTTTTCTTTTCTTTTTTTTTTAATAGAAAAGAAAATGGTGTGGAAAAATGCTGAACATTAGGAATTGTTAAGGACATGCAAATGCAAATTACGAAAACCTATCAGCTCACACCAGTCAGAATGGCCATGTGCCAAAATTCTGTAAACAAAAAATGTTAAAGGGGATGTGGAGAAATGCGTACCCTCGGTGCTAAGTGGGATGTGGTAAGACCCACTAATGGAAACACAATGGAGGTGGTTCGAAAAGTTAAACATTGAGCTACCTTATGATCCAGCAGGCCCATTCTTGGACGTATAACCTAAGAAGACAGAATTGGAAAGACACAGGCAGGCAAATCTGCATTGCAGCAGTAGGACAATAGCCAAGATATGGAAGTAACCAAAAAGTCCACTAACAGATGGGTGGACAAAGAAGAACTGGTACATGTAGAGATGGAATATTTGCTAGGGAATAAAAATGAAACAATGCCATTTGCAACATCATAGAAGAATTTAGAAGTAATCACGCAAATTGTAGTAAGTAAGAAAGCGAAAGGCACCTATCCTGTGATATCACTTACAGGTGTTACCTAAAAATTGATACCAATGAAGATATTTCCACAGAGAAAGGCAATCACAGATTCATTACACAAACTTATGGTTCACCAAATGGAAAGGTGTGAGGATTGGATACTTTACGATATCGGGGTTAACACAGATATACAAAGAGATGTGAAATACGTAATCACCAAAGACCTACGGAATACCAAGAGAAGGCTACTCAACACTGTGTCATAACCTACATGGGAAAAGGATCCGAAGAAGAATACATATATGTATTTGTGTAAAAGAACCACATCTTGCACACCTAGAACAAACAGAATAGTGTAATCCAATTTGCTCTGATAAAAAATAAAATTAAATTAAAAACACAAACAAGAAGTAATGAAATAAACTTAAGGGGCTTTTTCCTGGCACATTCCATGCTAATCTACAAGCTAGTAACTCGACTTCCAGAAAGGCTCTGCTGCCCTAGTAACCAGATTTCGTAATGGAGAAATGCTGCTGCCTTGTGGCCCTTTCCCACAACAGCAGCTTTCAACCCAGTGCAAAAGGTCACTAAATATTCACAATCATCGCAGACATGGAAATGACACCTGCCCTCAAACAAAATCCTGGGGTTGAAAATCGACCAAAAAATTCAAAAGAGGGCAACCTTCCAAGAAGAAAATTTCAAGAGGTATATTGTACTCACAGTGTTTTTCTTTTTTTCTTTAATAGAAAAGAAAAAGGCATGGAAAAATGCTGAATATTAGGAATTATTAAAGACAGGCAAATCCAAATTACAAAAACCGATCAGCTCACACCAGTCAGAATGGCCATCAGCAAAAATGCTGCAAATAGTAAATGCTGAAGGGGTTGTGGGGAAATGTGTACCCCCGGTGCTAAGTGGGACGAGGTCAGAGCCACTAATGAAAACACAATGGAGGTGCCTTGAAAAGGTAAACATTGAGCTACCAATCAATCAAGCATACCCACTGCTTTGCCTATCACCTGAGAAAATGAGAATCAAAAAGTCACAGGCTGGCACATCTGTACTCCAGCAACACTTACCATAGCCAACACCTGGAAGCAAGGAAAATGTCCTTCTACAGAGGAATGCACAAAGAAGGAGTGGCCCATGTACACAATGGAATATTACTCCACTAAAAAATATAAATTAAATTCAAAGAACAAACATAAGTAAGGAGACATCACCTTTTGTGGGTTTATCCGGGCACCTGCCACTCTAATTTATAACCGAGGAACATCACTGGCAGGAAGGTCCGTTTCCCTAGTACCAGCATGGGGAACGTAGAAATGCTGCCACTCTCTGGCCGTTACCTGCAACAGCAGCGTTAAAACCTGTGCTAATGGTCACTTCATATGAAAAAGTACTGCAGGGCGGTAAATGAAACATGCCCTCAAAATGTCTTGAGGGCGGTAATGGGCAAAAAATTTCAAAACGTGGCACATACGTTAAGAAAACAATTTGAAGAAGTAAACTGTCATCACAGTTTGAAAAAAATGAAAACGGATACGCCTTAAAGCGCAACTTGAACGGATTATTAGACGCGTGCAAATCCAACCACAAAGAGGTATCAGCTCACGCCAGTCAGAATAACCATCAGCAAGAAAACTACAAACACGAAATGCTGAAGGTGTTGTGGACAAATGCATACACTCAACATTAAGTGGGACGTAACCTGGAAAGAGCCACTGATGACAACAGAATGGAGGCGCCTTTAAAAGGTATATATTGAGATACCATATGATCCAGCAGGCCCATTCCTGGACCCATAACCTAAGAAGACAGAATTGGAAAGACACAGGCAGGCCAATCTGCATTGCAGCAGTATTACAATAGCCAAGATATGGAAGCAACCAAAAAGTCCATCAACAGATGGGTGGACAGAGAAGAACTGGCACCTGTACAGATAGAATAGTTGCTTGGGAAAAGAAATGAAACAATGCCATTGGCAGCACCATAGATGAGTCTGGAAGTAATCACGCAACTTGTAGTGAGGCAGAAAGCGAAAGACACCTATCCTATGATATCACTTGTAGGTGCTACCTAAAAATTGCTACCAATGAAGATATTTCCACAGAGAAAGGCAATCACAGATTCATTAAACAAACGTATGGTTCACCAAATGGAAACGTGTGAGGATTGGCTACATTACAATATTGGGGTTAACAGAGATATACAAACATATGTGAAATACGTAATCACCAAAGACCTACGGAATACCAAGAGAAGACTACTCAACATTGTGTCATAACCTACATGGGGAAAGGATACGAACAAGAACACCTATATGTATATGTGTAAAAGGAACACATCCTGCACAACTAGAACAAACAGAACAGTGTAATCAAATTGGCTCTGATAAAACATAAAAATTAGATTAAAAAAATGAACAAGAAGTAAGGAGACATAAACTTAAGGGGCTTTTTCCTGGCACATTCCATGCTAATTTACAAGCTAGTAACTCGACTTCCAGAAAGGCTCTGCTGCCCTAGTAACCAGATTTCGTAATGGAGAAATGCTGCTGCCTTGTGGCCCTTTCCCACAACAGCAGCTTTCAACCCAGTGCAAAAGGTCACTAAATATTCACAATCATCGCAGACATGGAAATGACACCTGCCCTCAAACAAAATCCTGGGGTTGAAAATCGACCAAAAAATTCAAAAGAGGGCAACCTTCCAAGAAGAAAATTTCAAGAGGTATATTGTACTCACAGTGTTTTTCTTTTTTTCTTTAATAGAAAAGAAATAGGCATGGAAAAATGCTGAACATTAGGAATTATTAAAGACATGCAAATCCAAATTACAAAAACCGATCAGCTCACACCAGTCAGAATGGCCATCAGCAAAAATGCTGCAAATAGTAAATGCTGAAGGGGTTGTGGGGAAATGCGTACCCCCGGTGCTAAGTGGGACGAGGTCAGAGCCACTAATGAAAACACAATGGAGGTGCCTTGAAAAGGTAAACATTGAGCTACCAATCAATCAAGCATACCCACTGCTTTGCCTATCACCTGAGAAAATGAGAATCAAAAAGTCACAGGCTGGCACATCTGTACTCCAGCAACACTTACCATAGCCAACACCTGGAAGCAAGGAAAATGTCCTTCTACAGAGGAATGCACAAAGAAGGAGTGGCCCATGTACAAAATGGAATATTACTCCACTAAAAAATATAAATTAAATTCAAAGAACAAACATAAGTAAGGAGACATCACCTTTTGTGGGTTTATCCGGGCACCTGCCACTCTAATTTATAACCGAGGAACATCACTGGCAGGAAGGTCCGTTTCCCTAGTACCAGCATGGGGAACGTAGAAATGCTGCCACCCTCTGGCCGTTACCTGCAACAGCAGCGTTAAAACCTGTGCTAATGGTCACTTCATATGAAAAAGTACTGCAGGGCGGTAAATGAAACATGCCCTCAAAATGTCTTGAGGGCGGTAATGGGCAAAAAATTTCAAAACGTGGCACATACGTTAAGAAAACAATTTGAAGAAGTAAGCTGTCATCACAGTTTGAAAAAAATGAAAACGGATACGCCTTAAAGCGCAATTTGAACGGATTATTAGACGCGTGCAAATCCAACCATAAAGAGGTATCAGCTCACGCCAGTCAGAATAACCATCAGCAAGAAAACTACAAACACGAAATGCTGAAGGTGTTGTGGACAAATGCATACACTCAACATTAAGTGGGACGTAACCTGTAAAGAGCCACTAATGAGAACAGAATGGAGGCGCCTTTAAAAGGTATGTATTGACCTCCTGTATGATCCAGCAGGCCCATTCCTGGACCCATAACCTAAGAAGACAGAATTGGAAAGACACAGGCAGGCCAATCTGCATTGCAGCAGTATTACAATAGCCAAGATATGGAAGCAACCAAAAAGTCCATCAACAGATGGGTGGACAGAGAAGAACTGGCACCTGTACAGATAGAATAGTTGCTTGGGAAAAGAAATGAAACAATGCCATTTGCAGCACCATAGATGAGTCTGGAAGTAATCACGCAACTTGTAGTGAGGCAGAAAGCGAAAGACACCTATCCTATGATATCACTTGTAGGTGCTACCGAAAAATTGCTACCAATGAAGATATTTCCACAGAGAAAGGCAATCACAGATTCATTAAACAAACGTATGGTTCACCAAATGGAAACGTGTGAGGATTGGCTACATTACAATATTGGGGTTAACAGAGATATACAAACATATGTGAAATACGTAATCACCAAAGACCTACGGAATACCAAGAGAAGACTACTCAACATTGTGTCATAACCTACATGGGGAAAGGATACGAACAAGAACACCTATATGTATATGTGTAAAAGGAACACATCCTGCACAACGAGAACAAACAGAACAGTGTAATCAAATTGGCTCTGATAAAACATAAAAATTAGATTAAAAAAACGAACAAGAAGTAAGGAGACATAAACTTAAGGGGCTTTTTCCTGGCACATTCCATTCTAGTTTACAAGCTAGTAACAGGACCTCCAGAAAGGCTCTGCTGCCTTAGTAAACAGATTTCGTAATGGAGAAATGCTGCCGCCTTGTGGCCATTTCCCACAAGAGCAGCTTTAAACCCAGTGCTACAGGTCACTACATATTCACAATCATTGCAGGCCTGTAAATGACACAGGCCCTGAAAAAAAAAATCCTGAGGTCGAAAATCGACCAAAAAATTCAAAACAGGGCAATGTTCCAAGAAGAAAATTTCAAGAAGCATACTGTACTCACACTTCTATTCTTTTCTTTTTTTTTTAATAGAAAAGAAAATGGTGTGGAAAATGCTGAACATTAGGAATTGTTAAGGACATGCAAATGCAAATTACAAAAACCTATCAGCTCACACCAGTCAGAATGGCCATGTGCCAAAATTCTGTAAACAAAAAATGTTAAAGGGGATGTGGAGAAATGCGTACCCTCGGTGCTAAGTGGGATGTGGTAAGACCCACTAATGGAAACACAATGGAGGTGGTTCGAAAAGTTAAACATTGAGCTACCTTATGATCCAGCAGGCCCATTCTTGGACGTATAACCTAAGAAGACAGAATTGGAAAGACACAGGCAGGCAAATCTGCATTGCAGCAGTAGGACAATAGCCAAGATATGGAAGTAACCAAAAAGTCCACTAACAGATGGGTGGACAAAGAAGAACTGGTACATGTAGAGATGGAATATTTGTTAGGGAATAAAAATGAAACAATGCCATTTGCAACATCATAGAAGAATTTAGAAGTAATCACGCAAATTGTAGTAAGTAAGAAAGCGAAAGGCACCTATCCTGTGATATCACTTACAGGTGTTACCTAAAAATTGATACCAATGAAGATATTTCCACAGAGAAAGGCAATCACAGATTCATTACACAAACTTATGGTTCACCAAATGGAAAGGTGTGAGGATTGGATACTTTACGATATCGGGGTTAACACAGATATACAAACAGATGTGAAATACGTAATCACCAAAGACCTACGGAATACCAAGAGAAGGCTACTCAACACTGTGTCATAACCTACATGGGAAAAGGATCCGAAGAAGAATACATATATGTATTTGTGTAAAAGAACCACATCTTGCACACCTAGAACAAACAGAATAGTGTAATCCAATTTGCTCTGATAAAAAATAAAATTAAATTAAAAACACAAACAAGAAGTAATGAAATAAACTTAAGGGGCTTTTTCCTGGCACATTCCATGCTAATTTACAAGCTAGTAACTCGACTTCCAGAAAGGCTCTGCTGCCCTAGTAACCAGATTTCGCAATGGACAAATGCTGCTGCCTTGTGGCCCTTTCCCACAACAGCAGCTTTCAACCCAGTGCAAAAGGTCACTAAATATTCACAATCATCGCAGACATGGAAATGACACCTGCCCTCAAACAAAATCCTGGGGTTGAAAATCGACCAAAAAATTCAAAAGAGGGCAACCTTCCAAGAAGAAAATTTCAAGAGGTATATTGTACTCACAGTGTTTTTCTTTTTTTCTTTAATAGAAAAGAAAAAGGCATGGAAAAATGCTGAACATTAGGAATTATTAAAGACATGCAAATCCAAATTACAAAAACCGATCAGCTCACACCAGTCAGAATGGCCATCAGCAAAAATGCTGCAAATAGTAAATGCTGAAGGGGTTGTGGGGAAATGCGTACCCCCGGTGCTAAGTGGGACGAGGTCAGAGCCACTAATGAAAACACAATGGAGGTGCCTTGAAAAGGTAAACATTGAGCTACCAATCAATCAAGCATACCCACTGCTTTGCCTATCACCTGAGAAAATGAGAATCAAAAAGTCACAGGCTGGCACACCTGTACTCCAGCAACACTTACCATAGCCAACACCTGGAAGCAAGGAAAATGTCCTTCTACAGAGGAATGCACAAAGAAGGAGTGGCCCATGTACACAATGGAATATTACTCCACTAAAAAATATAAATTAAATTCAAAGAACAAACATAAGTAAGGAGACATCACCTTTTGTGGGTTTATCCGGGCACCTGCCACTCTAATTTATAACCGAGGAACATCACTGGGAGGAAGGTCCGTTTCCCTAGTACCAGCATGGGGAACGTAGAAATGCTGCCACCCTCTGGCCGTTACCTGCAACACAGCGTTAAAACCTGTGCTAATGGTCACTTCATATGAAAAAGTACTGCAGGGCGGTAAATGAAACATGCCCTCAAAATGTCTTGAGGGCGGTAATGGGCAAAAATTTCAAAACGTGGCACATACGTTAAGAAAACAATTTGAAGAAGTAAACTGTCATCACAGTTTGAAAAAAATGAAAACGGATATGCCTTAAAGCGCAATTTGAACGGATTATTAGACGCGTGCAAATCCAACCACAAAGAGGTATCAGCTCACGCCAGTCAGAATAACCATCAGCAAGAAAACTACAAACACGAAATGCTGAAGGTGTTGTGGACAAATGCATACACTCAACATGAAGTGGGACGTAACCTGCAAAGACCCACTAATGAGAACAGAATGGAGGCGCCTTTAAAAGGTATATATTGAGATACCATATGATCCAGCAGGCCCATTCCTGGACCCATAACCTAAGAAGACAGAATTGGAAAGACACAGGCAGGCCAATCTGCATTGCAGCAGTATTACAATAGCCAAGATATGGAAGCAACCAAAAAGTCCATCAACAGATGGGTGGACAGAGAAGAGCTGGCACCTGTACAGATAGAATAGTTGCTTGGGAAAAGAAATGAAACAATGCCATTCGCAGCACCATAGATGAGTCTGGAAGTAATCACGCAACTTGTAGTGGGGCAGAAAGCGAAAGACTCCTATCCTATGATATCACTTGTAGGTGCTACCGAAAAATTGCTACCAATGAAGATATTTCCACAGAGAAAGGCAATCACAGATTCATTAAACAAACGTATGGTTCACCAAATGGAAACGTGTGAGGATTGGCTACATTACGATATTGGGGTTAACAGATATATACAAACATATGTGAAATACGTAATCACCAAAGACCTACGGAATACCAAGAGAAGACTACTCAACATTGTGTCATAACCTACATGGGGAAAGCATACGAACAAGAACACCTATATGTATATGTGTAAAAGGAACACATCCTGCACAACGAGAACAAACAGAACAGTGTAATCAAATTGGCTCTGATAAAGCATAAAAATTAGATTAAAAAAACGAACA
This sequence comes from Eubalaena glacialis, assembly GCF_028564815.1. Taxonomy (NCBI): domain Eukaryota; kingdom Metazoa; phylum Chordata; class Mammalia; order Artiodactyla; family Balaenidae; genus Eubalaena; species Eubalaena glacialis. Next base: position 67,154,807 of record NC_083718.1, on the reverse strand, counting down.
AGAAGTAAGGAGACATAAACTTAAGGGGCTTTTTCCTGGCACATTCCATTCTAGTTTACAAGCTAGTAACAGGACCTCCAGAAAGGCTCTGCTGCCTTAGTAAACAGATTTCGTAATGGAGAAATGCTGCCGCCTTGTGGCCGTTTCCCAAAAGAGCAGCTTTAAACCCAGTGCTAAAGGTCACTACATATTCACAATCATTGCAGGCCTGTAAATGACACAGGCCCTGAAAAAAAGAAATCCTGAGGTCGAAAATCGACCAAAAAATTCAAAACCGGGCAATGTTCCAAGAAGAAAATTTCAAGAAGCATACTGTACTCACACTTCTTTTCTTTTTTTCTTTTTAATAGAAAAGAAAATGGTGTGGAAAAATGCTGAACAGTAGGAATTGTTAAGGACATGCAAATGCAAATTACAAAAACCTATCAGCTCACACCAGTCAGAATGGCCATGTGCCAAAATTCTGTAAACAAAAAATGTTAAAGGGGATGTGGAGAAATGCGTACCCTCGGTGCTAAGTGGGATGTGGTAAGACCCACTAATGGAAACACAATGGAGGTGGTTCGAAAAGTTAAACATTGAGCTACCTTATGATCCAGCAGGCCCATTCTTGGACGTATAACCTAAGAGGACAGAATTGGAAAGACACAGGCAGGCAAATCTGCATTGCAGCACTAGGACAATAGCCAAGATATGGAAGTAACCAAAAAGTCCACTAACAGATGGGTGGACAAAGAAGAACTGGTACATGTAGAGATGGAATATTTGCTAGGGAATAAAAATGAAACAATGCCATTTGCAACATCATAGAAGAATTTAGAAGTAATCACGCAAATTGTAGTAAGTAAGAAAGCGAAAGGCACCTATCCTGTGATATCACTTACAGGTGTTACCTAAAAATTGATACCAATGAAGATATTTCCACAGAGAAAGGCAATCACAGATTCATTACACAAACTTATGGTTCACCAAATGGAAAGGTGTGAGGATTGGATACTTTACGATATCGGGGTTAACACAGATATACAAACAGATGTGAAATACGTAATCACCAAAGACCTACGGAATACCAAGAGAAGGCTACTCAACACTGTGTCATAACCTACATGGGAAAAGGATCCGAAGAAGAATACATATATGTATTTGTGTAAAAGAACCACATCTTGCACACCTAGAACAAACAGAATAGTGTAATCCAATTTGCTCTGATAAAAAATAAAATTAAATTAAAAACACAAACAAGAAGTAATGAAATAAACTTAAGGGGCTTTTTCCTGGCACATTCCATGCTAATCTACAAGCTAGTAACTCGACTTCCAGAAAGGCTCTGCTGCCCTAGTAACCAGATTTCGTAATGGAGAAATGCTGCTGCCTTGTGGCCCTTTCCCACAACAGCAGCTTTCAACCCAGTGCAAAAGGTCACTAAATATTCACAATCATCGCAGACATGGAAATGACACCTGCCCTCAAACAAAATCCTGGGGTTGAAAATCGACCAAAAAAATTCAAAAGAGGGCAACCTTCCAAGAAGAAAATTTCAAGAGGTATATTGTACTCACAGTGTTTTTCTTTTTTTCTTTAATAGAAAAGAAAAAGGCATGGAAAAATGCTGAACATTAGGAATTATTAAAGACATGCAAATCCAAATTACAAAAACCGATCAGCTCACACCAGTCAGAATGGCCATCAGCAAAAATGCTGCAAATAGTAAATGCTGAAGGGGTTGTGGGGAAATGTGTACCCCCGGTGCTAAGTGGGACGAGGTCAGAGCCACTAATGAAAACACAATGGAGGTGCCTTGAAAAGGTAAACATTGAGCTACCAATCAATCAAGCATACCCACTGCTTTGCCTATCACCTGAGAAAATGAGAATCAAAAAGTCACAGGCTGGCACATCTGTACTCCAGCAACACTTACCATAGCCAACACCTGGAAGCAAGGAAAATGTCCTTCTACAGAGGAATGCACAAAGAAGGAGTGGCCCATGTACACAATGGAATATTACTCCACTAAAAAATATAAATTAAATTCAAGGAACAAACATAAGTAAGGAGACATCACCTTTTGTGGGTTTATCCGGGCACCTTCCACTCTAATTTATAACCGAGGAACATCACTGGCAGGAAGGTCCGTTTCCCTAGTACCAGCATGGGGAACGTAGAAATGCTGCCACTCTCTGGCCGTTACCTGCAACAGCAGCGTTAAAACCTGTGCTAATGGTCACTTCATATGAAAAAGTACTGCAGGGCGGTAAATGAAACATGCCCTCAAATGTCTTGAGGGCGGTAATGGGCAAAAAATTTCAAAACGTGGCACATACGTTAAGAAAACAATTTGAAGAAGTAAACTGTCATCACAGTTTGAAAAAAATGAAAACGGATACGCCTTAAAGCGCAACTTGAACGGATTATTAGACGCGTGCAAATCCAACCACAAAGAGGTATCAGCTCACGCCAGTCAGAATAACCATCAGCAAGAAAACTACAAACACGAAATGCTGAAGGTGTTGTGGACAAATGCATACACTCAACATTAAGTGGGACGTAACCTGGAAAGAGCCACTGATGAGAACAGAATGGAGGCGCCTTTAAAAGGTATATATTGAGATACCATATGATCCAGCACGCCCATTCCTGGACCCATAACCTAAGAAGACAGAATTGGAAAGACACAGGCAGGCCAATCTGCATTGCAGCAGTATTACAATAGCCAAGATATGGAAGCAACCAAAAAGTCCATCAACAGATGGGTGGACAAAGAAGAACTGGCACCTGTACAGATAGAATAGTTGCTTGGGAAAAGAAATGAAACAATGCCATTTGCAGCACCATAGATGAGTCTGGAAGTAATCACGGAACTTGTAGTGAGGCAGAAAGCGAAAGACTCCTATCCTATGATATCACTTGTAGGTGCTACCGAAAAATTGCTACCAATGAAGATATTTCCACAGAGAAAGGCAATCACAGATTCATTAAACAAACGTATGGTTCACCAAATGGAAACGTGTGAGGATTGGCTACATTACGATATTGGGGTTAACAGATATATACAAACATATGTGAAATACGTAATCACCAAAGACCTACGGAATACCAAGAGAAGACTACTCAACATTGTGTCATAACCTACATGGGGAAAGCATACGAACAAGAACACCTATATGTATATGTGTAAAAGGAACACATCCTGCACAACGAGAACAAACAGAACAGTGTAATCAAATTGGCTCTGATAAAGCATAAAAATTAGATTAAAAAAACGAACAAGAAGTAAGGAGACATAAACTTAAGGGGCTTTTTCCTGGCACATTCCATTCTAGTTTACAAGCTAGTAACAGGACCTCCAGAAAGGCTCTGCTGCCTTAGTAAACAGATTTCGTAATGGAGAAATGCTGCCGCCTTGTGGCCGTTTCCCAAAAGAGCAGCTTTAAACCCAGTGCTAAAGGTCACTACATATTCACAATCATTGCAGGCCTGTAAATGACACAGGCCCTGAAAAAAAGAAATCCTGAGGTCGAAAATCGACCAAAAAATTCAAAACAGGGCAATGTTCCAAGAAGAAAATTTCAAGAAGCATACTGTACTCACACTTCTTTTCTTTTTTTCTTTTTAATAGAAAAGAAAATGGTGTGGAAAAATGCTGAACAGTAGGAATTGTTAAGGACATGCAAATGCAAATTACAAAAACCTATCAGCTCACACCAGTCAGAATGGCCATGTGCCAAAATTCTGTAAACAAAAAATGTTAAAGGGGATGTGGAGAAATGCGTACCCTCGGTGCTAAGTGGGATGTGGTAAGACCCACTAATGGAAACACAATGGAGGTGGTTCGAAAAGTTAAACATTGAGCTACCTTATGATCCAGCAGGCCCATTCTTGGACGTATAACCTAAGAGGACAGAATTGGAAAGACACAGGCAGGCAAATCTGCATTGCAGCAGTAGGACAATAGCCAAGATATGGAAGTAACCAAAAAGTCCACTAACAGATGGGTGGACAAAGAAGAACTGGTACATGTAGAGATGGAATATTTGCTAGGGAATAAAAATGAAACAATGCCATTTGCAACATCATAGAAGAATTTAGAAGTAATCACGCAAATTGTAGTAAGTAAGAAAGCGAAAGGCACCTATCCTGTGATATCACTTACAGGTGTTACCTAAAAATTGATACCAATGAAGATATTTCCACAGAGAAAGGCAATCACAGATTCATTACACAAACTTATGGTTCACCAAATGGAAAGGTGTGAGGATTGGATACTTTACGATATCGGGGTTAACACAGATATACAAACAGATGTGAAATACGTAATCACCAAAGACCTACGGAATACCAAGAGAAGGCTACTCAACACTGTGTCATAACCTACATGGGAAAAGGATCCGAAGAAGAATACATATATGTATTTGTGTAAAAGAACCACATCTTGCACACCTAGAACAAACAGAATAGTGTAATCCAATTTGCTCTGATAAAAAATAAAATTAAATTAAAAACACAAACAAGAAGTAATGAAATAAACTTAAGGGGCTTTTTCCTGGCACATTCCATGCTAATCTACAAGCTAGTAACTCGACTTCCAGAAAGGCTCTGCTGCCCTAGTAACCAGATTTCGTAATGGAGAAATGCTGCTGCCTTGTGGCCCTTTCCCACAACAGCAGCTTTCAACCCAGTGCAAAAGGTCACTAAATATTCACAATCATCGCAGACATGGAAATGACACCTGCCCTCAAACAAAATCCTGGGGTTGAAAATCGACCAAAAAAATTCAAAAGAGGGCAACCTTCCAAGAAGAAAATTTCAAGAGGTATATTGTACTCACAGTGTTTTTCTTTTTTTCTTTAATAGAAAAGAAAAAGGCATGGAAAAATGCTGAACATTAGGAATTATTAAAGACATGCAAATCCAAATTACAAAAACCGATCAGCTCACACCAGTCAGAATGGCCATCAGCAAAAATGCTGCAAATAGTAAATGCTGAAGGGGTTGTGGGGAAATGTGTACCCCCGGTGCTAAGTGGGACGAGGTCAGAGCCACTAATGAAAACACAATGGAGGTGCCTTGAAAAGGTAAACATTGAGCTACCAATCAATCAAGCATACCCACTGCTTTGCCTATCACCTGAGAAAATGAGAATCAAAAAGTCACAGGCTGGCACATCTGTACTCCAGCAACACTTACCATAGCCAACACCTGGAAGCAAGGAAAATGTCCTTCTACAGAGGAATGCACAAAGAAGGAGTGGCCCATGTACACAATGGAATATTACTCCACTAAAAAATATAAATTAAATTCAAGGAACAAACATAAGTAAGGAGACATCACCTTTTGTGGGTTTATCCGGGCACCTTCCACTCTAATTTATAACCGAGGAACATCACTGGCAGGAAGGTCCGTTTCCCTAGTACCAGCATGGGGAACGTAGAAATGCTGCCACTCTCTGGCCGTTACCTGCAACAGCAGCGTTAAAACCTGTGCTAATGGTCACTTCATATGAAAAAGTACTGCAGGGCGGTAAATGAAACATGCCCTCAAATGTCTTGAGGGCGGTAATGGGCAAAAAATTTCAAAACGTGGCACATACGTTAAGAAAACAATTTGAAGAAGTAAACTGTCATCACAGTTTGAAAAAAATGAAAACGGATACGCCTTAAAGCGCAACTTGAACGGATTATTAGACGCGTGCAAATCCAACCACAAAGAGGTATCAGCTCACGCCAGTCAGAATAACCATCAGCAAGAAAACTACAAACACGAAATGCTGAAGGTGTTGTGGACAAATGCATACACTCAACATTAAGTGGGACGTAACCTGGAAAGAGCCACTGATGAGAACAGAATGGAGGCGCCTTTAAAAGGTATATATTGAGATACCATATGATCCAGCACGCCCATTCCTGGACCCATAACCTAAGAAGACAGAATTGGAAAGACACAGGCAGGCCAATCTGCATTGCAGCAGTATTACAATAGCCAAGATATGGAAGCAACCAAAAAGTCCATCAACAGATGGGTGGACAAAGAAGAACTGGCACCTGTACAGATAGAATAGTTGCTTGGGAAAAGAAATGAAACAATGCCATTTGCAGCACCATAGATGAGTCTGGAAGTAATCACGGAACTTGTAGTGAGGCAGAAAGCGAAAGACTCCTATCCTATGATATCACTTGTAGGTGCTACCGAAAAATTGCTACCAATGAAGATATTTCCACAGAGAAAGGCAATCACAGATTCATTAAACAAACGTATGGTTCACCAAATGGAAACGTGTGAGGATTGGCTACATTACGATATTGGGGTTAACAGATATATACAAACATATGTGAAATACGTAATCACCAAAGACCTACGGAATACCAAGAGAAGACTACTCAACATTGTGTCATAACCTACATGGGGAAAGCATACGAACAAGAACACCTATATGTATATGTGTAAAAGGAACACATCCTGCACAACGAGAACAAACAGAACAGTGTAATCAAATTGGCTCTGATAAAGCATAAAAATTAGATTAAAAAAACGAACAAGAAGTAAGGAGACATAAACTTAAGGGGCTTTTTCCTGGCACATTCCATTCTAGTTTACAAGCTAGTAACAGGACCTCCAGAAAGGCTCTGCTGCCTTAGTAAACAGATTTCGTAATGGAGAAATGCTGCCGCCTTGTGGCCGTTTCCCAAAAGAGCAGCTTTAAACCCAGTGCTAAAGGTCACTACATATTCACAATCATTGCAGGCCTGTAAATGACACAGGCCCTGAAAAAAAGAAATCCTGAGGTCGAAAATCGACCAAAAAATTCAAAACAGGGCAATGTTCCAAGAAGAAAATTTCAAGAAGCATACTGTACTCACACTTCTTTTCTTTTTTTCTTTTTAATAGAAAAGAAAATGGTGTGGAAAAATGCTGAACAGTAGGAATTGTTAAGGACATGCAAATGCAAATTACAAAAACCTATCAGCTCACACCAGTCAGAATGGCCATGTGCCAAAATTCTGTAAACAAAAAATGTTAAAGGGGATGTGGAGAAATGCGTACCCTCGGTGCTAAGTGGGATGTGGTAAGACCCACTAATGGAAACACAATGGAGGTGGTTCGAAAAGTTAAACATTGAGCTACCTTATGATCCAGCAGGCCCATTCTTGGACGTATAACCTAAGAGGACAGAATTGGAAAGACACAGGCAGGCAAATCTGCATTGCAGCAGTAGGACAATAGCCAAGATATGGAAGTAACCAAAAAGTCCACTAACAGATGGGTGGACAAAGAAGAACTGGTACATGTAGAGATGGAATATTTGCTAGGGAATAAAAATGAAACAATGCCATTTGCAACATCATAGAAGAATTTAGAAGTAATCACGCAAATTGTAGTAAGTAAGAAAGCGAAAGGCACCTATCCTGTGATATCACTTACAGGTGTTACCTAAAAATTGATACCAATGAAGATATTTCCACAGAGAAAGGCAATCACAGATTCATTACACAAACTTATGGTTCACCAAATGGAAAGGTGTGAGGATTGGATACTTTACGATATCGGGGTTAACACAGATATACAAACAGATGTGAAATACGTAATCACCAAAGACCTACGGAATACCAAGAGAAGGCTACTCAACACTGTGTCATAACCTACATGGGAAAAGGATCCGAAGAAGAATACATATATGTATTTGTGTAAAAGAACCACATCTTGCACACCTAGAACAAACAGAATAGTGTAATCCAATTTGCTCTGATAAAAAATAAAATTAAATTAAAAACACAAACAAGAAGTAATGAAATAAACTTAAGGGGCTTTTTCCTGGCACATTCCATGCTAATCTACAAGCTAGTAACTCGACTTCCAGAAAGGCTCTGCTGCCCTAGTAACCAGATTTCGTAATGGAGAAATGCTGCTGCCTTGTGGCCCTTTCCCACAACAGCAGCTTTCAACCCAGTGCAAAAGGTCACTAAATATTCACAATCATCGCAGACATGGAAATGACACCTGCCCTCAAACAAAATCCTGGGGTTGAAAATCGACCAAAAAAATTCAAAAGAGGGCAACCTTCCAAGAAGAAAATTTCAAGAGGTATATTGTACTCACAGTGTTTTTCTTTTTTTCTTTAATAGAAAAGAAAAAGGCATGGAAAAATGCTGAACATTAGGAATTATTAAAGACATGCAAATCCAAATTACAAAAACCGATCAGCTCACACCAGTCAGAATGGCCATCAGCAAAAATGCTGCAAATAGTAAATGCTGAAGGGGTTGTGGGGAAATGTGTACCCCCGGTGCTAAGTGGGACGAGGTCAGAGCCACTAATGAAAACACAATGGAGGTGCCTTGAAAAGGTAAACATTGAGCTACCAATCAATCAAGCATACCCACTGCTTTGCCTATCACCTGAGAAAATGAGAATCAAAAAGTCACAGGCTGGCACATCTGTACTCCAGCAACACTTACCATAGCCAACACCTGGAAGCAAGGAAAATGTCCTTCTACAGAGGAATGCACAAAGAAGGAGTGGCCCATGTACACAATGGAATATTACTCCACTAAAAAATATAAATTAAATTCAAGGAACAAACATAAGTAAGGAGACATCACCTTTTGTGGGTTTATCCGGGCACCTTCCACTCTAATTTATAACCGAGGAACATCACTGGCAGGAAGGTCCGTTTCCCTAGTACCAGCATGGGGAACGTAGAAATGCTGCCACTCTCTGGCCGTTACCTGCAACAGCAGCGTTAAAACCTGTGCTAATGGTCACTTCATATGAAAAAGTACTGCAGGGCGGTAAATGAAACATGCCCTCAAAATGTCTTGAGGGCGGTAATGGGCAAAAAATTTCAAAACGTGGCACATACGTTAAGAAAACAATTTGAAGAAGTAAACTGTCATCACAGTTTGAAAAAAATGAAAACGGATACGCCTTAAAGCGCAACTTGAACGGATTATTAGACGCGTGCAAATCCAACCACAAAGAGGTATCAGCTCACGCCAGTCAGAATAACCATCAGCAAGAAAACTACAAACACGAAATGCTGAAGGTGTTGTGGACAAATGCATACACTCAACATTAAGTGGGACGTAACCTGGAAAGAGCCACTGATGAGAACAGAATGGAGGCGCCTTTAAAAGGTATATATTGAGATACCATATGATCCAGCACGCCCATTCCTGGACCCATAACCTAAGAAGACAGAATTGGAAAGACACAGGCAGGCCAATCTGCATTGCAGCAGTATTACAATAGCCAAGATATGGAAGCAACCAAAAAGTCCATCAACAGATGGGTGGACAAAGAAGAACTGGCACCTGTACAGATAGAATAGTTGCTTGGGAAAAGAAATGAAACAATGCCATTTGCAGCACCATAGATGAGTCTGGAAGTAATCACGCAACTTGTAGTGAGGCAGAAAGCGAAAGACTCCTATCCTATGATATCACTTGTAGGTGCTACCGAAAAATTGCTACCAATGAAGATATTTCCACAGAGAAAGGCAATCACAGATTCATTAAACAAACGTATGGTTCACCAAATGGAAACGTGTGAGGATTGGCTACATTACGATATTGGGGTTAACAGATATATACAAACATATGTGAAATACGTAATCACCAAAGACCTACGGAATACCAAGAGAAGACTACTCAACATTGTGTCATAACCTACATGGGGAAAGCATACGAACAAGAACACCTATATGTATATGTGTAAAAGGAACACATCCTGCACAACGAGAACAAACAGAACAGTGTAATCAAATTGGCTCTGATAAAGCATAAAAATTAGATTAAAAAAACGAACAAGAAGTAAGGAGACATAAACTTAAGGGGCTTTTTCCTGGCACATTCCATTCTAGTTTACAAGCTAGTAACAGGACCTCCAGAAAGGCTCTGCTGCCTTAGTAAACAGATTTCGTAATGGAGAAATGCTGCCGCCTTGTGGCCGTTTCCCAAAAGAGCAGCTTTAAACCCAGTGCTAAAGGTCACTACATATTCACAATCATTGCAGGCCTGTAAATGACACAGGCCCTGAAAAAAAGAAATCCTGAGGTCGAAAATCGACCAAAAAATTCAAAACAGGGCAATGTTCCAAGAAGAAAATTTCAAGAAGCATACTGTACTCACACTTCTTTTCTTTTTTTCTTTTTAATAGAAAAGAAAATGGTGTGGAAAAATGCTGAACAGTAGGAATTGTTAAGGACATGCAAATGCAAATTACAAAAACCTATCAGCTCACACCAGTCAGAATGGCCATGTGCCAAAATTCTGTAAACAAAAAATGTTAAAGGGGATGTGGAGAAATGCGTACCCTCGGTGCTAAGTGGGATGTGGTAAGACCCACTAATGGAAACACAATGGAGGTGGTTCGAAAAGTTAAACATTGAGCTACCTTATGATCCAGCAGGCCCATTCTTGGACGTATAACCTAAGAGGACAGAATTGGAAAGACACAGGCAGGCAAATCTGCATTGCAGCAGTAGGACAATAGCCAAGATATGGAAGTAACCAAAAAGTCCACTAACAGATGGGTGGACAAAGAAGAACTGGTACATGTAGAGATGGAATATTTGCTAGGGAATAAAAATGAAACAATGCCATTTGCAACATCATAGAAGAATTTAGAAGTAATCACGCAAATTGTAGTAAGTAAGAAAGCGAAAGGCACCTATCCTGTGATATCACTTACAGGTGTTACCTAAAAATTGATACCAATGAAGATATTTCCACAGAGAAAGGCAATCACAGATTCATTACACAAACTTATGGTTCACCAAATGGAAAGGTGTGAGGATTGGATACTTTACGATATCGGGGTTAACACAGATATACAAACAGATGTGAAATACGTAATCACCAAAGACCTACGGAATACCAAGAGAAGGCTACTCAACACTGTGTCATAACCTACATGGGAAAAGGATCCGAAGAAGAATACATATATGTATTTGTGTAAAAGAACCACATCTTGCACACCTAGAACAAACAGAATAGTGTAATCCAATTTGCTCTGATAAAAAATAAAATTAAATTAAAAACACAAACAAGAAGTAATGAAATAAACTTAAGGGGCTTTTTCCTGGCACATTCCATGCTAATCTACAAGCTAGTAACTCGACTTCCAGAAAGGCTCTGCTGCCCTAGTAACCAGATTTCGTAATGGAGAAATGCTGCTGCCTTGTGGCCCTTTCCCACAACAGCAGCTTTCAACCCAGTGCAAAAGGTCACTAAATATTCACAATCATCGCAGACATGGAAATGACACCTGCCCTCAAACAAAATCCTGGGGTTGAAAATCGACCAAAAAAATTCAAAAGAGGGCAACCTTCCAAGAAGAAAATTTCAAGAGGTATATTGTACTCACAGTGTTTTTCTTTTTTTCTTTAATAGAAAAGAAAAAGGCATGGAAAAATGCTGAACATTAGGAATTATTAAAGACATGCAAATCCAAATTACAAAAACCGATCAGCTCACACCAGTCAGAATGGCCATCAGCAAAAATGCTGCAAATAGTAAATGCTGAAGGGGTTGTGGGGAAATGTGTACCCCCGGTGCTAAGTGGGACGAGGTCAGAGCCACTAATGAAAACACAATGGAGGTGCCTTGAAAAGGTAAACATTGAGCTACCAATCAATCAAGCATACCCACTGCTTTGCCTATCACCTGAGAAAATGAGAATCAAAAAGTCACAGGCTGGCACATCTGTACTCCAGCAACACTTACCATAGCCAACACCTGGAAGCAAGGAAAATGTCCTTCTACAGAGGAATGCACAAAGAAGGAGTGGCCCATGTACACAATGGAATATTACTCCACTAAAAAATATAAATTAAATTCAAGGAACAAACATAAGTAAGGAGACATCACCTTTTGTGGGTTTATCCGGGCACCTTCCACTCTAATTTATAACCGAGGAACATCACTGGCAGGAAGGTCCGTTTCCCTAGTACCAGCATGGGGAACGTAGAAATGCTGCCACTCTCTGGCCGTTACCTGCAACAGCAGCGTTAAAACCTGTGCTAATGGTCACTTCATATGAAAAAGTACTGCAGGGCGGTAAATGAAACATGCCCTCAAAATGTCTTGAGGGCGGTAATGGGCAAAAAATTTCAAAACGTGGCACATACGTTAAGAAAACAATTTGAAGAAGTAAACTGTCATCACAGTTTGAAAAAAATGAAAACGGATACGCCTTAAAGCGCAACTTGAACGGATTATTAGACGCGTGCAAATCCAACCACAAAGAGGTATCAGCTCACGCCAGTCAGAATAACCATCAGCAAGAAAACTACAAACACGAAATGCTGAAGGTGTTGTGGACAAATGCATACACTCAACATTAAGTGGGACGTAACCTGGAAAGAGCCACTGATGAGAACAGAATGGAGGCGCCTTTAAAAGGTATATATTGAGATACCATATGATCCAGCACGCCCATTCCTGGACCCATAACCTAAGAAGACAGAATTGGAAAGACACAGGCAGGCCAATCTGCATTGCAGCAGTATTACAATAGCCAAGATATGGAAGCAACCAAAAAGTCCATCAACAGATGGGTGGACAAAGAAGAACTGGCACCTGTACAGATAGAATAGTTGCTTGGGAAAAGAAATGAAACAATGCCATTTGCAGCACCATAGATGAGTCTGGAAGTAATCACGCAACTTGTAGTGAGGCAGAAAGCGAAAGACTCCTATCCTATGATATCACTTGTAGGTGCTACCGAAAAATTGCTACCAATGAAGATATTTCCACAGAGAAAGGCAATCACAGATTCATTAAACAAACGTATGGTTCACCAAATGGAAACGTGTGAGGATTGGCTACATTACGATATTGGGGTTAACAGATATATACAAACATATGTGAAATACGTAATCACCAAAGACCTACGGAATACCAAGAGAAGACTACTCAACATTGTGTCATAACCTACATGGGGAAAGCATACGAACAAGAACACCTATATGTATATGTGTAAAAGGAACACATCCTGCACAACGAGAACAAACAGAACAGTGTAATCAAATTGGCTCTGATAAAGCATAAAAATTAGATTAAAAAAACGAACAAGAAGTAAGGAGACATAAACTTAAGGGGCTTTTTCCTGGCACATTCCATTCTAGTTTACAAGCTAGTAACAGGACCTCCAGAAAGGCTCTGCTGCCTTAGTAAACAGATTTCGTAATGGAGAAATGCTGCCGCCTTGTGGCCGTTTCCCAAAAGAGCAGCTTTAAACCCAGTGCTAAAGGTCACTACATATTCACAATCATTGCAGGCCTGTAAATGACACAGGCCCTGAAAAAAAGAAATCCTGAGGTCGAAAATCGACCAAAAAATTCAAAACAGGGCAATGTTCCAAGAAGAAAATTTCAAGAAGCATACTGTACTCACACTTCTTTTCTTTTTTTCTTTTTAATAGAAAAGAAAATGGTGTGGAAAAATGCTGAACAGTAGGAATTGTTAAGGACATGCAAATGCAAATTACAAAAACCTATCAGCTCACACCAGTCAGAATGGCCATGTGCCAAAATTCTGTAAACAAAAAATGTTAAAGGGGATGTGGAGAAATGCGTACCCTCGGTGCTAAGTGGGATGTGGTAAGACCCACTAATGGAAACACAATGGAGGTGGTTCGAAAAGTTAAACATTGAGCTACCTTATGATCCAGCAGGCCCATTCTTGGACGTATAACCTAAGAGGACAGAATTGGAAAGACACAGGCAGGCAAATCTGCATTGCAGCAGTAGGACAATAGCCAAGATATGGAAGTAACCAAAAAGTCCACTAACAGATGGGTGGACAAAGAAGAACTGGTACATGTAGAGATGGAATATTTGCTAGGGAATAAAAATGAAACAATGCCATTTGCAACATCATAGAAGAATTTAGAAGTAATCACGCAAATTGTAGTAAGTAAGAAAGCGAAAGGCACCTATCCTGTGATATCACTTACAGGTGTTACCTAAAAATTGATACCAATGAAGATATTTCCACAGAGAAAGGCAATCACAGATTCATTACACAAACTTATGGTTCACCAAATGGAAAGGTGTGAGGATTGGATACTTTACGATATCGGGGTTAACACAGATATACAAACAGATGTGAAATACGTAATCACCAAAGACCTACGGAATACCAAGAGAAGGCTACTCAACACTGTGTCATAACCTACATGGGAAAAGGATCCGAAGAAGAATACATATATGTATTTGTGTAAAAGAACCACATCTTGCACACCTAGAACAAACAGAATAGTGTAATCCAATTTGCTCTGATAAAAAATAAAATTAAATTAAAAACACAAACAAGAAGTAATGAAATAAACTTAAGGGGCTTTTTCCTGGCACATTCCATGCTAATCTACAAGCTAGTAACTCGACTTCCAGAAAGGCTCTGCTGCCCTAGTAACCAGATTTCGTAATGGAGAAATGCTGCTGCCTTGTGGCCCTTTCCCACAACAGCAGCTTTCAACCCAGTGCAAAAGGTCACTAAATATTCACAATCATCGCAGACATGGAAATGACACCTGCCCTCAAACAAAATCCTGGGGTTGAAAATCGACCAAAAAAATTCAAAAGAGGGCAACCTTCCAAGAAGAAAATTTCAAGAGGTATATTGTACTCACAGTGTTTTTCTTTTTTTTCTTTAATAGAAAAGAAAAAGGCATGGAAAAATGCTGAACATTAGGAATTATTAAAGACATGCAAATCCAAATTACAAAAACCGATCAGCTCACACCAGTCAGAATGGCCATCAGCAAAAATGCTGCAAATAGTAAATGCTGAAGGGGTTGTGGGGAAATGTGTACCCCCGGTGCTAAGTGGGACGAGGTCAGAGCCACTAATGAAAACACAATGGAGGTGCCTTGAAAAGGTAAACATTGAGCTACCAATCAATCAAGCATACCCACTGCTTTGCCTATCACCTGAGAAAATGAGAATCAAAAAGTCACAGGCTGGCACATCTGTACTCCAGCAACACTTACCATAGCCAACACCTGGAAGCAAGGAAAATGTCCTTCTACAGAGGAATGCACAAAGAAGGAGTGGCCCATGTACACAATGGAATATTACTCCACTAAAAAATATAAATTAAATTCAAGGAACAAACATAAGTAAGGAGACATCACCTTTTGTGGGTTTATCCGGGCACCTTCCACTCTAATTTATAACCGAGGAACATCACTGGCAGGAAGGTCCGTTTCCCTAGTACCAGCATGGGGAACGTAGAAATGCTGCCACTCTCTGGCCGTTACCTGCAACAGCAGCGTTAAAACCTGTGCTAATGGTCACTTCATATGAAAAAGTACTGCAGGGCGGTAAATGAAACATGCCCTCAAAATGTCTTGAGGGCGGTAATGGGCAAAAAATTTCAAAACGTGGCACATACGTTAAGAAAACAATTTGAAGAAGTAAACTGTCATCACAGTTTGAAAAAAATGAAAACGGATACGCCTTAAAGCGCAACTTGAACGGATTATTAGACGCGTGCAAATCCAACCACAAAGAGGTATCAGCTCACGCCAGTCAGAATAACCATCAGCAAGAAAACTACAAACACGAAATGCTGAAGGTGTTGTGGACAAATGCATACACTCAACATTAAGTGGGACGTAACCTGGAAAGAGCCACTGATGAGAACAGAATGGAGGCGCCTTTAAAAGGTATATATTGAGATACCATATGATCCAGCACGCCCATTCCTGGACCCATAACCTAAGAAGACAGAATTGGAAAGACACAGGCAGGCCAATCTGCATTGCAGCAGTATTACAATAGCCAAGATATGGAAGCAACCAAAAAGTCCATCAACAGATGGGTGGACAAAGAAGAACTGGCACCTGTACAGATAGAATAGTTGCTTGGGAAAAGAAATGAAACAATGCCATTTGCAGCACCATAGATGAGTCTGGAAGTAATCACGCAACTTGTAGTGAGGCAGAAAGCGAAAGACTCCTATCCTATGATATCACTTGTAGGTGCTACCGAAAAATTGCTACCAATGAAGATATTTCCACAGAGAAAGGCAATCACAGATTCATTAAACAAACGTATGGTTCACCAAATGGAAACGTGTGAGGATTGGCTACATTACGATATTGGGGTTAACAGATATATACAAACATATGTGAAATACGTAATCACCAAAGACCTACGGAATACCAAGAGAAGACTACTCAACATTGTGTCATAACCTACATGGGGAAAGCATACGAACAAGAACACCTATATGTATATGTGTAAAAGGAACACATCCTGCACAACGAGAACAAACAGAACAGTGTAATCAAATTGGCTCTGATAAAGCATAAAAATTAGATTAAAAAAACGAACAAGAAGTAAGGAGACATAAACTTAAGGGGCTTTTTCCTGGCACATTCCATTCTAGTTTACAAGCTAGTAACAGGACCTCCAGAAAGGCTCTGCTGCCTTAGTAAACAGATTTCGTAATGGAGAAATGCTGCCGCCTTGTGGCCGTTTCCCAAAAGAGCAGCTTTAAACCCAGTGCTAAAGGTCACTACATATTCACAATCATTGCAGGCCTGTAAATGACACAGGCCCTGAAAAAAAGAAATCCTGAGGTCGAAAATCGACCAAAAAATTCAAAACAGGGCAATGTTCCAAGAAGAAAATTTCAAGAAGCATACTGTACTCACACTTCTTTTCTTTTTTTCTTTTTAATAGAAAAGAAAATGGTGTGGAAAAATGCTGAACAGTAGGAATTGTTAAGGACATGCAAATGCAAATTACAAAAACCTATCAGCTCACACCAGTCAGAATGGCCATGTGCCAAAATTCTGTAAACAAAAAATGTTAAAGGGGATGTGGAGAAATGCGTACCCTCGGTGCTAAGTGGGATGTGGTAAGACCCACTAATGGAAACACAATGGAGGTGGTTCGAAAAGTTAAACATTGAGCTACCTTATGATCCAGCAGGCCCATTCTTGGACGTATAACCTAAGAGGACAGAATTGGAAAGACACAGGCAGGCAAATCTGCATTGCAGCAGTAGGACAATAGCCAAGATATGGAAGTAACCAAAAAGTCCACTAACAGATGGGTGGACAAAGAAGAACTGGTACATGTAGAGATGGAATATTTGCTAGGGAATAAAAATGAAACAATGCCATTTGCAACATCATAGAAGAATTTAGAAGTAATCACGCAAATTGTAGTAAGTAAGAAAGCGAAAGGCACCTATCCTGTGATATCACTTACAGGTGTTACCTAAAAATTGATACCAATGAAGATATTTCCACAGAGAAAGGCAATCACAGATTCATTTACACAAACTTATGGTTCACCAAATGGAAAGGTGTGAGGATTGGATACTTTACGATATCGGGGTTAACACAGATATACAAACAGATGTGAAATACGTAATCACCAAAGACCTACGGAATACCAAGAGAAGGCTACTCAACACTGTGTCATAACCTACATGGGAAAAGGATCCGAAGAAGAATACATATATGTATTTGTGTAAAAGAACCACATCTTGCACACCTAGAACAAACAGAATAGTGTAATCCAATTTGCTCTGATAAAAAATAAAATTAAATTAAAAACACAAACAAGAAGTAATGAAATAAACTTAAGGGGCTTTTTCCTGGCACATTCCATGCTAATCTACAAGCTAGTAACTCGACTTCCAGAAAGGCTCTGCTGCCCTAGTAACCAGATTTCGTAATGGAGAAATGCTGCTGCCTTGTGGCCCTTTCCCACAACAGCAGCTTTCAACCCAGTGCAAAAGGTCACTAAATATTCACAATCATCGCAGACATGGAAATGACACCTGCCCTCAAACAAAATCCTGGGGTTGAAAATCGACCAAAAAAATTCAAAAGAGGGCAACCTTCCAAGAAGAAAATTTCAAGAGGTATATTGTACTCACAGTGTTTTTCTTTTTTTCTTTAATAGAAAAGAAAAAGGCATGGAAAAATGCTGAACATTAGGAATTATTAAAGACATGCAAATCCAAATTACAAAAACCGATCAGCTCACACCAGTCAGAATGGCCATCAGCAAAAATGCTGCAAATAGTAAATGCTGAAGGGGTTGTGGGGAAATGTGTACCCCCGGTGCTAAGTGGGACGAGGTCAGAGCCACTAATGAAAACACAATGGAGGTGCCTTGAAAAGGTAAACATTGAGCTACCAATCAATCAAGCATACCCACTGCTTTGCCTATCACCTGAGAAAATGAGAATCAAAAAGTCACAGGCTGGCACATCTGTACTCCAGCAACACTTACCATAGCCAACACCTGGAAGCAAGGAAAATGTCCTTCTACAGAGGAATGCACAAAGAAGGAGTGGCCCATGTACACAATGGAATATTACTCCACTAAAAAATATAAATTAAATTCAAGGAACAAACATAAGTAAGGAGACATCACCTTTTGTGGGTTTATCCGGGCACCTTCCACTCTAATTTATAACCGAGGAACATCACTGGCAGGAAGGTCCGTTTCCCTAGTACCAGCATGGGGAACGTAGAAATGCTGCCACTCTCTGGCCGTTACCTGCAACAGCAGCGTTAAAACCTGTGCTAATGGTCACTTCATATGAAAAAGTACTGCAGGGCGGTAAATGAAACATGCCCCTCAAAATGTCTTGAGGGCGGTAATGGGCAAAAAATTTCAAAACGTGGCACATACGTTAAGAAAACAATTTGAAGAAGTAAAACTGTCATCACAGTTTGAAAAAAATGAAAACGGATACGCCTTAGCGCAACTTGAACGGATTATTAGACGCGTGCAAATCCAACCACAAAGAGGTATCAGCTCACGCCAGTCAGAATAACCATCAGCAAGAAAACTACAAACACGAAATGCTGAAGGTGTTGTGGACAAATGCATACACTCAACATTAAGTGGGACGTAACCTGGAAAGAGCCACTGATGAGAACAGAATGGAGGCGCCTTTAAAAGGTATATATTGAGATACCATATGATCCAGCACGCCCATTCCTGGACCCATAACCTAAGAAGACAGAATTGGAAAGACACAGGCAGGCCAATCTGCATTGCAGCAGTATTACAATAGCCAAGATATGGAAGCAACCAAAAAGTCCATCAACAGATGGGTGGACAAAGAAGAACTGGCACCTGTACAGATAGAATAGTTGCTTGGGAAAAGAAATGAAACAATGCCATTTGCAGCACCATAGATGAGTCTGGAAGTAATCACGCAACTTGTAGTGAGGCAGAAAGCGAAAGACTCCTATCCTATGATATCACTTGTAGGTGCTACCGAAAAATTGCTACCAATGAAGATATTTCCACAGAGAAAGGCAATCACAGATTCATTAAACAAACGTATGGTTCACCAAATGGAAACGTGTGAGGATTGGCTACATTACGATATTGGGGTTAACAGATATATACAAACATATGTGAAATACGTAATCACCAAAGACCTACGGAATACCAAGAGAAGACTACTCAACATTGTGTCATAACCTACATGGGGAAAGCATACGAACAAGAACACCTATATGTATATGTGTAAAAGGAACACATCCTGCACAACGAGAACAAACAGAACAGTGTAATCAAATTGGCTCTGATAAAGCATAAAAATTAGATTAAAAAAACGAACAAGAAGTAAGGAGACATAAACTTAAGGGGCTTTTTCCTGGCACATTCCATTCTAGTTTACAAGCTAGTAACAGGACCTCCAGAAAGGCTCTGCTGCCTTAGTAAACAGATTTCGTAATGGAGAAATGCTGCCGCCTTGTGGCCGTTTCCCAAAAGAGCAGCTTTAAACCCAGTGCTAAAGGTCACTACATATTCACAATCATTGCAGGCCTGTAAATGACACAGGCCCTGAAAAAAAGAAATCCTGAGGTCGAAAATCGACCAAAAAATTCAAAACAGGGCAATGTTCCAAGAAGAAAATTTCAAGAAGCATACTGTACTCACACTTCTTTTCTTTTTTTCTTTTTAATAGAAAAGAAAATGGTGTGGAAAAATGCTGAACAGTAGGAATTGTTAAGGACATGCAAATGCAAATTACAAAAACCTATCAGCTCACACCAGTCAGAATGGCCATGTGCCAAAATTCTGTAAACAAAAAATGTTAAAGGGGATGTGGAGAAATGCGTACCCTCGGTGCTAAGTGGGATGTGGTAAGACCCACTAATGGAAACACAATGGAGGTGGTTCGAAAAGTTAAACATTGAGCTACCTTATGATCCAGCAGGCCCATTCTTGGACGTATAACCTAAGAGGACAGAATTGGAAAGACACAGGCAGGCAAATCTGCATTGCAGCAGTAGGACAATAGCCAAGATATGGAAGTAACCAAAAAGTCCACTAACAGATGGGTGGACAAAGAAGAACTGGTACATGTAGAGATGGAATATTTGCTAGGGAATAAAAATGAAACAATGCCATTTGCAACATCATAGAAGAATTTAGAAGTAATCACGCAAATTGTAGTAAGTAAGAAAGCGAAAGGCACCTATCCTGTGATATCACTTACAGGTGTTACCTAAAAATTGATACCAATGAAGATATTTCCACAGAGAAAGGCAATCACAGATTCATTACACAAACTTATGGTTCACCAAATGGAAAGGTGTGAGGATTGGATACTTTACGATATCGGGGTTAACACAGATATACAAACAGATGTGAAATACGTAATCACCAAAGACCTACGGAATACCAAGAGAAGGCTACTCAACACTGTGTCATAACCTACATGGGAAAAGGTTCCGAAGAAGAATACATATATGTATTTGTGTAAAAGAACCACATCTTGCACATCTAGAACAAACAGAATAGTGTAATCCAATTTGCTCTGATAAAAAATAAAATTAAATTAAAAACACAAACAAGAAGTAATGACATAAACTTAAGGGGCTTTTTCCTGGCACATTCCATGCTAATTTACAAGCTAGTAACTCGACTTCCAGAAAGGCTCTGCTGCCCTAGTAACCAGATTTCGCAATGCACAAATGCTGCTGCCTTGTGGCCCTTTCCCACAACAGCAGCTTTCAACCCAGTGCAAAAGGTCACTAAATATTCACAATCATCGCAGACATGGAAATGACACCTGCCCTCAAACAAAATCCTGGGGTTGAAAATCGACCAAAAAAATTCAAAAGAGGGCAACCTTCCAAGAAGAAAATTTCAAGAGGTATATTGTACTCACAGTGTTTTTCTTTTTTTCTTTAATAGAAAAGAAAAAGGCATGGAAAAATGCTGAACATTAGGAATTATTAAAGACATGCAAATCCAAATTACAAAAACCGATCAGCTCACACCAGTCAGAATGGCCATCAGCAAAAATGCTGCAAATAGTAAATGCTGAAGGGGTTGTGGGGAAATGCGTACCCCCGGTGCTAAGTGGGACGAGGTAAGAGCCACTAATGAAAACACAATGGAGGTGCCTTGAAAAGGTAAACATTGAGCTACCAATCAATCAAGCATACCCACTGCTTTGCCTATCACCTGAGAAAATGAGAATCAAAAAGTCACAGGCTGGCACACCTGTACTCCAGCAACACTTACCATAGCCAACACCTGGAAGCAAGGAAAATGTCCTTCTACAGAGGAATGCACAAAGAAGAAGTGGCCCATGTACACAATGGAATATTACTCCACTAAAAAATATAAATTAAATTTAAAGAACAAACATAAGTAAGGAGACATCACCTTTTGTGGGTTTATCCGGGCACCTTCCACTCTAATTTATAACCGAGGAACGCCACTGGCAGGAAGGTCCGTTTCCCTAGTACCAGCACGGGGAACGTAGAAATGCTGCCACCCTCTGGCCGTTACCTGCAACAGCAGCGTTAAAATCTGTGCTAATGGTCACTTCATATGAAAAAGTACTGCAGGGCGGTAAATGAAACGTGCCCTCAAAATGTCTTGAGCGCGGTAATGGGCAAAAACTTTCAAAACGTGGCACATACGTTAAGAAAACAATTTGAAGAAGTAAGCTGTCATCACAGTTTGAAAAAAATGAAAACGGATATGCCTTAAAGCGCAATTTGAACGGATTATTAGACGCATGCAAATCCAACCACAAAGAGGTATCAGCTCACGCCAGTCAGAATAACCATCAGCAAGAAAACTACAAACACGAAATGCTGAAGGTGTTGTGGACAAATGCGTACACTCAACATTAAGTGGGACGTAACCTGCAAAGAGCCACTAATGAGAACAGAATGGAGGCGCCTTTCAAAGGTGTATATTGACCTCCTGTATGATCCAGCAGGCCCATTCCTGGACCCATAACCTAAGAAGACAGAATTGGAAAGACACAGGCGGGACAATCTGCATTGCAGCAGTATTACAATAGCCAAGATATGGAAGCAACCAAAAAGTCCATCAACAGATGGGTGGACAAAGAAGAACTGGCACCTGTACAGATAGAATAGTTGCTTGGGAAAAGAAATGAAACAATGCCATTTGCAGCACCATAGATGAGTCTGGAAGTAATCACGCAACTTGTAGTGAGGCAGAAAGCGAAAGACTCCTATCCTATGATATCACTTGTAGGTGCTACCGAAAAATTGCTACCAATGAAGATATTTCCACAGAGAAAGGCAATCACAGATTCATTATACAAACGTATGGTTCACCAAATGGAAACGTGTGAGGATTGGCTACATTACGATATTGGGGTTAACAGAGATATACACACATATGTGAAATACGTAATCACCAAAGACCTACGGAATACCAAGAGAAGACTACTCAACATTGTGTCATAACCTACATGGGGAAAGGATACGAACAAGAACACCTATATGTATATGTATAAAAGGAACACATCCTGCACAACGAGAACAAACAGAACAGTGTAATCAAATTGGCTCTGATAAAACATAAAAATTAGATTAAAAAAACGAACAAGAAGTAAGGAGACATAAACTTAAGGGGCTTTTTCCTGGCACATTCCATTCTAGTTTACAAGCTAGTAACAGGACCTCCAGAAAGGCTCTGCTGCCTTAGTAAACAGATTTCGTAATGGAGAAATGCTGCCGCCTTGTGGCCGTTTCCCACAAGAGCAGCTTTAAACCCAGTGCTACAGGTCACTACATATTCACAATCATTGCAGGCCTGTAAATGACACAGGCCCTGAAAAAAAAAATCCTGAGGTCGAAAATCGACCAAAAAATTCAAAACAGGGCAATGTTCCAAGAAGAAAATTTCAAGAAGCATACTGTACTCACACTTCTTTTCTTTTTTTTCTTTTTAATAGAAAAGAAAATGGTGTGGAAAACTGCTGAACAGTAGGAATTGTTAAGGACATGCAAATGCAAATTACAAAACCTATCAGCTCACACCAGTCAGAATGGCCATGTGCCAAAATTCTGTAAACAAAAAATGTTAAAGGGGATGTGGAGAAATGCGTACCCTCGGTGCTAAGTGGGATGTGGTAAGACCCACTAATGGAAACACAATGGAGGTGGTTCGAAAAGTTAAACATTGAGCTACCTTATGATCCAGCAGGCCCATTCTTGGACGTATAACCTAAGAAGACAGAATTGGAAAGACACAGGCAGGCAAATCTGCATTGCAGCAGTAGGACAATAGCCAAGATATGGAAGTAACCAAAAAGTCCACTAACAGATGGGTGGACAAAGAAGAACTGGTACATGTAGAGATGGAATATTTGCTAGGGAATAAAAATGAAACAATGCCATTTGCAACATCATAGAAGAATTTAGAAGTAATCACGCAAATTGTAGTAAGTAAGAAAGCGAAAGGCACCTATCCTGTGATATCACTTACAGGTGTTACCTAAAAATTGATACCAATGAAGATATTTCCACAGAGAAAGGCAATCACAGATTCATTACACAAACTTATGGTTCACCAAATGGAAAGGTGTGAGGATTGGATACTTTACGATATCGGGGTTAACACAGATATACAAACAGATGTGAAATACGTAATCACCAAAGACCTACGGAATACCAAGAGAAGGCTACTCAACACTGTGTCATAACCTACATGGGAAAAGGATCCGAAGAAGAATACATATATGTATTTGTGTAAAAGAACCACATCTTGCACACCTAGAACAAACAGAATAGTGTAATCCAATTTGCTCTGATAAAAAATAAAATTAAATTAAAAACACAAACAAGAAGTAATGACATAAACTTAAGGGGCTTTTTCCTGGCACATTCCATGCTAATTTACAAGCTAGTAACTCGACTTCCAGAAAGGCTCTGCTGCCCTAGTAACCAGATTTCGTAATGGAGAAATGCTGCTGCCTTGTGGCCCTTTCCCACAACAGCAGCTTTCAACCCAGTGCAAAAGGTCACTAAATATTCACAATCATCGCAGACATGGAAATGACACCTGCCCTCAAACAAAATCCTGGGGTTGAAAATCGACCAAAAAATTCAAAAGAGGGCAACCTTCCAAGAAGAAAATTTCAAGAGGTATATTGTACTCACAGTGTTTTTCTTTTTTTCTTTAATAGAAAAGAAAAAGGCATGGAAAAATGCTGAACATTAGGAATTATTAAAGACATGCAAATCCAAATTACAAAAACCGATCAGCTCACACCAGTCAGAATGGCCATCAGCAAAAATGCTGCAAATAGTAAATGCTGAAGGGGTTGTGGGGAAATGCGTACCCCCGGTGCTAAGTGGGACGAGGTCAGAGCCACTAATGAAAACACAATGGAGGTGCCTTGAAAAGGTAAACATTGAGCTACCAATCAATCAAGCATACCCACTGCTTTGCCTATCACCTGAGAAAATGAGAATCAAAAAGTCACAGGCTGGCACACCTGTACTCCAGCAACACTTACCATAGCCAACACCTGGAAGCAAGGAAAATGTCCTTCTACAGAGGAATGCACAAAGAAGGAGTGGCCCATGTACACAATGGAATATTACTCCACTAAAAAATATAAATTAAATTCAAAGAACAAACATAAGTAAGGAGACATCACCTTTTGTGGGTTTATCCGGGCACCTGCCACTCTAATTTATAACCGAGGAACATCACTGGGAGGAAGGTCCGTTTCCCTAGTACCAGCATGGGGAACGTAGAAATGCTGCCACCCTCTGGCCGTTACCTGCAACACAGCGTTAAAACCTGTGCTAATGGTCACTTCATATGAAAAAGTACTGCAGGGCGGTAAATGAAACATGCCCTCAAAATGTCTTGAGGGCGGTAATGGGCAAAAATTTCAAAACGTGGCACATACGTTAAGAAAACAATTTGAAGAAGTAAACTGTCATCACAGTTTGAAAAAAATGAAAACGGATACGCCTTAAAGCGCAACTTGAACGGATTATTAGACGCGTGCAAATCCAACCACAAAGAGGTATCAGCTCACGCCAGTCAGAATAACCATCAGCAAGAAAACTACAAACACGAAATGCTGAAGGTGTTGTGGACAAATGCATACACTCAACATTAAGTGGGATGTAACCTGCAAAGAGCCACTAATGAGAACAGAATGGAGGCGCCTTTAAAAGGTATATATTGACCTCCTGTATGATCCAGCAGGCCCATTCCTGGACCCATAACCTAAGAAGACAGAATTGGAAAGACACAGGCAGGCCAATCTGCATTGCAGCAGTATTACAATAGCCAAGATATGGAAGCAACCAAAAAGTCCATCAACAGATGGGTGGACAGAGAAGAGCTGGCACCTGTACAGATAGAATAGTTGCTTGGGAAAAGAAATGAAACAATGCCATTGGCAGCACCATAGATGAGTCTGGAAGTAATCACGCAACTTGTAGTGAGGCAGAAAGCGAAAGACACCTATCCTATGATATCACTTGTAGGTGCTACCGAAAAATTGCTACCAATGAAGATATTTCCACAGAGAAAGGCAATCACAGGTTTATTAAACAAACGTATGGTTCACCAAATGGAAACGTGTGAGGATTGGCTACATTACGATATTGGGGTTAACAGAGATATACAAACATATGTGAAATACGTAATCACCAAAGACCTACGGAATACCAAGAGAAGACTACTCAACATTGTGTCATAACCTACATGGGGAAAGGATACGAACAAGAACACCTATATGTATATGTGTAAAAGGAACACATCCTGCACAACGAGAACAAACAGAACAGTGTAATCAAATTGGCTCTGATAAAACATAAAAATTAGATTAAAAAAACGAACAAGAAGTAAGGAGACATAAACTTAAGGGGCTTTTTCCTGGCACATTCCATTCTAGTTTACAAGCTAGTAACAGGACCTCCAGAAAGGCTCTGCTGCCTTAGTAAACAGATTTCGTAATGGAGAAATGCTGCCGCCTTGTGGCCGTTTCCCACAAGAGCAGCTTTAAACCCAGTGCTACAGGTCACTACATATTCACAATCATTGCAGGCCTGTAAATGACACAGGCCCTGAAAAAAAGAAATCCTGAGGTCGAAAATCGACCAAAAAATTCAAAACAGGGCAATGTTCCAAGAAGAAAATTTCAAGAAGCATACTGTACTCACACTTCTTTTCTTTTTTTCTTTTTAATAGAAAAGAAAATGGTGTGGAAAAATGCTGAACAGTAGGAATTGTTAAGGACATGCAAATGCAAATTACAAAAACCTATCAGCTCACACCAGTCAGAATGGCCATGTGCCAAAATTCTGTAAACAAAAAATGTTAAAGGGGATGTGGAGAAATGCGTACCCTCGGTGCTAAGTGGGATGTGGTAAGACCCACTAATGGAAACACAATGGAGGTGGTTCGAAAAGTTAAACATTGAGCTACCTTATGATCCAGCAGGCCCATTCTTGGACGTATAACCTAAGAGGACAGAATTGGAAAGACACAGGCAGGCAAATCTGCATTGCAGCAGTAGGACAATAGCCAAGATATGGAAGTAACCAAAAAGTCCACTAACAGATGGGTGGACAAAGAAGAACTGGTACATGTAGAGATGGAATATTTGCTAGGGAATAAAAATGAAACAATGCCATTTGCAACATCATAGAAGAATTTAGAAGTAATCACGCAAATTGTAGTAAGTAAGAAAGCGAAAGGCACCTATCCTGTGATATCACTTACAGGTGTTACCTAAAAATTGATACCAATGAAGATATTTCCACAGAGAAAGGCAATCACAGATTCATTACACAAACTTATGGTTCACCAAATGGAAAGGTGTGAGGATTGGATACTTTACGATATCGGGGTTAACACAGATATACAAACAGATGTGAAATACGTAATCACCAAAGACCTACGGAATACCAAGAGAAGGCTACTCAACACTGTGTCATAACCTACATGGGAAAAGGTTCCGAAGAAGAATACATATATGTATTTGTGTAAAAGAACCACATCTTGCACATCTAGAACAAACAGAATAGTGTAATCCAATTTGCTCTGATAAAAAATAAAATTAAATTAAAAACACAAACAAGAAGTAATGACATAAACTTAAGGGGCTTTTTCCTGGCACATTCCATGCTAATTTACAAGCTAGTAACTCGACTTCCAGAAAGGCTCTGCTGCCCTAGTAACCAGATTTCGCAATGCACAAATGCTGCTGCCTTGTGGCCCTTTCCCACAACAGCAGCTTTCAACCCAGTGCAAAAGGTCACTAAATATTCACAATCATCGCAGACATGGAAATGACACCTGCCCTCAAACAAAATCCTGGGGTTGAAAATCGACCAAAAAAATTCAAAAGAGGGCAACCTTCCAAGAAGAAAATTTCAAGAGGTATATTGTACTCACAGTGTTTTTCTTTTTTTCTTTAATAGAAAAGAAAAAGGCATGGAAAAATGCTGAACATTAGGAATTATTAAAGACATGCAAATCCAAATTACAAAAACCGATCAGCTCACACCAGTCAGAATGGCCATCAGCAAAAATGCTGCAAATAGTAAATGCTGAAGGGGTTGTGGGGAAATGCGTACCCCCGGTGCTAAGTGGGACGAGGTAAGAGCCACTAATGAAAACACAATGGAGGTGCCTTGAAAAGGTAAACATTGAGCTACCAATCAATCAAGCATACCCACTGCTTTGCCTATCACCTGAGAAAATGAGAATCAAAAAGTCACAGGCTGGCACACCTGTACTCCAGCAACACTTACCATAGCCAACACCTGGAAGCAAGGAAAATGTCCTTCTACAGAGGAATGCACAAAGAAGAAGTGGCCCATGTACACAATGGAATATTACTCCACTAAAAAATATAAATTAAATTTAAAGAACAAACATAAGTAAGGAGACATCACCTTTTGTGGGTTTATCCGGGCACCTTCCACTCTAATTTATAACCGAGGAACGCCACTGGCAGGAAGGTCCGTTTCCCTAGTACCAGCATGGGGAACGTAGAAATGCTGCCACCCTCTGGCCGTTACCTGCAACAGCAGCGTTAAAATCTGTGCTAATGGTCACTTCATATGAAAAAGTACTGCAGGGCGGTAAATGAAACGTGCCCTCAAAATGTCTTGAGCGCGGTAATGGGCAAAAACTTTCAAAACGTGGCACATACGTTAAGAAAACAATTTGAAGAAGTAAGCTGTCATCACAGTTTGAAAAAAATGAAAACGGATATGCCTTAAAGCGCAATTTGAACGGATTATTAGACGCATGCAAATCCAACCACAAAGAGGTATCAGCTCACGCCAGTCAGAATAACCATCAGCAAGAAAACTACAAACACGAAATGCTGAAGGTGTTGTGGACAAATGCGTACACTCAACATTAAGTGGGACGTAACCTGCAAAGAGCCACTAATGAGAACAGAATGGAGGCGCCTTTCAAAGGTGTATATTGACCTCCTGTATGATCCAGCAGGCCCATTCCTGGACCCATAACCTAAGAAGACAGAATTGGAAAGACACAGGCGGGACAATCTGCATTGCAGCAGTATTACAATAGCCAAGATATGGAAGCAACCAAAAAGTCCATCAACAGATGGGTGGACAAAGAAGAACTGGCACCTGTACAGATAGAATAGTTGCTTGGGAAAAGAAATGAAACAATGCCATTTGCAGCACCATAGATGAGTCTGGAAGTAATCACGCAACTTGTAGTGAGGCAGAAAGCGAAAGACTCCTATCCTATGATATCACTTGTAGGTGCTACCGAAAAATTGCTACCAATGAAGATATTTCCACAGAGAAAGGCAATCACAGATTCATTATACAAACGTATGGTTCACCAAATGGAAACGTGTGAGGATTGGCTACATTACGATATTGGGGTTAACAGAGATATACACACATATGTGAAATACGTAATCACCAAAGACCTACGGAATACCAAGAGAAGACTACTCAACATTGTGTCATAACCTACATGGGGAAAGGATACGAACAAGAACACCTATATGTATATGTATAAAAGGAACACATCCTGCACAACGAGAACAAACAGAACAGTGTAATCAAATTGGCTCTGATAAAACATAAAAATTAGATTAAAAAAACGAACAAGAAGTAAGGAGACATAAACTTAAGGGGCTTTTTCCTGGCACATTCAATTGTAGTTTACAAGCTAGTAACAGGACCTCCAGAAAGGCTCTGCTGCCTTAGTAAACAGATTTCGTAATGGAGAAATGCTGCCGCCTTGTGGCCGTTTCCCACAAGAGCAGCTTTAAACCCAGTGCTACAGGTCACTACATATTCACAATCATTGCAGGCCTGTAAATGACACAGGCCCTGAAAAAAAAAATCCTGAGGTCGAAAATCGACCAAAAAATTCAAAACAGGGCAATGTTCCAAGAAGAAAATTTCAAGAAGCATACTGTACTCACACTTCTTTTCTTTTTTTTCTTTTTAATAGAAAAGAAAATGGTGTGGAAAACTGCTGAACAGTAGGAATTGTTAAGGACATGCAAATGCAAATTACAAAAACCTATCAGCTCACACCAGTCAGAATGGCCATGTGCCAAAATTCTGTAAACAAAAAATGTTAAAGGGGATGTGGAGAAATGCGTACCCTCGGTGCTAAGTGGGATGTGGTAAGACCCACTAATGGAAACACAATGGAGGTGGTTCGAAAAGTTAAACATTGAGCTACCTTATGATCCAGCAGGCCCATTCTTGGACGTATAACCTAAGAAGACAGAATTGGAAAGACACAGGCAGGCAAATCTGCATTGCAGCAGTAGGACAATAGCCAAGATATGGAAGTAACCAAAAAGTCCACTAACAGATGGGTGGACAAAGAAGAACTGGTACATGTAGAGATGGAATATTTGCTAGGGAATAAAAATGAAACAATGCCATTTGCAACATCATAGAAGAATTTAGAAGTAATCACGCAAATTGTAGTAAGTAAGAAAGCGAAAGGCACCTATCCTGTGATATCACTTACAGGTGTTACCTAAAAATTGATACCAATGAAGATATTTCCACAGAGAAAGGCAATCACAGATTCATTACACAAACTTATGGTTCACCAAATGGAAAGGTGTGAGGATTGGATACTTTACGATATCGGGGTTAACACAGATATACAAACAGATGTGAAATACGTAATCACCAAAGACCTACGGAATACCAAGAGAAGGCTACTCAACACTGTGTCATAACCTACATGGGAAAAGGATCCGAAGAAGAATACATATATGTATTTGTGTAAAAGAACCACATCTTGCACACCTAGAACAAACAGAATAGTGTAATCCAATTTGCTCTGATAAAAAATAAAATTTAATTAAAAACACAAACAAGAAGTAATGACATAAACTTAAGGGGCTTTTTCCTGGCACATTCCATGCTAATTTACAAGCTAGTAACTCGACTTCCAGAAAGGCTCTGCTGCCCTAGTAACCAGATTTCGTAATGGAGAAATGCTGCTGCCTTGTGGCCCTTTCCCACAACAGCAGCTTTCAACCCAGTGCAAAAGGTCACTAAATATTCACAATCATCGCAGACATGGAAATGACACCTGCCCTCAAACAAAATCCTGGGGTTGAAAATCGACCAAAAAATTCAAAAGAGGGCAACCTTCCAAGAAGAAAATTTCAAGAGGTATATTGTACTCACAGTGTTTTTCTTTTTTTCTTTAATAGAAAAGAAAAAGGCATGGAAAAATGCTGAACATTAGGAATTATTAAAGACATGCAAATCCAAATTACAAAAACCGATCAGCTCACACCAGTCAGAATGGCCATCAGCAAAAATGCTGCAAATAGTAAATGCTGAAGGGGTTGTGGGGAAATGCGTACCCCCGGTGCTAAGTGGGACGAGGTCAGAGCCACTAATGAAAACACAATGGAGGTGCCTTGAAAAGGTAAACATTGAGCTACCAATCAATCAAGCATACCCACTGCTTTGCCTATCACCTGAGAAAATGAGAATCAAAAAGTCACAGGCTGGCACACCTGTACTCCAGCAACACTTACCATAGCCAACACCTGGAAGCAAGGAAAATGTCCTTCTACAGAGGAATGCACAAAGAAGGAGTGGCCCATGTACACAATGGAATATTACTCCACTAAAAAATATAAATTAAATTCAAAGAACAAACATAAGTAAGGAGACATCACCTTTTGTGGGTTTATCCGGGCACCTGCCACTCTAATTTATAACCGAGGAACATCACTGGGAGGAAGGTCCGTTTCCCTAGTACCAGCATGGGGAACGTAGAAATGCTGCCACCCTCTGGCCGTTACCTGCAACACAGCGTTAAAACCTGTGCTAATGGTCACTTCATATGAAAAAGTACTGCAGGGCGGTAAATGAAACATGCCCTCAAAATGTCTTGAGGGCGGTAATGGGCAAAAATTTCAAAACGTGGCACATACGTTAAGAAAACAATTTGAAGAAGTAAACTGTCATCACAGTTTGAAAAAAATGAAAACGGATACGCCTTAAAGCGCAACTTGAACGGATTATTAGACGCGTGCAAATCCAACCACAAAGAGGTATCAGCTCACGCCAGTCAGAATAACCATCAGCAAGAAAACTACAAACACGAAATGCTGAAGGTGTTGTGGACAAATGCATACACTCAACATTAAGTGGGATGTAACCTGCAAAGAGCCACTAATGAGAACAGAATGGAGGCGCCTTTAAAAGGTATATATTGACCTCCTGTATGATCCAGCAGGCCCATTCCTGGACCCATAACCTAAGAAGACAGAATTGGAAAGACACAGGCAGGCCAATCTGCATTGCAGCAGTATTACAATAGCCAAGATATGGAAGCAACCAAAAAGTCCATCAACAGATGGGTGGACAGAGAAGAGCTGGCACCTGTACAGATAGAATAGTTGCTTGGGAAAAGAAATGAAACAATGCCATTGGCAGCACCATAGATGAGTCTGGAAGTAATCACGCAACTTGTAGTGAGGCAGAAAGCGAAAGACACCTATCCTATGATATCACTTGTAGGTGCTACCGAAAAATTGCTACCAATGAAGATATTTCCACAGAGAAAGGCAATCACAGGTTTATTAAACAAACGTATGGTTCACCAAATGGAAACGTGTGAGGATTGGCTACATTACGATATTGGGGTTAACAGAGATATACAAACATATGTGAAATACGTAATCACCAAAGACCTACGGAATACCAAGAGAAGACTACTCAACATTGTGTCATAACCTACATGGGGAAAGGATACGAACAAGAACACCTATATGTATATGTGTAAAAGGAACACATCCTGCACAACGAGAACAAACAGAACAGTGTAATCAAATTGGCTCTGATAAAACATAAAAATTAGATTAAAAAAACGAACAAGAAGTAAGGAGACATAAACTTAAGGGGCTTTTTCCTGGCACATTCCATTCTAGTTTACAAGCTAGTAACAGGACCTCCAGAAAGGCTCTGCTGCCTTAGTAAACAGATTTCGTAATGGAGAAATGCTGCCGCCTTGTGGCCGTTTCCCACAAGAGCAGCTTTAAACCCAGTGCTACAGGTCACTACATATTCACAATCATTGCAGGCCTGTAAATGACACAGGCCCTGAAAAAAAAAATCCTGAGGTCGAAAATCGACCAAAAAATTCAAAACAGGGCAATGTTCCAAGAAGAAAATTTCAAGAAGCATACTGTACTCACACTTCTTTTCTTTTCTTTTTTTTTTAATAGAAAAGAAAATGGTGTGGAAAAATGCTGAACATTAGGAATTGTTAAGGACATGCAAATGCAAATTACGAAAACCTATCAGCTCACACCAGTCAGAATGGCCATGTGCCAAAATTCTGTAAACAAAAAATGTTAAAGGGGATGTGGAGAAATGCGTACCCTCGGTGCTAAGTGGGATGTGGTAAGACCCACTAATGGAAACACAATGGAGGTGGTTCGAAAAGTTAAACATTGAGCTACCTTATGATCCAGCAGGCCCATTCTTGGACGTATAACCTAAGAAGACAGAATTGGAAAGACACAGGCAGGCAAATCTGCATTGCAGCAGTAGGACAATAGCCAAGATATGGAAGTAACCAAAAAGTCCACTAACAGATGGGTGGACAAAGAAGAACTGGTACATGTAGAGATGGAATATTTGCTAGGGAATAAAAATGAAACAATGCCATTTGCAACATCATAGAAGAATTTAGAAGTAATCACGCAAATTGTAGTAAGTAAGAAAGCGAAAGGCACCTATCCTGTGATATCACTTACAGGTGTTACCTAAAAATTGATACCAATGAAGATATTTCCACAGAGAAAGGCAATCACAGATTCATTACACAAACTTATGGTTCACCAAATGGAAAGGTGTGAGGATTGGATGCTTTACGATATCGGGGTTAACACAGATATACAAACAGATGTGAAATACGTAATCACCAAAGACCTACGGAATACCAAGAGAAGGCTACTCAACACTGTGTCATAACCTACATGGGAAAAGGATCCGAAGAAGAATACATATATGTATTTGTGTAAAAGAACCACATCTTGCACACCTAGAACAAACAGAATAGTGTAATCCAAATTGCTCTGATAAAAAATAAAATTAAATTAAAAACACAAACAAGAAGTAATGAAATAAACTTAAGGGGCTTTTTCCTGGCACATTCCATGCTAATCTACAAGCTAGTAACTCGACTTCCAGAAAGGCTCTGCTGCCCTAGTAACCAGATTTCGTAATGGAGAAATGCTGCTGCCTTGTGGCCCTTTCCCACAACAGCAGCTTTCAACCCAGTGCAAAAGGTCACTAAATATTCACAATCATCGCAGACATGGAAATGACACCTGCCCTCAAACAAAATCCTGGGGTTGAAAATCGACCAAAAAATTCAAAAGAGGGCCACCTTCCAAGAAGAAAATTTCAAGAGGTATATTGTACTCACAGTGTTTTTCTTTTTTTCTTTAATAGAAAAGAAAAAGGCATGGAAAAATGCTGAACATTAGGAATTATTAAAGACATGCAAATCCAAATTACAAAAACCGATCAGCTCACACCAGTCAGAATGGCCATCAGCAAAAATGCTGCAAATAGTAAATGCTGAAGGGGTTGTGGGAAAATGTGTACCCCCGGTGCTAAGTGGGACGAGGTCAGAGCCACTAATGAAAACACAATGGAGGTGCCTTGAAAAGGTAAACATTGAGCTACCAATCAATCAAGCATACCCACTGCTTTGCCTATCACCTGAGAAAATGAGAATCAAAAAGTCACAGGCTGGCACATCTGTACTCCAGCAACACTTACCATAGCCAACACCTGGAAGCAAGGAAAATGTCCTTCTACAGAGGAATGCACAAAGAAGGAGTGGCCCATGTACACAATGGAATATTACTCCACTAAAAAATATAAATTAAATTCAAAGAACAAACATAAGTAAGGAGACATCACCTTTTGTGGGTTTATCCGGGCACCTTCCACTCTAATTTATAACCGAGGAACATCACTGGCAGGAAGGTCCGTTTCCCTAGTACCAGCATGGGGAACGTAGAAATGCTGCCACTCTCTGGCCGTTACCTGCAACAGCAGCGTTAAAACCTGTGCTAATGGTCACTTCATATGAAAAAGTACTGCAGGGCGGTAAAGGAAACATGCCCTCAAAATGTCTTGAGGGCGGTAATGGGCAAAAAATTTCAAAACGTGGCACATACGTTAAGAAAACAATTTGAAGAAGTAAGCTGTCATCACAGTTTGAAAAAAATGAAAACGGATATGCCTTAAAGCGCAATTTGAACGGATTATTAGACGCATGCAAATCCAACCACAAAGAGGTATCAGCTCACGCCAGTCAGAATAACCATCAGCAAGAAAACTACAAACACGAAATGCTGAAGGTGTTGTGGACAAATGCGTACACTCAACATTAAGTGGGACGTAACCTGCAAAGAGCCACTAATGAGAACAGAATGGAGGCGCCTTTCAAAGGTGTATATTGACCTCCTGTATGATCCAGCAGGCCCATTCCTGGACCCATAACCTAAGAAGACAGAATTGGAAAGACACAGGCGGGACAATCTGCATTGCAGCAGTATTACAATAGCCAAGATATGGAAGCAACCAAAAAGTCCATCAACAGATGGGTGGACAAAGAAGAACTGGCACCTGTACAGATAGAATAGTTGCTTGGGAAAAGAAATGAAACAATGCCATTTGCAGCACCATAGATGAGTCTGGAAGTAATCACGCAACTTGTAGTGAGGCAGAAAGCGAAAGACTCCTATCCTATGATATCACTTGTAGGTGCTACCGAAAAATTGCTACCAATGAAGATATTTCCACAGAGAAAGGCAATCACAGATTCATTATACAAACGTATGGTTCACCAAATGGAAACGTGTGAGGATTGGCTACATTACGATATTGGGGTTAACAGAGATATACACACATATGTGAAATACGTAATCACCAAAGACCTACGGAATACCAAGAGAAGACTACTCAACATTGTGTCATAACCTACATGGGGAAAGGATACGAACAAGAACACCTATATGTATATGTATAAAAGGAACACATCCTGCACAACGAGAACAAACAGAACAGTGTAATCAAATTGGCTCTGATAAAACATAAAAATTAGATTAAAAAAACGAACAAGAAGTAAGGAGACATAAACTTAAGGGGCTTTTTCCTGGCACATTCAATTGTAGTTTACAAGCTAGTAACAGGACCTCCAGAAAGGCTCTGCTGCCTTAGTAAACAGATTTCGTAATGGAGAAATGCTGCCGCCTTGTGGCCGTTTCCCACAAGAGCAGCTTTAAACCCAGTGCTACAGGTCACTACATATTCACAATCATTGCAGGCCTGTAAATGACACAGGCCCTGAAAAAAAAAATCCTGAGGTCGAAAATCGACCAAAAAATTCAAAACAGGGCAATGTTCCAAGAAGAAAATTTCAAGAAGCATACTGTACTCACACTTCTTTTCTTTTTTTTCTTTTTAATAGAAAAGAAAATGGTGTGGAAAACTGCTGAACAGTAGGAATTGTTAAGGACATGCAAATGCAAATTACAAAAACCTATCAGCTCACACCAGTCAGAATGGCCATGTGCCAAAATTCTGTAAACAAAAAATGTTAAAGGGGATGTGGAGAAATGCGTACCCTCGGTGCTAAGTGGGATGTGGTAAGACCCACTAATGGAAACACAATGGAGGTGGTTCGAAAAGTTAAACATTGAGCTACCTTATGATCCAGCAGGCCCATTCTTGGACGTATAACCTAAGAAGACAGAATTGGAAAGACACAGGCAGGCAAATCTGCATTGCAGCAGTAGGACAATAGCCAAGATATGGAAGTAACCAAAAAGTCCACTAACAGATGGGTGGACAAAGAAGAACTGGTACATGTAGAGATGGAATATTTGCTAGGGAATAAAAATGAAACAATGCCATTTGCAACATCATAGAAGAATTTAGAAGTAATCACGCAAATTGTAGTAAGTAAGAAAGCGAAAGGCACCTATCCTGTGATATCACTTACAGGTGTTACCTAAAAATTGATACCAATGAAGATATTTCCACAGAGAAAGGCAATCACAGATTCATTACACAAACTTATGGTTCACCAAATGGAAAGGTGTGAGGATTGGATACTTTACGATATCGGGGTTAACACAGATATACAAACAGATGTGAAATACGTAATCACCAAAGACCTACGGAATACCAAGAGAAGGCTACTCAACACTGTGTCATAACCTACATGGGAAAAGGATCCGAAGAAGAATACATATATGTATTTGTGTAAAAGAACCACATCTTGCACACCTAGAACAAACAGAATAGTGTAATCCAATTTGCTCTGATAAAAAATAAAATTTAATTAAAAACACAAACAAGAAGTAATGACATAAACTTAAGGGGCTTTTTCCTGGCACATTCCATGCTAATTTACAAGCTAGTAACTCGACTTCCAGAAAGGCTCTGCTGCCCTAGTAACCAGATTTCGTAATGGAGAAATGCTGCTGCCTTGTGGCCCTTTCCCACAACAGCAGCTTTCAACCCAGTGCAAAAGGTCACTAAATATTCACAATCATCGCAGACATGGAAATGACACCTGCCCTCAAACAAAATCCTGGGGTTGAAAATCGACCAAAAAAATTCAAAAGAGGGCAACCTTCCAAGAAGAAAATTTCAAGAGGTATATTGTACTCACATTGTTTTTCTTTTTTTCTTTAATAGAAAAGAAAAAGGCATGGAAAAATGCTGAACATTAGGAATTATTAAAGACATGCAAATCCAAATTACAAAAACCGATCAGCTCACACCAGTCAGAATGGCCATCAGCAAAAATGCTGCAAATAGTAAATGCTGAAGGGGTTGTGGGGAAATGCGTACCCCCGGTGCTAAGTGGAATGAGGTAAGAGCCACTAATGAAAACACAATGGAGGTGCCTTGAAAAGGTAAACATTGAGCTACCAATCAATCAAGCATACCCACTGCTTTGCCTATCACCTGAGAAAATGAGAATCAAAAAGTCACAGGCTGGCACACCTGTACTCCAGCAACACTTACCATAGCCAACACCTGGAAGCAAGGAAAATGTCCTTCTACAGAGGAATGCACAAAGAAGAAGTGGCCCATGTACACAATGGAATATTACTCCACTAAAAAATATAAATTAAATTTAAAGAACAAACATAAGTAAGGAGACATCACCTTTTGTGGGTTTATCCGGGCACCTTCCACTCTAATTTATAACCGAGGAACGCCACTGGCAGGAAGGTCCGTTTCCCTAGTACCAGCACGGGGAACGTAGAAATGCTGCCACCCTCTGGCCGTTACCTGCAACAGCAGCGTTAAAATCTGTGCTAATGGTCACTTCATATGAAAAAGTACTGCAGGGCGGTAAATGAAACGTGCCCTCAAAATGTCTTGAGCGCGGTAATGGGCAAAAAATTTCAAAACGTGGCACATACGTTAAGAAAACAATTTGAAGAAGTAAGCTGTCATCACAGTTTGAAAAAAATGAAAACGGATATGCCTTAAAGCGCAATTTGAACGGATTATTAGACGCATGCAAATCCAACCACAAAGAGGTATCAGCTCACGCCAGTCAGAATAACCATCAGCAAGAAAACTACAAACACGAAATGCTGAAGGTGTTGTGGACAAATGCGTACACTCAACATTAAGTGGGACGTAACCTGCAAAGAGCCACTAATGAGAACAGAATGGAGGCGCCTTTCAAAGGTGTATATTGACCTCCTGTATGATCCAGCAGGCCCATTCCTGGACCCATAACCTAAGAAGACAGAATTGGAAAGACACAGGCGGGACAATCTGCATTGCAGCAGTATTACAATAGCCAAGATATGGAAGCAACCAAAAAGTCCATCAACAGATGGGTGGACAAAGAAGAACTGGCACCTGTACAGATAGAATAGTTGCTTGGGAAAAGAAATGAAACAATGCCATTTGCAGCACCATAGATGAGTCTGGAAGTAATCACGCAACTTGTAGTGAGGCAGAAAGCGAAAGACTCCTATCCTATGATATCACTTGTAGGTGCTACCGAAAAATTGCTACCAATGAAGATATTTCCACAGAGAAAGGCAATCACAGATTCATTATACAAACGTATGGTTCACCAAATGGAAACGTGTGAGGATTGGCTACATTACGATATTGGGGTTAACAGAGATATACACACATATGTGAAATACGTAATCACCAAAGACCTACGGAATACCAAGAGAAGACTACTCAACATTGTGTCATAACCTACATGGGGAAAGGATACGAACAAGAACACCTATATGTATATGTATAAAAGGAACACATCCTGCACAACGAGAACAAACAGAACAGTGTAATCAAATTGGCTCTGATAAAACATAAAAATTAGATTAAAAAAACGAACAAGAAGTAAGGAGACATAAACTTAAGGGGCTTTTTCCTGGCACATTCAATTGTAGTTTACAAGCTAGTAACAGGACCTCCAGAAAGGCTCTGCTGCCTTAGTAAACAGATTTCGTAATGGAGAAATGCTGCCGCCTTGTGGCCGTTTCCCACAAGAGCAGCTTTAAACCCAGTGCTACAGGTCACTACATATTCACAATCATTGCAGGCCTGTAAATGACACAGGCCCTGAAAAAAAAAATCCTGAGGTCGAAAATCGACCAAAAAATTCAAAACAGGGCAATGTTCCAAGAAGAAAATTTCAAGAAGCATACTGTACTCACACTTCTTTTCTTTTTTTTCTTTTTAATAGAAAAGAAAATGGTGTGGAAAACTGCTGAACAGTAGGAATTGTTAAGGACATGCAAATGCAAATTACAAAAACCTATCAGCTCACACCAGTCAGAATGGCCATGTGCCAAAATTCTGTAAACAAAAAATGTTAAAGGGGATGTGGAGAAATGCGTACCCTCGGTGCTAAGTGGGATGTGGTAAGACCCACTAATGGAAACACAATGGAGGTGGTTCGAAAAGTTAAACATTGAGCTACCTTATGATCCAGCAGGCCCATTCTTGGACGTATAACCTAAGAAGACAGAATTGGAAAGACACAGGCAGGCAAATCTGCATTGCAGCAGTAGGACAATAGCCAAGATATGGAAGTAACCAAAAAGTCCACTAACAGATGGGTGGACAAAGAAGAACTGGTACATGTAGAGATGGAATATTTGCTAGGGAATAAAAATGAAACAATGCCATTTGCAACATCATAGAAGAATTTAGAAGTAATCACGCAAATTGTAGTAAGTAAGAAAGCGAAAGGCACCTATCCTGTGATATCACTTACAGGTGTTACCTAAAAATTGATACCAATGAAGATATTTCCACAGAGAAAGGCAATCACAGATTCATTACACAAACTTATGGTTCACCAAATGGAAAGGTGTGAGGATTGGATACTTTACGATATCGGGGTTAACACAGATATACAAACAGATGTGAAATACGTAATCACCAAAGACCTACGGAATACCAAGAGAAGGCTACTCAACACTGTGTCATAACCTACATGGGAAAAGGATCCGAAGAAGAATACATATATGTATTTGTGTAAAAGAACCACATCTTGCACACCTAGAACAAACAGAATAGTGTAATCCAATTTGCTCTGATAAAAAACAAAATTTAATTAAAAACACAAACAAGAAGTAATGACAGAAACTTAAGGGGCTTTTTCCTGGCACATTCCATGCTAATTTACAAGCTAGTAACTCGACTTCCAGAAAGGCTCTGCTGCCCTAGTAACCAGATTTCATAATGGAGAAATGCTGCTGCCTTGTGGCCCTTTCCCACAACAGCAGCTTTCAACCCAGTGCAAAAGGTCACTAAATATTCACAATCATCGCAGACATGGAAATGACACCTGCCCTCAAACAAAATCCTGGGGTTGAAAATCGACCAAAAAAATTCAAAAGAGGGCAACCTTCCAAGAAGAAAATTTCAAGAGGTATATTGTACTCACATTGTTTTTCTTTTTTTCTT
The DNA here is from genome assembly GCF_028564815.1 of Eubalaena glacialis. Taxonomy (NCBI): domain Eukaryota; kingdom Metazoa; phylum Chordata; class Mammalia; order Artiodactyla; family Balaenidae; genus Eubalaena; species Eubalaena glacialis. The sequence goes on along the minus strand of NC_083718.1, from coordinate 67,114,031 downwards.
TAATAGAAAAGAAAAAGGCATGGAAAAATGCTGAACATTAGGAATTATTAAAGACATGCAAATCCAAATTACAAAAACCGATCAGCTCACACCAGTCAGAATGGCCATCAGCAAAAATGCTGCAAATAGTAAATGCTGAAGGGGTTGTGGGGAAATGCGTACCCCCGGTGCTAAGTGGCATGAGGTAAGAGCCACTAATGAAAACACAATGGAGGTGCCTTGAAAAGGTAAACATTGAGCTACCAATCAATCAAGCATACCCACTGCTTTGCCTATCACCTGAGAAAATGAGAATCAAAAAGTCACAGGCTGGCACACCTGTACTCCAGCAACACTTACCATAGCCAACACCTGGAAGCAAGGAAAATGTCCTTCTACAGAGGAATGCACAAAGAAGAAGTGGCCCATGTACACAATGGAATATTACTCCACTAAAAAATATAAATTAAATTTAAAGAACAAACATAAGTAAGGAGACATCACCTTTTGTGGGTTTATCCGGGCACCTTCCACTCTAATTTATAACCGAGGAACGCCACTGGCAGGAAGGTCCGTTTCCCTAGTACCAGCACGGGGAACGTAGAAATGCTGCCACCCTCTGGCCGTTACCTGCAACAGCAGCGTTAAAATCTGTGCTAATGGTCACTTCATATGAAAAAGTACTGCAGGGCGGTAAATGAAACGTGCCCTCAAAATGTCTTGAGGGCGGTAATGGGCAAAAACTTTCAAAACGTGGCACATACGTTAAGAAAACAATTTGAAGAAGTAAGCTGTCATCACAGTTTGAAAAAAATGAAAACGGATATGCCTTAAAGCGCAATTTGAACGGATTATTAGACGCATGCAAATCCAACCACAAAGAGGTATCAGCTCACGCCAGTCAGAATAACCATCAGCAAGAAAACTACAAACACGAAATGCTGAAGGTGTTGTGGACAAATGCGTACACTCAACATTAAGTGGGACGTAACCTGCAAAGAGCCACTAATGAGAACAGAATGGAGGCGCCTTTCAAAGGTGTATATTGACCTCCTGTATGATCCAGCAGGCCCATTCCTGGACCCATAACCTAAGAAGACAGAATTGGAAAGACACAGGCGGGACAATCTGCATTGCAGCAGTATTACAATAGCCAAGATATGGAAGCAACCAAAAAGTCCATCAACAGATGGGTGGACAAAGAAGAACTGGCACCTGTACAGATAGAATAGTTGCTTGGGAAAAGAAATGAAACAATGCCATTTGCAGCACCATAGATGAGTCTGGAAGTAATCACGCAACTTGTAGTGAGGCAGAAAGCGAAAGACTCCTATCCTATGATATCACTTGTAGGTGCTACCGAAAAATTGCTACCAATGAAGATATTTCCACAGAGAAAGGCAATCACAGATTCATTATACAAACGTATGGTTCACCAAATGGAAACGTGTGAGGATTGGCTACATTACGATATTGGGGTTAACAGAGATATACACACATATGTGAAATACGTAATCACCAAAGACCTACGGAATACCAAGAGAAGACTACTCAACATTGTGTCATAACCTACATGGGGAAAGGATACGAACAAGAACACCTATATGTATATGTATAAAAGGAACACATCCTGCACAACGAGAACAAACAGAACAGTGTAATCAAATTGGCTCTGATAAAACATAAAAATTAGATTAAAAAAACGAACAAGAAGTAAGGAGACATAAACTTAAGGGGCTTTTTCCTGGCACATTCAATTGTAGTTTACAAGCTAGTAACAGGACCTCCAGAAAGGCTCTGCTGCCTTAGTAAACAGATTTCGTAATGGAGAAATGCTGCCGCCTTGTGGCCGTTTCCCACAAGAGCAGCTTTAAACCCAGTGCTAAAGGTCACTACATATTCACAATCATTGCAGGCCTGTAAATGACACAGGCCCTGAAAAAAAAAATCCTGAGGTCGAAAATCGACCAAAAAATTCAAAACAGGGCAATGTTCCAAGAAGAAAATTTCAAGAAGCATACTGTACTCACACTTCTTTTCTTTTTTTTCTTTTTAATAGAAAAGAAAATGGTGTGGAAAAATGCTGAACAGTAGGAATTGTTAAGGACATGCAAATGCAAATTACAAAAACCTATCAGCTCACACCAGTCAGAATGGCCATGTGCCAAAATTCTGTAAACAAAAAATGTTAAAGGGGATGTGGAGAAATGCGTACCCTCGGTGCTAAGTGGGATGTGGTAAGACCCACTAATGGAAACACAATGGAGGTGGTTCGAAAAGTTAAACATTGAGCTACCTTATGATCCAGCAGGCCCATTCTTGGACGTATAACCTAAGAAGACAGAATTGGAAAGACACAGGCAGGCAAATCTGCATTGCAGCAGTAGGACAATAGCCAAGATATGGAAGTAACCAAAAAGTCCACTAACAGATGGGTGGACAAAGAAGAACTGGTACATGTAGAGATGGAATATTTGCTAGGGAATAAAAATGAAACAATGCCATTTGCAACATCATAGAAGAATTTAGAAGTAATCACGCAAATTGTAGTAAGTAAGAAAGCGAAAGGCACCTATCCTGTGATATCACTTACAGGTGTTACCTAAAAATTGATACCAATGAAGATATTTCCACAGAGAAAGGCAATCACAGATTCATTACACAAACTTATGGTTCACCAAATGGAAAGGTGTGAGGATTGGATACTTTACGATATCGGGGTTAACACAGATATACAAACAGATGTGAAATACGTAATCACCAAAGACCTACGGAATACCAAGAGAAGGCTACTCAACACTGTGTCATAACCTACATGGGAAAAGGATCCGAAGAAGAATACATATATGTATTTGTGTAAAAGAACCACATCTTGCACACCTAGAACAAACAGAATAGTGTAATCCAATTTGCTCTGATAAAAAATAAAATTTAATTAAAAACACAAAAAAGAAGTAATGACAGAAACTTAAGGGGCTTTTTCCTGGCACATTCCATGCTAATTTACAAGCTAGTAACTCGACTTCCAGAAAGGCTCTGCTGCCCTAGTAACCAGATTTCATAATGGAGAAATGCTGCTGCCTTGTGGCCCTTTCCCACAACAGCAGCTTTCAACCCAGTGCAAAAGGTCACTAAATATTCACAATCATCGCAGACATGGAAATGACACCTGCCCTCAAACAAAATCCTGGGGTTGAAAATCGACCAAAAAAAATTCAAAAGAGGGCAACCTTCCAAGAAGAAAATTTCAAGAGGTATATTGTACTCACATTGTTTTTCTTTTTTTCTTTAATAGAAAAGAAAAAGGCATGGAAAAATGCTGAACATTAGGAATTATTAAAGACATGCAAATCCAAATTACAAAAACCGATCAGCTCACACCAGTCAGAATGGCCATCAGCAAAAATGCTGCAAATAGTAAATGCTGAAGGGGTTGTGGGGAAATGCGTACCCCCGGTGCTAAGTGGGATGAGGTAAGAGCCACTAATGAAAACACAATGGAGGTGCCTTGAAAAGGTAAACATTGAGCTACCAATCAATCAAGCATACCCACTGCTTTGCCTATCACCTGAGAAAATGAGAATCAAAAAGTCACAGGCTGGCACACCTGTACTCCAGCAACACTTACCATAGCCAACACCTGGAAGCAAGGAAAATGTCCTTCTACAGAGGAATGCACAAAGAAGAAGTGGCCCATGTACACAATGGAATATTACTCCACTAAAAAATATAAATTAAATTTAAAGAACAAACATAAGTAAGGAGACATCACCTTTTGTGGGTTTATCCGGGCACCTTCCACTCTAATTTATAACCGAGGAACGCCACTGGCAGGAAGGTCCGTTTCCCTAGTACCAGCATGGGGAACGTAGAAATGCTGCCACCCTCTGGCCGTTACCTGCAACAGCAGCGTTAAAATCTGTGCTAATGGTCACTTCATATGAAAAAGTACTGCAGGGCGGTAAATGAAACGTGCCCTCAAAATGTCTTGAGGGCGGTAATGGGCAAAAACTTTCAAAACGTGGCACATACGTTAAGAAAACAATTTGAAGAAGTAAGCTGTCATCACAGTTTGAAAAAAATGAAAACGGATATGCCTTAAAGCGCAATTTGAACGGATTATTAGACGCATGCAAATCCAACCACAAAGAGGTATCAGCTCACGCCAGTCAGAATAACCATCAGCAAGAAAACTACAAACACGAAATGCTGAAGGTGTTGTGGACAAATGCGTACACTCAACATTAAGTGGGACGTAACCTGCAAAGAGCCACTAATGAGAACAGAATGGAGGCGCCTTTCAAAGGTGTATATTGACCTCCTGTATGATCCAGCAGGCCCATTCCTGGACCCATAACCTAAGAAGACAGAATTGGAAAGACACAGGCGGGACAATCTGCATTGCAGCAGTATTACAATAGCCAAGATATGGAAGCAACCAAAAAGTCCATCAACAGATGGGTGGACAAAGAAGAACTGGCACCTGTACAGATAGAATAGTTGCTTGGGAAAAGAAATGAAACAATGCCATTTGCAGCACCATAGATGAGTCTGGAAGTAATCACGCAACTTGTAGTGAGGCAGAAAGCGAAAGACTCCTATCCTATGATATCACTTGTAAGTGCTACCGAAAAATTGCTACCAATGAAGATATTTCCACAGAGAAAGGCAATCACAGATTCATTATACAAACGTATGGTTCACCAAATGGAAACGTGTGAGGATTGGCTACATTACGATATTGGGGTTAACAGAGATATACACACATATGTGAAATACGTAATCACCAAAGACCTACGGAATACCAAGAGAAGACTACTCAACATTGTGTCATAACCTACATGGGGAAAGGATACGAACAAGAACACCTATATGTATATGTATAAAAGGAACACATCCTGCACAACGAGAACAAACAGAACAGTGTAATCAAATTGGCTCTGATAAAACATAAAAATTAGATTAAAAAAACGAACAAGAAGTAAGGAGACATAAACTTAAGGGGCTTTTTCCTGGCACATTCAATTGTAGTTTACAAGCTAGTAACAGGACCTCCAGAAAGGCTCTGCTGCCTTAGTAAACAGATTTCATAATGGAGAAATGCTGCCGCCTTGTGGCCGTTTCCCACAAGAGCAGCTTTAAACCCAGTGCTAAAGGTCACTACATATTCACAATCATTGCAGGCCTGTAAATGACACAGGCCCTGAAAAAAAAAATCCTGAGGTCGAAAATCGACCAAAAAATTCAAAACAGGGCAATGTTCCAAGAAGAAAATTTCAAGAAGCATACTGTACTCACACTTCTTTTCTTTTTTTTCTTTTTAATAGAAAAGAAAATGGTGTGGAAAAATGCTGAACAGTAGGAATTGTTAAGGACATGCAAATGCAAATTACAAAAACCTATCAGCTCACACCAGTCAGAATGGCCATGTGCCAAAATTCTGTAAACAAAAAATGTTAAAGGGGATGTGGAGAAATGCGTACCCTCAGTGCTAAGTGGGATGTGGTAAGACCCACTAATGGAAACACAATGGAGGTGGTTCGAAAAGTTAAACATTGAGCTACCTTATGATCCAGCAGGCCCATTCTTGGACGTATAACCTAAGAAGACAGAATTGGAAAGACACAGGCAGGCAAATCTGCATTGCAGCAGTAGGACAATAGCCAAGATATGGAAGTAACCAAAAAGTCCACTAACAGATGGGTGGACAAAGAAGAACTGGTACATGTAGAGATGGAATATTTGCTAGGGAATAAAAATGAAACAATGCCATTTGCAACATCATAGAAGAATTTAGAAGTAATCACGCAAATTGTAGTAAGTAAGAAAGCGAAAGGCACCTATCCTGTGATATCACTTACAGGTGTTACCTAAAAATTGATACCAATGAAGATATTTCCACAGAGAAAGGCAATCACAGATTCATTACACAAACTTATGGTTCACCAAATGGAAAGGTGTGAGGATTGGATACTTTACGATATCGGGGTTAACACAGATATACAAACAGATGTGAAATACGTAATCACCAAAGACCTACGGAATACCAAGAGAAGGCTACTCAACACTGTGTCATAACCTACATGGGAAAAGGATCCGAAGAAGAATACATATATGTATTTGTGTAAAAGAACCACATCTTGCACACCTAGAACAAACAGAATAGTGTAATCCAATTTGCTCTGATAAAAAATAAAATTAAATTAAAAACACAAACAAGAAGTAATGACATAAACTTAAGGGGCTTTTTCCTGGCACATTCCATGCTAATTTACAAGCTAGTAACTCGACTTCCAGAAAGGCTCTGCTGCCCTAGTAACCAGATTTCATAATGGAGAAATGCTGCTGCCTTGTGGCCCTTTCCCACAACAGCAGCTTTCAACCCAGTGCAAAAGGTCACTAAATATTCACAATCATCGCAGACATGGAAATGACACCTGCCCTCAAACAAAATCCTGGGGTTGAAAATCGACCAAAAAAATTCAAAAGAGGGCAACCTTCCAAGAAGAAAATTTCAAGAGGTATATTGTACTCACATTGTTTTTCTTTTTTTCTTTAATAGAAAAGAAAAAGGCATGGAAAAATGCTGAACATTAGGAATTATTAAAGACATGCAAATCCAAATTACAAAAACCGATCAGCTCACACCAGTCAGAATGGCCATCAGCAAAAATGCTGCAAATAGTAAATGCTGAAGGGGTTGTGGGGAAATGCGTACCCCCGGTGCTAAGTGGGATGAGGTAAGAGCCACTAATGAAAACACAATGGAGGTGCCTTGAAAAGGTAAACATTGAGCTACCAATCAATCAAGCATACCCACTGCTTTGCCTATCACCTGAGAAAATGAGAATCAAAAAGTCACAGGCTGGCACACCTGTACTCCAGCAACACTTACCATAGCCAACACCTGGAAGCAAGGAAAATGTCCTTCTACAGAGGAATGCACAAAGAAGAAGTGGCCCATGTACACAATGGAATATTACTCCACTAAAAAATATAAATTAAATTTAAAGAACAAACATAAGTAAGGAGACAACACCTTTTGTGGATTTATCCGGGCACCTTCCACTCTAATTTATAACCGAGGAACGCCACTGGCAGGAAGGTCCGTTTCCCTACTACCAGCATGGGGAACGTAGAAATGCTGCCACCCTCTGGCCGTTACCTGCAACAGCAGCTTTAAAACCTGTGCTAATGGTCACTTCATATGAAAAAGTACTGCAGGGCGGTAAATGAAACGTGCCCTCAAAATGTCTTGAGGGCGGTAATGGGCAAAAACTTTCAAAACGTGGCACATACGTTAAGAAAACAATTTGAAGAAGTAAGCTGTCATCACAGTTTGAAAAAAATGAAAACGGATATGCCTTAAAGCGCAATTTGAACGGATTATTAGACGCATGCAAATCCAACCACAAAGAGGTATCAGCTCACGCCAGTCAGAATAACCATCAGCAAGAAAACTACAAACACGAAATGCTGAAGGTGTTGTGGACAAATGCGTACACTCAACATTAAGTGGGACGTAACCTGCAAAGAGCCACTAATGAGAACAGAATGGAGGCGCCTTTCAAAGGTGTATATTGACCTCCTGTATGATCCAGCAGGCCCATTCCTGGACCCATAACCTAAGAAGACAGAATTGGAAAGACACAGGCGGGACAATCTGCATTGCAGCAGTATTACAATAGCGAAGATATGGAAGCAACCAAAAAGTCCATCAACAGATGGGTGGACAAAGAAGAACTGGCACCTGTACAGATAGAATAGTTGCTTGGGAAAAGAAATGAAACAATGCCATTTGCAGCACCATAGATGAGTCTGGAAGTAATCACGCAACTTGTAGTGAGGCAGAAAGCGAAAGACTCCTATCCTATGATATCACTTGTAGGTGCTACCGAAAAATTGCTACCAATGAAGATATTTCCACAGAGAAAGGCAATCACAGATTCATTATACAAACGTATGGTTCACCAAATGGAAACGTGTGAGGATTGGCTACATTACGATATTGGGGTTAACAGAGATATACACACATATGTGAAATACGTAATCACCAAAGACCTACGGAATACCAAGAGAAGACTACTCAACATTGTGTCATAACCTACATGGGGAAAGGATACGAACAAGAACACCTATATGTATATGTGTAAAAGGAACACATCCGGCACAACGAGAACAAACAGAACAGTGTAATCAAATTGGCTCTGATAAAACATAAAAATTAGATTAAAAAAACGAACAAGAAGTAAGGAGACATAAACTTAAGGGGCTTTTTCCTGGCACATTCAATTGTAGTTTACAAGCTAGTAACAGGACCTCCAGAAAGGCTCTGCTGCCTTAGTAAACAGATTTCGTAATGGAGAAATGCTGCCGCCTTGTGGCCGTTTCCCACAAGAGCAGCTTTAAACCCAGTGCTAAAGGTCACTACATATTCACAATCATTGCAGGCCTGTAAATGACACAGGCCCTGAAAAAAAAAATCCTGAGGTCGAAAATCGACCAAAAAATTCAAAACAGGGCAATGTTCCAAGAAGAAAATTTCAAGAAGCATACTGTACTCACACTTCTTTTCTTTTCTTTTTTTTTTAATAGAAAAGAAAATGGTGTGGAAAAATGCTGAACAGTAGGAATTGTTAAGGACATGCAAATGCAAATTACAAAAACCTATCAGCTCACACCAGTCAGAATGGCCATGTGCCAAAATTCTGTAAACAAAAAATGTTAAAGGGGATGTGGAGAAATGCGTACCCTCGGTGCTAAGTGGGATGTGGTAAGACCCACTAATGGAAACACAATGGAGGTGGTTCGAAAAGTTAAACATTGAGCTACCTTATGATCCAGCAGGCCCATTCTTGGACGTATAACCTAAGAAGACAGAATTGGAAAGACACAGGCAGGCAAATCTGCATTGCAGCAGTAGGACAATAGCCAAGATATGGAAGTAACCAAAAAGTCCACTAACAGATGGGTGGACAAAGAAGAACTGGTACATGTAGAGATGGAATATTTGCTAGGGAATAAAAATGAAACAATGCCATTTGCAACATCATAGAAGAATTTAGAAGTAATCACGCAAATTGTAGTAAGTAAGAAAGCGAAAGGCACCTATCCTGTGATATCACTTACAGGTGTTACCTAAAAATTGATACCAATGAAGATATTTCCACAGAGAAAGGCAATCACAGATTCATTACACAAACTTATGGTTCACCAAATGGAAAGGTGTGAGGATTGGATACTTTACGATATCGGGGTTAACACAGATATACAAACAGATGTGAAATACGTAATCACCAAAGACCTACGGAATACCAAGAGAAGGCTACTCAACACTGTGTCATAACCTACATGGGAAAAGGATCCGAAGAAGAATACATATATGTATTTGTGTAAAAGAACCACATCTTGCACACCTAGAACAAACAGAATAGTGTAATCCAATTTGCTCTGATAAAAAATAAAATTAAATTAAAAACACAAACACGAAGTAATGACATAAACTTAAGGGGCTTTTTCCTGGCATATTCCATGCTAATTTACAAGCTAGTAACTCGACTTCCAGAAAGGCTCTGCTGCCCTAGTAACCAGATTTCATAATGGAGAAATGCTGCTGCCTTGTGGCCCTTTCCCACAACAGCAGCTTTCAACCCAGTGCAAAAGGTCACTAAATATTCACAATCATCGCAGACATGGAAATGACACCTGCCCTCAAACAAAATCCTGGGGTTGAAAATCGACCAAAAAAATTCAAAAGAGGGCAACCTTCCAAGAAGAAAATTTCAAGAGGTATATTGTACTCACATTGTTTTTCTTTTTTTCTTTAATAGAAAAGAAAAAGGCATGGAAAAATGCTGAACATTAGGAATTATTAAAGACATGCAAATCCAAATTACAAAAACCGATCAGCTCACACCAGTCAGAATGGCCATCAGCAAAAATGCTGCAAATAGTAAATGCTGAAGGGGTTGTGGGGAAATGCGTACCCCCGGTGCTAAGTGGGATGAGGTAAGAGCCACTAATGAAAACACAATGGAGGTGCCTTGAAAAGGTAAACATTGAGCTACCAATCAATCAAGCATACCCACTGCTTTGCCTATCACCTGAGAAAATGAGAATCAAAAAGTCACAGGCTGGCACACCTGTACTCCAGCAACACTTACCATAGCCAACACCTGGAAGCAAGGAAAATGTCCTTCTACAGAGGAATGCACAAAGAAGAAGTGGCCCATGTACACAATGGAATATTACTCCACTAAAAAATATAAATTAAATTTAAAGAACAAACATAAGTAAGGAGACAACACCTTTTGTGGATTTATCCGGGCACCTTCCACTCTAATTTATAACCGAGGAACGCCACTGGCAGGAAGGTCCGTTTCCCTACTACCAGCATGGGGAACGTAGAAATGCTGCCACCCTCTGGCCGTTACCTGCAACAGCAGCTTTAAAACCTGTGCTAATGGTCACTTCATATGAAAAAGTACTGCAGGGCGGTAAATGAAACGTGCCCTCAAAATGTCTTGAGGGCGGTAATGGGCAAAAACTTTCAAAACGTGGCACATACGTTAAGAAAACAATTTGAAGAAGTAAGCTGTCATCACAGTTTGAAAAAAATGAAAACGGATATGCCTTAAAGCGCAATTTGAACGGATTATTAGACGCATGCAAATCCAACCACAAAGAGGTATCAGCTCACGCCAGTCAGAATAACCATCAGCAAGAAAACTACAAACACGAAATGCTGAAGGTGTTGTGGACAAATGCGTACACTCAACATTAAGTGGGACGTAACCTGCAAAGAGCCACTAATGAGAACAGAATGGAGGCGCCTTTCAAAGGTGTATATTGACCTCCTGTATGATCCAGCAGGCCCATTCCTGGACCCATAACCTAAGAAGACAGAATTGGAAAGACACAGGCGGGACAATCTGCATTGCAGCAGTATTACAATAGCGAAGATATGGAAGCAACCAAAAAGTCCATCAACAGATGGGTGGACAAAGAAGAACTGGCACCTGTACAGATAGAATAGTTGCTTGGGAAAAGAAATGAAACAATGCCATTTGCAGCACCATAGATGAGTCTGGAAGTAATCACGCAACTTGTAGTGAGGCAGAAAGCGAAAGACTCCTATCCTATGATATCACTTGTAGGTGCTACCGAAAAATTGCTACCAATGAAGATATTTCCACAGAGAAAGGCAATCACAGATTCATTATACAAACGTATGGTTCACCAAATGGAAACGTGTGAGGATTGGCTACATTACGATATTGGGGTTAACAGAGATATACACACATATGTGAAATACGTAATCACCAAAGACCTACGGAATACCAAGAGAAGACTACTCAACATTGTGTCATAACCTACATGGGGAAAGGATACGAACAAGAACACCTATATGTATATGTGTAAAAGGAACACATCCGGCACAACGAGAACAAACAGAACAGTGTAATCAAATTGGCTCTGATAAAACATAAAAATTAGATTAAAAAAACGAACAAGAAGTAAGGAGACATAAACTTAAGGGGCTTTTTCCTGGCACATTCAATTGTAGTTTACAAGCTAGTAACAGGACCTCCAGAAAGGCTCTGCTGCCTTAGTAAACAGATTTCGTAATGGAGAAATGCTGCCGCCTTGTGGCCGTTTCCCACAAGAGCAGCTTTAAACCCAGTGCTAAAGGTCACTACATATTCACAATCATTGCAGGCCTGTAAATGACACAGGCCCTGAAAAAAAAAATCCTGAGGTCGAAAATCGACCAAAAAATTCAAAACAGGGCAATGTTCCAAGAAGAAAATTTCAAGAAGCATACTGTACTCACACTTCTTTTCTTTTTTTTCTTTTTAATAGAAAAGAAAATGGTGTGGAAAAATGCTGAACAGTAGGAATTGTTAAGGACATGCAAATGCAAATTACGAAAACCTATCAGCTCACACCAGTCAGAATGGCCATGTGCCAAAATTCTGTAAACAAAAAATGTTAAAGGGGATGTGGAGAAATGCGTACCCTCGGTGCTAAGTGGGATGTGGTAAGACCCACTAATGGAAACACAATGGAGGTGGTTCGAAAAGTTAAACATTGAGCTACCTTATGATCCAGCAGGCCCATTCTTGGACGTATAACCTAAGAAGACAGAATTGGAAAGACACAGGCAGGCAAATCTGCATTGCAGCAGTAGGACAATAGCCAAGATATGGAAGTAACCAAAAAGTCCACTAACAGATGGGTGGACAAAGAAGAACTGGTACATGTAGAGATGGAATATTTGCTAGGGAATAAAAATGAAACAATGCCATTTGCAACATCATAGAAGAATTTAGAAGTAATCACGCAAATTGTAGTAAGTAAGAAAGCGAAAGGCACCTATCCTGTGATATCACTTACAGGTGTTACCTAAAAATTGATACCAATGAAGATATTTCCACAGAGAAAGGCAATCACAGATTCATTACACAAACTTATGGTTCACCAAATGGAAAGGTGTGAGGATTGGATACTTTACGATATCGGGGTTAACACAGATATACAAACAGATGTGAAATACGTAATCACCAAAGACCTACGGAATACCAAGAGAAGGCTACTCAACACTGTGTCATAACCTACATGGGAAAAGGATCCGAAGAAGAATACATATATGTATTTGTGTAAAAGAACCACATCTTGCACACCTAGAACAAACAGAATAGTGTAATCCAATTTGCTCTGATAAAAAATAAAATTAAATTAAAAACACAAACAAGAAGTAATGACATAAACTTAAGGGGCTTTTTCCTGGCACATTCCATGCTAATTTACAAGCTAGTAACTCGACTTCCAGAAAGGCTCTGCTGCCCTAGTAACCAGATTTCATAATGGAGAAATGCTGCTGCCTTGTGGCCCTTTCCCACAACAGCAGCTTTCAACCCAGTGCAAAAGGTCACTAAATATTCACAATCATCGCAGACATGGAAATGACACCTGCCCTCAAACAAAATCCTGGGGTTGAAAATCGACCAAAAAAATTCAAAAGAGGGCAACCTTCCAAGAAGAAAATTTCAAGAGGTATATTGTACTCACAGTGTTTTTCTTTTTTTCTTTAATAGAAAAGAAAAAGGCATGGAAAAATGCTGAACATTAGGAATTATTAAAGACATGCAAATCCAAATTACAAAAACCGATCAGCTCACACCAGTCAGAATGGCCATCAGCAAAAATGCTGCAAATAGTAAATGCTGAAGGGGTTGTGGGGAAATGCGTACCCCCGGTGCTAAGTGGGATGAGGTAAGAGCCACTAATGAAAACACAATGGAGGTGCCTTGAAAAGGTAAACATTGAGCTACCAATCAATCAAGCATACCCACTGCTTTGCCTATCACCTGAGAAAATGAGAATCAAAAAGTCACAGGCTGGCACACCTGTACTCCAGCAACACTTACCATAGCCAACACCTGGAAGCAAGGAAAATGTCCTTCTACAGAGGAATGCACAAAGAAGAAGTGGCCCATGTACACAATGGAATATTACTCCACTAAAAAATATAAATTAAATTTAAAGAACAAACATAAGTAAGGAGACAACACCTTTTGTGGATTTATCCGGGCACCTTCCACTCTAATTTATAACCGAGGAACGCCACTGGCAGGAAGGTCCGTTTCCCTACTACCAGCATGGGGAACGTAGAAATGCTGCCACCCTCTGGCCGTTACCTGCAACAGCAGCTTTAAAACCTGTGCTAATGGTCACTTCATATGAAAAAGTACTGCAGGGCGGTAAATGAAACGTGCCCTCAAAATGTCTTGAGGGCGGTAATGGGCAAAAACTTTCAAAACGTGGCACATACGTTAAGAAAACAATTTGAAGAAGTAAGCTGTCATCACAGTTTGAAAAAAATGAAAACGGATATGCCTTAAAGCGCAATTTGAACGGATTATTAGACGCATGCAAATCCAACCACAAAGAGGTATCAGCTCACGCCAGTCAGAATAACCATCAGCAAGAAAACTACAAACACGAAATGCTGAAGGTGTTGTGGACAAATGCGTACACTCAACATTAAGTGGGACGTAACCTGCAAAGAGCCACTAATGAGAACAGAATGGAGGCGCCTTTCAAAGGTGTATATTGACCTCCTGTATGATCCAGCAGGCCCATTCCTGGACCCATAACCTAAGAAGACAGAATTGGAAAGACACAGGCGGGACAATCTGCATTGCAGCAGTATTACAATAGCGAAGATATGGAAGCAACCAAAAAGTCCATCAACAGATGGGTGGACAAAGAAGAACTGGCACCTGTACAGATAGAATAGTTGCTTGGGAAAAGAAATGAAACAATGCCATTTGCAGCACCATAGATGAGTCTGGAAGTAATCACGCAACTTGTAGTGAGGCAGAAAGCGAAAGACTCCTATCCTATGATATCACTTGTAGGTGCTACCGAAAAATTGCTACCAATGAAGATATTTCCACAGAGAAAGGCAATCACAGATTCATTATACAAACGTATGGTTCACCAAATGGAAACGTGTGAGGATTGGCTACATTACGATATTGGGGTTAACAGAGATATACACACATATGTGAAATACGTAATCACCAAAGACCTACGGAATACCAAGAGAAGACTACTCAACATTGTGTCATAACCTACATGGGGAAAGGATACGAACAAGAACACCTATATGTATATGTGTAAAAGGAACACATCCGGCACAACGAGAACAAACAGAACAGTGTAATCAAATTGGCTCTGATAAAACATAAAAATTAGATTAAAAAAACGAACAAGAAGTAAGGAGACATAAACTTAAGGGGCTTTTTCCTGGCACATTCAATTGTAGTTTACAAGCTAGTAACAGGACCTCCAGAAAGGCTCTGCTGCCTTAGTAAACAGATTTCGTAATGGAGAAATGCTGCCGCCTTGTGGCCGTTTCCCACAAGAGCAGCTTTAAACCCAGTGCTAAAGGTCACTACATATTCACAATCATTGCAGGCCTGTAAATGACACAGGCCCTGAAAAAAAAAATCCTGAGGTCGAAAATCGACCAAAAAATTCAAAACAGGGCAATGTTCCAAGAAGAAAATTTCAAGAAGCATACTGTACTCACACTTCTTTTCTTTTTTTTCTTTTTAATAGAAAAGAAAATGGTGTGGAAAAATGCTGAACAGTAGGAATTGTTAAGGACATGCAAATGCAAATTACAAAAACCTATCAGCTCACACCAGTCAGAATGGCCATGTGCCAAAATTCTGTAAACAAAAAATGTTAAAGGGGATGTGGAGAAATGCGTACCCTCGGTGCTAAGTGGGATGTGGTAAGACCCACTAATGGAAACACAATGGAGGTGGTTCGAAAAGTTAAACATTGAGCTACCTTATGATCCAGCAGGCCCATTCTTGGACGTATAACCTAAGAAGACAGAATTGGAAAGACACAGGCAGGCAAATCTGCATTGCAGCAGTAGGACAATAGCCAAGATATGGAAGTAACCAAAAAGTCCACTAACAGATGGGTGGACAAAGAAGAACTGGTACATGTAGAGATGGAATATTTGCTAGGGAATAAAAATGAAACAATGCCATTTGCAACATCATAGAAGAATTTAGAAGTAATCACGCAAATTGTAGTAAGTAAGAAAGCGAAAGGCACCTATCCTGTGATATCACTTACAGGTGTTACCTAAAAATTGATACCAATGAAGATATTTCCACAGAGAAAGGCAATCACAGATTCATTACACAAACTTATGGTTCACCAAATGGAAAGGTGTGAGGATTGGATACTTTACGATATCGGGGTTAACACAGATATACAAACAGATGTGAAATACGTAATCACCAAAGACCTACGGAATACCAAGAGAAGGCTACTCAACACTGTGTCATAACCTACATGGGAAAAGGATCCGAAGAAGAATACATATATGTATTTGTGTAAAAGAACCACATCTTGCACACCTAGAACAAACAGAATAGTGTAATCCAATTTGCTCTGATAAAAAATAAAATTAAATTAAAAACACAAACACGAAGTAATGACATAAACTTAAGGGGCTTTTTCCTGGCACATTCCATGCTAATTTACAAGCTAGTAACTCGACTTCCAGAAAGGCTCTGCTGCCCTAGTAACCAGATTTCATAATGGAGAAATGCTGCTGCCTTGTGGCCCTTTCCCACAACAGCAGCTTTCAACCCAGTGCAAAAGGTCACTAAATATTCACAATCATCGCAGACATGGAAATGACACCTGCCCTCAAACAAAATCCTGGGGTTGAAAATCGACCAAAAAAATTCAAAAGAGGGCAACCTTCCAAGAAGAAAATTTCAAGAGGTATATTGTACTCACAGTGTTTTTCTTTTTTTCTTTAATAGAAAAGAAAAAGGCATGGAAAAATGCTGAACATTAGGAATTATTAAAGACATGCAAATCCAAATTACAAAAACCGATCAGCTCACACCAGTCAGAATGGCCATCAGCAAAAATGCTGCAAATAGTAAATGCTGAAGGGGTTGTGGGGAAATGCGTACCCCCGGTGCTAAGTGGGATGAGGTAAGAGCCACTAATGAAAACACAATGGAGGTGCCTTGAAAAGGTAAACATTGAGCTACCAATCAATCAAGCATACCCACTGCTTTGCCTATCACCTGAGAAAATGAGAATCAAAAAGTCACAGGCTGGCACACCTGTACTCCAGCAACACTTACCATAGCCAACACCTGGAAGCAAGGAAAATGTCCTTCTACAGAGGAATGCACAAAGAAGAAGTGGCCCATGTACACAATGGAATATTACTCCACTAAAAAATATAAATTAAATTTAAAGAACAAACATAAGTAAGGAGACAACACCTTTTGTGGATTTATCCGGGCACCTTCCACTCTAATTTATAACCGAGGAACGCCACTGGCAGGAAGGTCCGTTTCCCTACTACCAGCATGGGGAACGTAGAAATGCTGCCACCCTCTGGCCGTTACCTGCAACAGCAGCTTTAAAACCTGTGCTAATGGTCACTTCATATGAAAAAGTACTGCAGGGCGGTAAATGAAACGTGCCCTCAAAATGTCTTGAGGGCGGTAATGGGCAAAAACTTTCAAAACGTGGCACATACGTTAAGAAAACAATTTGAAGAAGTAAGCTGTCATCACAGTTTGAAAAAAATGAAAACGGATATGCCTTAAAGCGCAATTTGAACGGATTATTAGACGCATGCAAATCCAACCACAAAGAGGTATCAGCTCACGCCAGTCAGAATAACCATCAGCAAGAAAACTACAAACACGAAATGCTGAAGGTGTTGTGGACAAATGCGTACACTCAACATTAAGTGGGACGTAACCTGCAAAGAGCCACTAATGAGAACAGAATGGAGGCGCCTTTCAAAGGTGTATATTGACCTCCTGTATGATCCAGCAGGCCCATTCCTGGACCCATAACCTAAGAAGACAGAATTGGAAAGACACAGGCGGGACAATCTGCATTGCAGCAGTATTACAATAGCGAAGATATGGAAGCAACCAAAAAGTCCATCAACAGATGGGTGGACAAAGAAGAACTGGCACCTGTACAGATAGAATAGTTGCTTGGGAAAAGAAATGAAACAATGCCATTTGCAGCACCATAGATGAGTCTGGAAGTAATCACGCAACTTGTAGTGAGGCAGAAAGCGAAAGACTCCTATCCTATGATATCACTTGTAGGTGCTACCGAAAAATTGCTACCAATGAAGATATTTCCACAGAGAAAGGCAATCACAGATTCATTATACAAACGTATGGTTCACCAAATGGAAACGTGTGAGGATTGGCTACATTACGATATTGGGGTTAACAGAGATATACACACATATGTGAAATACGTAATCACCAAAGACCTACGGAATACCAAGAGAAGACTACTCAACATTGTGTCATAACCTACATGGGGAAAGGATACGAACAAGAACACCTATATGTATATGTGTAAAAGGAACACATCCGGCACAACGAGAACAAACAGAACAGTGTAATCAAATTGGCTCTGATAAAACATAAAAATTAGATTAAAAAAACGAACAAGAAGTAAGGAGACATAAACTTAAGGGGCTTTTTCCTGGCACATTCAATTGTAGTTTACAAGCTAGTAACAGGACCTCCAGAAAGGCTCTGCTGCCTTAGTAAACAGATTTCGTAATGGAGAAATGCTGCCGCCTTGTGGCCGTTTCCCACAAGAGCAGCTTTAAACCCAGTGCTAAAGGTCACTACATATTCACAATCATTGCAGGCCTGTAAATGACACAGGCCCTGAAAAAAAAAATCCTGAGGTCGAAAATCGACCAAAAAATTCAAAACAGGGCAATGTTCCAAGAAGAAAATTTCAAGAAGCATACTGTACTCACACTTCTTTTCTTTTTTTTCTTTTTAATAGAAAAGAAAATGGTGTGGAAAAATGCTGAACAGTAGGAATTGTTAAGGACATGCAAATGCAAATTACAAAAACCTATCAGCTCACACCAGTCAGAATGGCCATGTGCCAAAATTCTGTAAACAAAAAATGTTAAAGGGGATGTGGAGAAATGCGTACCCTCGGTGCTAAGTGGGATGTGGTAAGACCCACTAATGGAAACACAATGGAGGTGGTTCGAAAAGTTAAACATTGAGCTACCTTATGATCCAGCAGGCCCATTCTTGGACGTATAACCTAAGAAGACAGAATTGGAAAGACACAGGCAGGCAAATCTGCATTGCAGCAGTAGGACAATAGCCAAGATATGGAAGTAACCAAAAAGTCCACTAACAGATGGGTGGACAAAGAAGAACTGGTACATGTAGAGATGGAATATTTGCTAGGGAATAAAAATGAAACAATGCCATTTGCAACATCATAGAAGAATTTAGAAGTAATCACGCAAATTGTAGTAAGTAAGAAAGCGAAAGGCACCTATCCTGTGATATCACTTACAGGTGTTACCTAAAAATTGATACCAATGAAGATATTTCCACAGAGAAAGGCAATCACAGATTCATTACACAAACTTATGGTTCACCAAATGGAAAGGTGTGAGGATTGGATACTTTACGATATCGGGGTTAACACAGATATACAAACAGATGTGAAATACGTAATCACCAAAGACCTACGGAATACCAAGAGAAGGCTACTCAACACTGTGTCATAACCTACATGGGAAAAGGATCCGAAGAAGAATACATATATGTATTTGTGTAAAAGAACCACATCTTGCACACCTAGAACAAACAGAATAGTGTAATCCAATTTGCTCTGATAAAAAATAAAATTAAATTAAAAACACAAACACGAAGTAATGACAGAAACTTAAGGGGCTTTTTCCTGGCACATTCCATGCTAATTTACAAGCTAGTAACTCGACTTCCAGAAAGGCTCTGCTGCCCTAGTAACCAGATTTCGTAATGGAGAAATGCTGCTGCCTTGTGGCCCTTTCCCACAACAGCAGCTTTCAACCCAGTGCAAAAGGTCACTAAATATTCACAATCATCGCAGACATGGAAATGACACCTGCCCTCAAACAAAATCCTGGGGTTGAAAATCGACCAAAAAAATTCAAAAGAGGGCAACCTTCCAAGAAGAAAATTTCAAGAGGTATATTGTACTCACATTGTTTTTCTTTTTTTCTTTAATAGAAAAGAAAAAGGCATGGAAAAATGCTGAACATTAGGAATTATTAAAGACATGCAAATCCAAATTACAAAAACCGATCAGCTCACACCAGTCAGAATGGCCATCAGCAAAAATGCTGCAAATAGTAAATGCTGAAGGGGTTGTGGGGAAATGTGTACCCCCGGTGCTAAGTGGGACGAGGTAAGAGCCACTAATGAAAACACAATGGAGGTGCCTTGAAAAGGTAAACATTGAGCTACCAATCAATCAAGCATACCCACTGCTTTGCCTATCACCTGAGAAAATGAGAATCAAAAAGTCACAGGCTGGCACACCTGTACTCCAGCAACACTTACCATAGCCAACACCTGGAAGCAAGGAAAATGTCCTTCTACAGAGGAATGCACAAAGAAGAAGTGGCCCATGTACACAATGGAATATTACTCCACTAAAAAATATAAATTAAATTTAAAGAACAAACATAAGTAAGGAGACATCACCTTTTGTGGGTTTATCCGGGCACCTTCCACTCTAATTTATAACCGAGGAACGCCACTGGCAGGAAGGTCCGTTTCCCTAGTACCAGCATGGGGAACGTAGAAATGCTGCCACCCTCTGGCCGTTACCTGCAACAGCAGCGTTAAAACCTGTGCTAATGGTCACTTCATATGAAAAAGTACTGCAGGGCGGTAAATGAAACGTGCCCTCAAAATGTCTTGAGGGCGGTAATGGGCAAAAAATTTCAAAACGTGGCACATACGTAAAGAAAACAATTTGAAGAAGTAAGCTGTTATCACAGTTTGAAAAATATGAAAACGGATATGTCTTAAAGCACAATTTGAACGGATTATTAGACGCATGCAAATCCAACCACAAAGAGGTATCAGCTTACGCCACTCAGAAAAACCATCAGCAAGAAAACTACAAACACGAAATGCTGAAGGTGTTGTGGACAAATGCATACACTCAACATTAAGTGGGACGTAACCTGCAAAGAGCCACTAATGAGAACAGAATGGAGGCGCCTTTAAAAGGTATATATTGACCTCCTGTATGATCCAGCAGGCCCATTCCTGGACCCATAACCTAAGAAGACAGAATTGGAAAGACACAGGCAGGCCAATCTGTATTTCAGCAGTATTACACTAGCCAAGATATGGAAGCAACCAAAAAGTCCATCAACAGATGGGTGGACAAAGAAGAACTGGCACCTGTACAGATAGAATAGTTGCTTGGGAAAAGAAATGAAACAATGCCATTTGCAGCACCATAGATGAGTCTAGATGTAATCACGCAACTTGTAGTGAGGCAGAAAGCGAAAGACACCTATCCTATGATATCACTTGTAGGTGCTACCGAAAAATTGCTACCAATGAAGATATTTCCACAGAGAATGGCAATCACAGATTCATTAAACAAACGTATGGTTCACCAAATGGAAACGTGTGAGGATTGGCTACATTACGATATTGGGGTTAACAGAGATATACAAATATATGTGAAATACGTAATCACCAAAGACCTACGGAATACCAAGAGAAGACTACTCAACATTGTGTCATAACCTACATGGGGAAAGGATACGAACAAGAACACCTATATGTATATGTGTAAAAGGAACACATCCTGCACAACGAGAACAAACAGAACAGTGTAATCCAATTGGCTCTGATAAAACATAAAAATTAGATTAAAAAAACGAACAAGAAGTAAGGAGACATAAACTTAAGGGGCTTTTTCCTGGCACATTCCATTCTAGTTTACAAGCTAGTAACAGGACCTCCAGAAAGGCTCTGCTGCCTTAGTAAACAGATTTCGTAATGGAGAAATGCTGCCGCCTTGTGGCCGTTTCCCACAAGAGCAGCTTTAAACCCAGTGCTAAAGGTCACTACATATTCACAATCATTGCAGGCCTGTAAATGACACAGGCCCTGAAAAAAAAATCCTGAGGTCGAAAACCGACCAAAAAATTCAAAACAGGGCAATGTTCCAAGAAGAAAATTTCAAGAAGCATACTGTACTCACACTTCTTTTCTTTTTTTCTTTTTAATAGAAAAGAAAATGGTGTGGAAAAATGCTGAACATTAGGAATTGTTAAGGACATGCAAATGCAAATTACAAAAACCTATCAGCTCACACCAGTCAGAATGGCCATGTGCCAAAATTCTGTAAACAAAAAATGTTAAAGGGGATGTGGAGAAATGCGTACCCTCGGTGCTAAGTTGGATGTGGTAAGACCCACTAATGGAAACACAATGGAGGTGGTTCGAAAAGTTATACATTGAGCTACCTTATGATCCAGCAGGCCCATTCTTGGACGTATAACCTAAGAAGACAGAATTGGAAAGACACAGGCAGGCAAATCTGCATTGCAGCAGTAGGACAATAGCCAAGATATGGAAGTAACCAAAAAGTCCACTAACAGATGGGTGGACAAAGAAGAACTGGTACATGTAGAGATGGAATATTTGCTAGGGAATAAAAATGAAACAATGCCATTTGCAACATCATAGAAGAATTTAGAAGTAATCACGCAAATTGTAGTAAGTAAGAAAGCGAAAGGCACCTATCCTGTGATATCACTTACAGGTGTTACCTAAAAATTGATACCAATGAAGATATTTCCACAGAGAAAGGCAATCACAGATTCATTACACAAACTTATGGTTCACCAAATGGAAAGGTGTGAGGATTGGATACTTTACGATATCGGGGTTAACACAGATATACAAACAGATGTGAAATACGTAATCACCAAAGACCTACGGAATACCAAGAGAAGGCTACTCAACACTGTGTCATAACCTACATGGGAAAAGGATCCGAAGAAGAATACATATATGTATTTGTGTAAAAGAACCACATCTTGCACACCTAGAACAAACAGAATAGTGTAATCCAATTTGCTCTTAAAAAAAATAAAGTTTATTTAAAAACACAAACAAGAAGTAATGACAGAAACTTAAGGGGCTTTTTCCTGGCACATTCCATGCTAACTTACAAGCTAGTAACTCGACTTCCAGAAAGGCTCTGCTGCCCTAGTAACCAGATTTCGTAATGGAGAAATGCTGCTGCCTTGTGGCCCTTTCCCACAACAGCAGCTTTCAACCCAGTGCAAAAGGTCACTAAATATTCACAATCATCACAGACACGGAAATGACACCTGCCCTCAAACAAAATCCTGGGGTTGAAAATCGACCAAAAAGTTCAAAAGAGGGCAACCTTCCAAGAAGAAAATTTCAAGAGGTATATTGTACTCACATTGTTTTTCTTTTTTTCTTTAATAGAAAAGAAAAAGGCATGGAAAAATGCTGAATATTAGGAATTATTAAAGACATGCAAATCCAAATTACAAAAACCGATCAGCTCACACCAGTCAGAATGGCCATCAGCAAAAATGCTGCAAATAATAAATGCTGAAGGGGTTGTGGGGAAATGCGTACCCCCGGTGCTAAGTGGGACGAGGTAAGAGCCACTAATGAAAACACAATGGAGGTGCCTTGAAAAGGTAAACATTGAGCTACCAATCAATCAAGCATACCCACTGCTTTGCCTATCACCTGAGAAAATGAGAATCAAAAAGTCACAGGCTGGCACACATGTACTCCAGCAACACTTACCATAGCCAACACCTGGAAAAAAGGAAAATGTCCGTCTACAGAGGAATGCACAAAGAAGAAGTGGCCCATGTACACAATGGAATATTACTCCACTAAAAAATATAAATTAAATTTAAAGAACAAACATAAGTAAGGAGACAACACCTTTTGTGGATTTATCCGGGCACCTTCCACTCTAATTTATAACCGAGGAACGCCACTGGCAGGAAGGTCCGTTTCCCTACTACCAGCATGGGGAACGTAGAAATGCTGCCACCCTCTGGCCGTTACCTGCAACAGCAGCTTTAAAACCTGTGCTAATGGTCACTTCATATGAAAAAGTACTGCAGGGCGGTAAATGAAACGTGCCCTGAAAATGTCTTGAATGCGGAAATGGGCAAAAAATTTCAAAACGTGGCACATACGTTAAGAAAACAATTTGAAGAAGTAAGCTGTCATCACAGTTTGAAAAAAATGAAAACGGATATGCCTTAAAGCGCAATTTGAACGGATTATTAGACGCATGCAAATCCAACCACAAAGAGGTATCAGCTCACGCCAGTCAGAATAACCATCAGCAAGAAAACTACAAACACGAAATGCTGAAGGTGTTGTGGACAAATGCGTACACTCAACATTAAGTGGGACGTAACCTGCAAAGAGCCACTAATGAGAACAGAATGGAGGCGCCTTTCAAAGGTGTATATTGACCTCCTGTATGATCCAGCAGGCCCATTCCTGGACCCATAACCTAAGAAGACAGAATTGGAAAGACACAGGCGGGACAATCTGCATTGCAGCAGTATTACAATAGCGAAGATATGGAAGCAACCAAAAAGTCCATCAACAGATGGGTGGACAAAGAAGAACTGGCACCTGTACAGATAGAATAGTTGCTTGGGAAAAGAAATGAAACAATGCCATTTGCAGCACCATAGATGAGTCTGGAAGTAATCACGCAACTTGTAGTGAGGCAGAAAGCGAAAGACTCCTATCCTATGATATCACTTGTAGGTGCTACCGAAAAATTGCTACCAATGAAGATATTTCCACAGAGAAAGGCAATCACAGATTCATTATACAAACGTATGGTTCACCAAATGGAAACGTGTGAGGATTGGCTACATTACGATATTGGGGTTAACAGAGATATACACACATATGTGAAATACGTAATCACCAAAGACCTACGGAATACCAAGAGAAGACTACTCAACATTGTGTCATAACCTACATGGGGAAAGGATACGAACAAGAACACCTATATGTATATGTGTAAAAGGAACACATCCGGCACAACGAGAACAAACAGAACAGTGTAATCAAATTGGCTCTGATAAAACATAAAAATTAGATTAAAAAAACGAACAAGAAGTAAGGAGACATAAACTTAAGGGGCTTTTTCCTGGCACATTCAATTGTAGTTTACAAGCTAGTAACAGGACCTCCAGAAAGGCTCTGCTGCCTTAGTAAACAGATTTCGTAATGGAGAAATGCTGCCGCCTTGTGGCCGTTTCCCACAAGAGCAGCTTTAAACCCAGTGCTAAAGGTCACTACATATTCACAATCATTGCAGGCCTGTAAATGACACAGGCCCTGAAAAAAAAAATCCTGAGGTCGAAAATCGACCAAAAAATTCAAAACAGGGCAATGTTCCAAGAAGAAAATTTCAAGAAGCATACTGTACTCACACTTCTTTTCTTTTCTTTTTTTTTTAATAGAAAAGAAAATGGTGTGGAAAAATGCTGAACAGTAGGAATTGTTAAGGACATGCAAATGCAAATTACAAAAACCTATCAGCTCACACCAGTCAGAATGGCCATGTGCCAAAATTCTGTAAACAAAAAATGTTAAAGGGGATGTGGAGAAATGCGTACCCTCGGTGCTAAGTGGGATGTGGTAAGACCCACTAATGGAAACACAATGGAGGTGGTTCGAAAAGTTAAACATTGAGCTACCTTATGATCCAGCAGGCCCATTCTTGGACGTATAACCTAAGAAGACAGAATTGGAAAGACACAGGCAGGCAAATCTGCATTGCAGCAGTAGGACAATAGCCAAGATATGGAAGTAACCAAAAAGTCCACTAACAGATGGGTGGACAAAGAAGAACTGGTACATGTAGAGATGGAATATTTGCTAGGGAATAAAAATGAAACAATGCCATTTGCAACATCATAGAAGAATTTAGAAGTAATCACGCAAATTGTAGTAAGTAAGAAAGCGAAAGGCACCTATCCTGTGATATCACTTACAGGTGTTACCTAAAAATTGATACCAATGAAGATATTTCCACAGAGAAAGGCAATCACAGATTCATTACACAAACTTATGGTTCACCAAATGGAAAGGTGTGAGGATTGGATACTTTACGATATCGGGGTTAACACAGATATACAAACAGATGTGAAATACGTAATCACCAAAGACCTACGGAATACCAAGAGAAGGCTACTCAACACTGTGTCATAACCTACATGGGAAAAGGATCCGAAGAAGAATACATATATGTATTTGTGTAAAAGAACCACATCTTGCACACCTAGAACAAACAGAATAGTGTAATCCAATTTGCTCTGATAAAAAATAAAATTAAATTAAAAACACAAACACGAAGTAATGACATAAACTTAAGGGGCTTTTTCCTGGCACATTCCATGCTAATTTACAAGCTAGTAACTCGACTTCCAGAAAGGCTCTGCTGCCCTAGTAACCAGATTTCATAATGGAGAAATGCTGCTGCCTTGTGGCCCTTTCCCACAACAGCAGCTTTCAACCCAGTGCAAAAGGTCACTAAATATTCACAATCATCGCAGACATGGAAATGACACCTGCCCTCAAACAAAATCCTGGGGTTGAAAATCGACCAAAAAAATTCAAAAGAGGGCAACCTTCCAAGAAGAAAATTTCAAGAGGTATATTGTACTCACAGTGTTTTTCTTTTTTTCTTTAATAGAAAAGAAAAAGGCATGGAAAAATGCTGAACATTAGGAATTATTAAAGACATGCAAATCCAAATTACAAAAACCGATCAGCTCACACCAGTCAGAATGGCCATCAGCAAAAATGCTGCAAATAGTAAATGCTGAAGGGGTTGTGGGGAAATGCGTACCCCCGGTGCTAAGTGGGATGAGGTAAGAGCCACTAATGAAAACACAATGGAGGTGCCTTGAAAAGGTAAACATTGAGCTACCAATCAATCAAGCATACCCACTGCTTTGCCTATCACCTGAGAAAATGAGAATCAAAAAGTCACAGGCTGGCACACCTGTACTCCAGCAACACTTACCATAGCCAACACCTGGAAGCAAGGAAAATGTCCTTCTACAGAGGAATGCACAAAGAAGAAGTGGCCCATGTACACAATGGAATATTACTCCACTAAAAAATATAAATTAAATTTAAAGAACAAACATAAGTAAGGAGACAACACCTTTTGTGGATTTATCCGGGCACCTTCCACTCTAATTTATAACCGAGGAACGCCACTGGCAGGAAGGTCCGTTTCCCTACTACCAGCATGGGGAACGTAGAAATGCTGCCACCCTCTGGCCGTTACCTGCAACAGCAGCTTTAAAACCTGTGCTAATGGTCACTTCATATGAAAAAGTACTGCAGGGCGGTAAATGAAACGTGCCCTCAAAATGTCTTGAGGGCGGTAATGGGCAAAAACTTTCAAAACGTGGCACATACGTTAAGAAAACAATTTGAAGAAGTAAGCTGTCATCACAGTTTGAAAAAAATGAAAACGGATATGCCTTAAAGCGCAATTTGAACGGATTATTAGACGCATGCAAATCCAACCACAAAGAGGTATCAGCTCACGCCAGTCAGAATAACCATCAGCAAGAAAACTACAAACACGAAATGCTGAAGGTGTTGTGGACAAATGCGTACACTCAACATTAAGTGGGACGTAACCTGCAAAGAGCCACTAATGAGAACAGAATGGAGGCGCCTTTCAAAGGTGTATATTGACCTCCTGTATGATCCAGCAGGCCCATTCCTGGACCCATAACCTAAGAAGACAGAATTGGAAAGACACAGGCGGGACAATCTGCATTGCAGCAGTATTACAATAGCGAAGATATGGAAGCAACCAAAAAGTCCATCAACAGATGGGTGGACAAAGAAGAACTGGCACCTGTACAGATAGAATAGTTGCTTGGGAAAAGAAATGAAACAATGCCATTTGCAGCACCATAGATGAGTCTGGAAGTAATCACGCAACTTGTAGTGAGGCAGAAAGCGAAAGACTCCTATCCTATGATATCACTTGTAGGTGCTACCGAAAAATTGCTACCAATGAAGATATTTCCACAGAGAAAGGCAATCACAGATTCATTATACAAACGTATGGTTCACCAAATGGAAACGTGTGAGGATTGGCTACATTACGATATTGGGGTTAACAGAGATATACACACATATGTGAAATACGTAATCACCAAAGACCTACGGAATACCAAGAGAAGACTACTCAACATTGTGTCATAACCTACATGGGGAAAGGATACGAACAAGAACACCTATATGTATATGTGTAAAAGGAACACATCCGGCACAACGAGAACAAACAGAACAGTGTAATCAAATTGGCTCTGATAAAACATAAAAATTAGATTAAAAAAACGAACAAGAAGTAAGGAGACATAAACTTAAGGGGCTTTTTCCTGGCACATTCAATTGTAGTTTACAAGCTAGTAACAGGACCTCCAGAAAGGCTCTGCTGCCTTAGTAAACAGATTTCGTAATGGAGAAATGCTGCCGCCTTGTGGCCGTTTCCCACAAGAGCAGCTTTAAACCCAGTGCTAAAGGTCACTACATATTCACAATCATTGCAGGCCTGTAAATGACACAGGCCCTGAAAAAAAAAATCCTGAGGTCGAAAATCGACCAAAAAATTCAAAACAGGGCAATGTTCCAAGAAGAAAATTTCAAGAAGCATACTGTACTCACACTTCTTTTCTTTTTTTTCTTTTTAATAGAAAAGAAAATGGTGTGGAAAAATGCTGAACAGTAGGAATTGTTAAGGACATGCAAATGCAAATTACAAAAACCTATCAGCTCACACCAGTCAGAATGGCCATGTGCCAAAATTCTGTAAACAAAAAATGTTAAAGGGGATGTGGAGAAATGCGTACCCTCGGTGCTAAGTGGGATGTGGTAAGACCCACTAATGGAAACACAATGGAGGTGGTTCGAAAAGTTAAACATTGAGCTACCTTATGATCCAGCAGGCCCATTCTTGGACGTATAACCTAAGAAGACAGAATTGGAAAGACACAGGCAGGCAAATCTGCATTGCAGCAGTAGGACAATAGCCAAGATATGGAAGTAACCAAAAAGTCCACTAACAGATGGGTGGACAAAGAAGAACTGGTACATGTAGAGATGGAATATTTGCTAGGGAATAAAAATGAAACAATGCCATTTGCAACATCATAGAAGAATTTAGAAGTAATCACGCAAATTGTAGTAAGTAAGAAAGCGAAAGGCACCTATCCTGTGATATCACTTACAGGTGTTACCTAAAAATTGATACCAGT
Organism: Eubalaena glacialis; assembly: GCF_028564815.1. Taxonomy (NCBI): domain Eukaryota; kingdom Metazoa; phylum Chordata; class Mammalia; order Artiodactyla; family Balaenidae; genus Eubalaena; species Eubalaena glacialis. The sequence continues at coordinate 67,085,296 of NC_083718.1, read as the reverse complement.
GAAGATATTTCCACAGAGAAAGGCAATCACAGATTCATTACACAAACTTATGGTTCACCAAATGGAAAGGTGTGAGGATTGGATACTTTACGATATCGGGGTTAACACAGATATACAAACAGATGTGAAATACGTAATCACCAAAGGTCTACGGAATACCAAGAGAAGGCTACTCAACACTGTGTCATAACCTACATGGGAAAAGGATCCGAAGAAGAATACATATATGTATTTGTGTAAAAGAACCACATCTTGCACACCTAGAACAAACAGAATAGTGTAATCCAATTTGCTCTGATAAAAAATAAAATTTAATTAAAAACACAAACAAGAAGTAATGACAGAAACTTAAGGGGCTTTTTCCTGGCACATTCCATGCTAATTTACAAGCTAGTAACTCGACTTCCAGAAAGGCTCTGCTGCCCTAGTAACCAGATTTCGTAATGGAGAAATGCTGCTGCCTTGTGGCCCTTTCCCACAACAGCAGCTTTCAACCCAGTGCAAAAGGTCACTAAATATTCACAATCATCGCAGACATGGAAATGACACCTGCCCTCAAACAAAATCCTGGGGTTGAAAATCGACCAAAAAAATTCAAAAGAGGGCAACCTTCCAAGAAGAAAATTTCAAGAGGTATATTGTACTCACATTGTTTTTCTTTTTTTCTTTAATAGAAAAGAAAAAGGCATGGAAAAATGCTGAACATTAGGAATTATTAAAGACATGCAAATCCAAATTACAAAAACCGATCAGCTCACACCAGTCAGAATGGCCATCAGCAAAAATGCTGCAAATAGTAAATGCTGAAGGGGTTGTGGGGAAATGCGTACCCCCGGTGCTAAGTGGGACGAGGTCAGAGCCACTAATGAAAACACAATGGAGGTGCCTTGAAAAGGTAAACATTGAGCTACCAATCAATCAAGCATACCCACTGCTTTGCCTATCACCTGAGAAAATGAGAATCAAAAAGTCACAGGCTGGCACACCTGTACTCCAGCAACACTTACCATAGCCAACACCTGGAAGCAAAGAAAATGTCCTTCTACAGAGGAATGCACAAAGAAGAAGTGGCCCATGTACACAATGGAATATTACTCCACTAAAAAATATAAATTAAATTTAAAGAACAAACATAAGTAAGGAGACATCACCTTTTGTGGGTTTATCCGGGCACCTTCCACTCTAATTTATAACCGAGGAACGCCACTGGCAGGAAGGTCCGTTTCCCTAGTACCAGCATGGGGAACGTAGAAATGCTGCCACCCTCTGGCCGTTACCTGCAACAGCAGCGTTAAAATCTGTGCTAATGGTCACTTCATATGAAAAAGTACTGCAGGGCGGTAAATAAAACGTGCCCTCAAAATGTCTTGAGGGCGGTAATGGGCAAAAAATTTCAAAACGTGGCACATACGTTAAGAAAACAATTTGAAGAAGTAGGCTGTCATCACAGTTTGAAAAAAATGAAAACGGATATGCCTAAAAGCGCAATTTGAACGGATTATTAGACGCATGCAAATCCAACCACAAAGAGGTATCAGCTCACGCCAGTCAGAATAACCATCAGCAAGAAAACTACAAACACGAAATGCTGAAGGTGTTGTGGACAAATGCGTACACTCAACATTAAGTGGGACGTAACCTGCAAAGAGCCACTAATGAGAACAGAATGGAGGCGCCTTTCAAAGGTGTATATTGACCTCCTGTATGATCCAGCAGGCCCATTCCTGGACCTATAACCTAAGAAGACAGAATTGGAAAGACACAGGCAGGCCAATCTTCATTGCAGCAGTATTACAATAGCCAAGATATGGAAGCAACCAAAAAGTCCATCAACAGATGGGTGGACAAAGAACTGGCACCTGTACAGAGAGAATAGTTGCTTGGGCAAAGAAATGAAAAAATGCCATTTGCAGCACCATAGATGAGTCTAGAAGTAATCACGCAAATTGTAGTGAGGCAGAAAGCGAAAGACACCTATCCTATGATATCACTTGTAGGTGCTACCGAAAAATTGCTACCAATGAAGATATTTCCACAGAGAAAGGCAATCACAGATTCATTAAACAAACGTATGGTTCACCAAATGGAAACGTGTGAGGATTGGCTATATTACGATATTGGGGTTAACAGAGATATACAAACATATGTGAAATACGTAATCACCAAAGACCTACGGAATACCAAGAGAAGACTACTCAACATTGTGTCATAAGCTACATGGGGAAAGGATACGAACAAGAACACCTATATGTATATGTGTAAAAGGAACACATCCTGCACAACGAGAACAAACAGAACAGTGTAATCAAATTGGCTCTGATAAAACATAAAAATTAGATTAAAAAAACGAACAAGAAGTAAGGAGACATAAACTTAAGGGGCTTTTTCCTGGCACATTCCATTCTAGTTTACAAGCTAGTAACAGGACCTCCAGAAAGGCTCTGCTGCCTTAGTAAACAGATTTCGTAATGGAGAAATGCTGCCGCCTTGTGGCCGTTTCCCACAAGAGCAGCTTTAAACCCAGTGCTAAAGGTCACTACATATTCACAATCATTGCAGGCCTGTAAATGACACAGGCCCTGAAAAAAAAAATCCTGAGGTCGAAAATCGACCAAAAAATTCAAAACAGGGCAATGTTCCAAGAAGAAAATTTCAAGAAGCATACTGTACTCACACTTCTTTTCTTTTCTTTTTTTTTTAATAGAAAAGAAAATGGTGTGGAAAAATGCTGAACAGTAGGAATTGTTAAGGACATGCAAATGCAAATTACAAAAACCTATCAGCTCACACCAGTCAGAATGGCCATGTGCCAAAATTCTGTAAACAAAAAATGTTAAAGGGGATGTGGAGAAATGCGTACCCTCGGTGCTAAGTGGGATGTGGTAAGACCCACTAATGGAAACACAATGGAGGTGGTTCGAAAAGTTAAACATTGAGCTACCTTATGATCCAGCAGGCCCATTCTTGGACGTATAACCTAAGAAGACAGAATTGGAAAGACACAGGCAGGCAAATCTGCATTGCAGCAGTAGGACAATAGCCAAGATATGGAAGTAACCAAAAAGTCCACTAACAGATGGGTGGACAAAGAAGAACTGGTACATGTAGAGATGGAATATTTGCTAGGGAATAAAAATGAAACAATGCCATTTGCAACATCATAGAAGAATTTAGAAGTAATCACGCAAATTGTAGTAAGTAAGAAAGCGAAAGGCACCTATCCTGTGATATCACTTACAGGTGTTACCTAAAAATTGATACCAATGAAGATATTTCCACAGAGAAAGGCAATCACAGATTCATTACACAAACTTATGGTTCACCAAATGGAAAGGTGTGAGGATTGGATACTTTACGATATCGGGGTTAACACAGATATACAAACAGATGTGAAATACGTAATCACCAAAGACCTACGGAATACCAAGAGAAGGCTACTCAACACTGTGTCATAACCTACATGGGAAAAGGATCCGAAGAAGAATACATATATGTATTTGTGTAAAAGAACCACATCTTGCACACCTAGAACAAACAGAATAGTGTAATCCAATTTGCTCTGATAAAAAATAAAGTTTAATTAAAAACACAAAAAAGAAGTAATGACATAAACTTAAGGGGCTTTTTCCTGGCACATTCCATGCTAACTTACAAGCTAGTAACTCGACTTCCAGAAAGGCTCTGCTGCCCTAGTAACCAGATTTCGTAATGGAGAAATGCTGCTGCCTTGTGGCCCTTTCCCACAACAGCAGCTTTCAACCCAGTGCAAAAGGTCACTAAATATTCACAATCATCACAGACACGGAAATGACACCTGCCCTCAAACAAAATCCTGGGGTTGAAAATCGACCAAAAAGTTCAAAAGAGGGCAACCTTCCAAGAAGAAAATTTCAAGAGGTATATTGTACTCACATTGTTTTTCTTCTTTTCTTTAATAGAAAAGAAAAAGGCATGGAAAAATGCTGAATATTAGGAATTATTAAAGACATGAAAATCCAAATTACAAAAACCGATCAGCTCACACCAGTCAGAATGGCCATCAGCAAAAATGCTGCAAATAGTAAATGCTGAAGGGGTTGTGGGGAAATGCGTACCCCCGGTGCTAAGTGGGACGAGGTCAGAGCCACTAATGAAAACACAATGGAGGTGCCTTGAAAAGGTAAACATTGAGCTACCAATCAATCAAGCATACCCACTGCTTTGCCTATCACCTGAGAAAATGAGAATCAAAAAGTCACAGGCTGGCACACATGTACTCCAGCAACACTTACCATAGCCAACACCTGGAAAAAAGGAAAATGTCCGTCTACAGAGGAATGCACAAAGAAGAAGTGGCCCATGTACACAATGGAATATTACTCCACTAAAAAATATAAATTAAATTTAAAGAACAAACATAAGTAAGGAGACAACACCTTTTGTGGATTTATCCGGGCACCTTCCACTCTAATTTATAACCGAGGAACGCCACTGGCAGGAAGGTCCGTTTCCCTACTACCAGCATGGGGAACGTAGAAATGCTGCCACCCTCTGGCCGTTACCTGCAACAGCAGCTTTAAAACCTGTGCTAATGGTCACTTCATATGAAAAAGTACTGCAGGGCGGTAAATGAAACGTGCCCTGAAAATGTCTTGAATGCGGAAATGGGCAAAAAATTTCAAAACGTGGCACATACGTTAAGAAAACAATTTGAAGAAGTAAGCTGTCATCACAGTTTGAAAAAAATGAAAACGGATATGCCTTAAAGCGCAATTTGAACGGATTATTAGACGCATGCAAATCCAACCACAAAGAGGTATCAGCTCACGCCAGTCAGAATAACCATCAGCAAGAAAACTACAAACACGAAATGCTGAAGGTGTTGTGGACAAATGCATACACTCAACGTTAAGTGGGACGTAACCTGCAAAGAGCCACTAATGAGAACAGAATGGAGGCGCCTTTAAAAGGTATATATTGACCTCCTGTATGATCCAGCAGGCCCATTCCTGGACCTATAACCTAAGAAGACAGAATTGGAAAGACACAGGCAGGCCAATCTGCATTGCAGCAGTATTACAATAGCCAAGATATGGAAGCAACCAAAAAGTCCATCAACAGATGGGTGGACAAAGAACTGGCACCTGTACAGAGAGAATAGTTGCTTGGGCAAAGAAATGAAAAAATGCCATTTGCAGCACCATAGATGAGTCTAGAAGTAATCACGCAAATTGTAGTGAGGCAGAAAGCGAAAGACACCTATCCTATGATATCACTTGTAGGTGCTACCGAAAAATTGCTACCAATGAAGATATTTCCACAGAGAAAGGCAATCACAGATTCATTAAACAAACGTATGGTTCACCAAATGGAAACGTGTGAGGATTGGCTATATTACGATATTGGGGTTAACAGAGATATACAAACATATGTGAAATACGTAATCACCAAAGACCTACGGAATACCAAGAGAAGACTACTCAACATTGTGTCATAACCTACATGGGGAAAGGATACGAACAAGAACACCTATATGTATATGTGTAAAAGGAACACATCCGGCACAACGAGAACAAACAGAACAGTGTAATCAAATTGGCTCTGATAAAACATAAAAATTAGATTAAAAAAACGAACAAGAAGTAAGGAGACATAAACTTAAGGGGCTTTTTCCTGGCACATTCAATTGTAGTTTACAAGCTAGTAACAGGACCTCCAGAAAGGCTCTGCTGCCTTAGTAAACAGATTTCGTAATGGAGAAATGCTGCCGCCTTGTGGCCGTTTCCCACAAGAGCAGCTTTAAACCCAGTGCTAAAGGTCACTACATATTCACAATCATTGCAGGCCTGTAAATGACACAGGCCCTGAAAAAAAAAATCCTGAGGTCGAAAATCGACCAAAAAATTCAAAACAGGGCAATGTTCCAAGAAGAAAATTTCAAGAAGCATACTGTACTCACACTTCTTTTCTTTTTTTTCTTTTTAATAGAAAAGAAAATGGTGTGGAAAAATGCTGAACAGTAGGAATTGTTAAGGACATGCAAATGCAAATTACAAAAACCTATCAGCTCACACCAGTCAGAATGGCCATGTGCCAAAATTCTGTAAACAAAAAATGTTAAAGGGGATGTGGAGAAATGCGTACCCTCGGTGCTAAGTGGGATGTGGTAAGACCCACTAATGGAAACACAATGGAGGTGGTTCGAAAAGTTAAACATTGAGCTACCTTATGATCCAGCAGGCCCATTCTTGGACGTATAACCTAAGAAGACAGAATTGGAAAGACACAGGCAGGCAAATCTGCATTGCAGCAGTAGGACAATAGCCAAGATATGGAAGTAACCAAAAAGTCCACTAACAGATGGGTGGACAAAGAAGAACTGGTACATGTAGAGATGGAATATTTGCTAGGGAATAAAAATGAAACAATGCCATTTGCAACATCATAGAAGAATTTAGAAGTAATCAGGCAAATTGTAGTAAGTAAGAAAGCGAAAGGCACCTATCCTGTGATATCACTTACAGGTGTTACCTAAAAATTGATACCAATGAAGATATTTCCACAGAGAAAGGCAATCACAGATTCATTACACAAACTTATGGTTCACCAAATGGAAAGGTGTGAGGATTGGATACTTTACGATATCGGGGTTAACACAGATATACAAACAGATGTGAAATACGTAATCACCAAAGACCTACGGAATACCAAGAGAAGGCTACTCAACACTGTGTCATAACCTACATGGGAAAAGGATCCGAAGAAGAATACATATATGTATTTGTGTAAAAGAACCACATCTTGCACACCTAGAACAAACAGAATAGTGTAATCCAATTTGCTCTGATAAAAAATAAAGTTTAATTGAAAGCACAAACAAGAAGTAATGACATAAACTTAAGGGGCTTTTTCCTGGCACATTCCATGCTAACTTACAAGCTAGTAACTCGACTTCCAGAAAGGCTCTGCTGCCCTAGTAACCAGATTTCGTAATGGAGAAATGCTGCTGCCTTGTGGCCCTTTCCCACAACAGCAGCTTTCAACCCAGTGCAAAAAGTCACTAAATATTCACAATCATCACAGACACGGAAATGACACCTGCCCTCAAACAAAATCCTGGGGTTGAAAATCGACCAAAAAATTCAAAAGAGGGCAACCTTCCAAGAAGAAAATTTCAAGAGGTATATTGTACTCACATTGTTTTTCTTTTTTTCTTTAATAGAAAATAAAAAGGCATGGAAAAATGCTGAATATTAGGAATTATTAAAGACATGCAAATCCAAATTACAAAAACCGATCAGCTCACACCAGTCAGAATGGCCATCAGCAAAAATGCTGCAAATAGTAAATGCTGAAGGGGTTGTGGGGAAATGCGTACCCCCGGTGCTAAGTGGGACGAGGTCAGAGCCACTAATGAAAACACAATGGAGGTGCCTTGAAAAGGTAAACATTGAGCTACCAATCAATCAAGCATACCCACTGCTTTGCCTATCACCTGAGAAAATGAGAATCAAAAAGTCACAGGCTGGCACACCTGTACTCCAGCAACACTTACCATAGCCAACACCTGGAAGCAAGGAAAATGTCCTTCTACAGAGGAATGCACAAAGAAGAAGTGGCCCATGTACACAATGGAATATTACTCCACTAAAAAATATAAATTAAATTTAAGAAACAAACATAAGTAAGGAGACATCACCTTTTGTGGGTTTATCCGGGCACCTTCCACTCTAATTTATAACCGAGGAACACCACTGGCAGGAAGGTCCGTTTCCCTAGTACCAGCATGGGGAACGTAGAAATGCTGCCACCCTCTGGCCGTTACCTGCAACAGCAGCGTTAAAACCTGTGCTAATGGTCACTTCATATGAAAAAGTACAGCAGGGCGGTAAATGAAACGTGCCCGCAAAATGTCTTGAGGGTGGTAATGGGCAAAAACTTTCAAAATGTGGCACATACGTTAAGAAAACAATTTGAAGAAGTAAGCTGTAATCACAGTTTGAAAAAAATGAAAACGGATATGCCTTAAAGCGCAATTTGAACGGATTATTAGACGCATGCAAATCCAACCACAAAGAGGTATCAGCTCACGCCAGTCAGAATAACCATCAGCAAGAAAACTACAAACGCGAAATGCTGAAGGTGTTGTGCACAAATGCATACACTCAACATTAAGTGGGACGTAACCTGCAAAGAGCCACTAATGAGAACAGAATGGAGGCGCCTTTAAAAGGTATATATTGAGCTACCGTATGATCCAGCAGGCCCATTCCAGTACCTAAAATCTAAGAAGATAGAATTGGAAAGTCACAGGCAGGCCAATCTGCATTGCAGCAGTATTACAATAGCCAAGATATGGAAGCAACCAAAAAGTCCATCAACAGATGGGTGGACAAAGAAGAACTGGCACCTGTACAGATAGAATACTTGCTTGGGAAAAGAAATGAAACAATGCCATTTGCAGCACCATAGATGAGTCTAGAAGTAATCACGCAACTTGTAGTGAGGCAGAAAGCGAAAGACACCTATCCTATGATATCACTTGTAGGTGCTACCTAAAAATTGCTACCAATGAAGATATTTCCACAGAGAAAGGCAATCACAGATTCATTATACAAACGTATGGTTCACCAAATGGAAACGTGTGAGGATTGGCTACATTACGATATTGGGGTTAACAGAGATATACAAACACATGTGAAATACGTAATCACCAAAGACCTACGGAATACCAAGAGAAGACTACTCAACAATGTGTCATAACTTACATGGGAAAAGGATACGAACAAGAACACCTATATGTATATGTGTAAAAGAAACACATCCTGCACAACTAGAACAAACAGAACAGTGTAATCAAATTGGCTCTGATAAAACATAAAAATTAAATTAAAAAAACGAACAAGAACTAAGGAAACATAAACTTAAGGGGCTTTTCCGTGACACATTCCATTCTAGTTTACAAGCTAGTTACAGGGCCTCCAGAAAGGCTCTTCTGCCCTAGTAACCAGATTCGCAGTGGAGAAATGCTGCCGCCTTGTGGCCGTTTCCCACAAGAGCAGCTTTAAACCCAGTGCTAAAGGTCACTGCATATTCACAATCATTGCAGGCCTGTAAATGACACCTGCCCTCTAACAAAATCCTGGGGTTGAAAATCGACGAAAAAATTCAAAAGAGGGCAACCTTCCAAGAAGAAAATTTCAAGAGGTATATTGTACTCACATTTTAGTTTTTTTAAATGGAAAATTAAAAGGCGTGGAAAAATGCTGAACGTTAAGAATTGTTAAGGACATGCAAATCCAAATTACAAAAACCTATCAGCTCACACCTGTCAGAATGGCCATGTGCAAATATTCTGTAAACAATAAATGTTAAAGAGGATGTGGAGAAATGCGTACCCTCGGTGCTAAGTTGGATGTAGTGAGAGCCACTAATAGAAACACAATGGAGGTTCTTTGAAAAGTTTAACATTTTGCTACCTTGTGATCCAGCAGGCCCATTCTTGGACCTCTAACCTAAGAAGACCTAATTGGAAAGACACAGGCAGGCAAATCTGCATTGCAGCAGTATTTCAATGGCTAAGATATGGAAGTAACCAAAAAGTCCACTAATAGATGGGTGGACAAAGAAGAACTGGTACATGTGAGATGGAATATTTGCTAGGGAATAAAAATGAAACAATGCCATTTGCAACATCATAGAAGAATTTAGAAGTAATCAGGCAAATTGTAGTAAGTAAGAAAGCGAAAGGCACCTATCCTGTGATATCACTTACAGGTGTTACCTAAAAATTGATACCAATGAAGATATTTCCACAGAGAAAGGCAATCACAGATTCATTACACAAACTTATGGTTCACCAAATGGAAAGGTGTGAGGATTGGATACTTTACGATATCGGGGTTAACACAGATATACAAACAGATGTGAAATACGTAATCACCAAAGACCTACGGAATACCAAGAGAAGGCTACTCAACATTGTGTCATAACCTACATGGGAAAAGGATCTGAAGAAGAATACATATATGTATTTATGTAAAAGAACCACATCTTGCACACCCAGAACAAACAGAATAGTGTAATCAAATTTGCTCTGATAAAAAATAAAATTTAATTGAAAGCACAAACAAGAAGTAATGACATAAACTTAAGGGGCTTTTTCCTGGCACATTCCATGCTAATTTACAAGCTAGTAACAGGACCTCCAGAAAGGCTCTGCTGCCCTAGTAACCAGATTTCGTAATGGAGAAATGCTGCCACCTTGTGGCCCTTTCCCACAACAGCAGCTTTCAACCAAGTGCAAAAGGTCACTAAATATTCCCAAGCATTGCAGGCTTGTAAACGACACCTGCCCTCAAACAAAAATCCTTGGGATGAAAATCCACAGAAATTTCAAAAAAGGGAAATCTTTCAACAAGAGAATTTCCGGAAGTATATTGTACTCACACTTTTTTCTTTTTTTTTTTTTTTAACAGAAAAGTAAAAGGCCTGGAAAAATTATAAATTTTAGGAATTATTAAAGACATTCAAATCCAAATTACAAAAACCTATCAGCTCACACCAGTCAGAATGGCCATCAGCAAAAATGCTGCAAACAATAAATGCTGAAGGGATTGTGGAGAAATGTGAACCCTCAGTTCTAAGGGGGACGTGGTAAGAGCCACAAATGAAAACACAATAGAGGTGCTTTGAAAAGGTAAACATTGAGGTACCAGTGAATCAAGCATACCCATTGCTGGGCCGATCACCTGAGAAAATGAGAATCAAAAAGTCAGGCTAGCAAACCTGCACTCCAGCAATATTTTCCATAGTCAACACGTGGAAGCAACGAATATGTCCATCAACAGAGGAGTGCACAAAGAAGAAGTGGTCCATGTACACAAAGGAATTGTACTCCAATAAAAAATATAAATTAAATTTAAAAAACAACCATAAGTAAGAAGACATAAGCTTTTGAGGTTTTATCAGGACACATTCAACTCTATTTTATAACTGAGGAACACCACTGGCAGGAAGGTCTGTTTTCCTAGGTACCAGAGTGGAGAACGTAGAAATGCAGCCGCTCTCTGGCCGTTACCTGCAACAGCACTTTAAAACCTGTGCTAATGGTCACTTCATATGAACAAGTACTGCAGGGCTGTAAATGAAACTTGCCCTCAAAATGTCGTGAGGGAGGTAATGGCCAAAATATTTCAATGTGTGGCCCATACTTTAAGAAAACAATTTGAAGATGTAAGCTGTAATCACAGTTTGGGAAAAAAAAAGGATATGCCTTAAGCTCCATTTCAATGGATTGTTAGACGTTTGCAAATCCAACCACAAAGAGGTATCAGCTCACACCAGTCAGAATAACCATCAGCAAGAAAACTACAAACACGAAATGCTGAAAGTGTTTTGGAGAAATGCATACCCTCAACTTTAAGTGAGACGTAACCTGCAAAGAGCCACTAATGAGAATAGAATGGTGGCGCCTTTAAAAGGTATATATTTAGCTACCATATGATCCAGCAGGCCCATTCCTGGACCTATAACCTAAGAAGACAGAATTGGAAAGACACTGGCAGGCAAATCTGCATTGCAGCAGTATTACAATAGCCAAGACATGGAAGCAACCAAAAAGTCCATCAACAGATGAGTGGACAAAGAAGAACTGGTACATGTACAGATGGAATATTAGCCAAGGAAGAAAATGAATCAATGCCATTTGCAGCAGCATAGATGATTCTAGTGGTAATCACGCAACTTGTAGTAAGTGAGAAAGCGAAAGACACATATCCTATGATATCACTTATAGGTGTTACCTAAAAATTGGTGCCAATGAAGAGATTTCCACAGGGAAAGGCAATCACAGATTCATTAAACAACTTACGGTGCACCGAATGGAAAGGTGTGAGGATTGGATACATTATGATCTTGTGGTTAACAGAGATACACAAACACATGTGAAATATTTAATCACTAAAGACTTATGGCATACCAAGAGAAGACTACTCAACATTGTGTCATAACCTAGATGGGAAAAGGATCCAAAGAAGAATACATATATGTATATGCGTAAAAGAACCGCATCTTACACACCTAGAGCAAACAAAACGTTGTAATCAAATTTGCTGTGAGGAAAAATAAAAATTAAATTAAGAAAACGAACAAGAAGTAATGAGACATAAACTTAAGGAGCTTTTTTGTGGCACATTCCCTTCTAATTTACAACCTAGGAACACTACTTCCAGAAAGGCTCTGCTGCCCTAGACACCAGATTTGGGGATGGAGAAATGCTGCCGTCTTGTGGCCGTTTCCCACAACAGCAGCTTTAAACCCAGCGCTAATGGTCACGTAATATTCAAAATAATTGCAGGCCTGTAAATGACACCTGCCGTCAAAAAAAATCGTGGCATGGTAAATCGACCAGAAAATTCAAAAGACGTCAACATTTCAAGAAGACAATTTCAAGAGGCAGATTTCACACACACTTTGTCTTTCTTGTTTGTTTGTTAAAAAAAAAAAGAGGCATGGAGAAATGCTCAACATCAGGAATTAATAAAGCCATGCAAATCCAATCTACAGAAACGTTCACCTCACAGCCGTCAGAATGATCATCAGCAAAAATTTACAAACAATAAATGCTGAAGCGGTTTCAGAGAACTGTGTACCCTCTAGCTGCTGGGGGGATGTAAACTGGTCACAGCCAGTAGTGAGAACAGAATGGATGTGCGTTTAAACCTAAAAATTGAGGTACTGTGTGATCTTGTAGGCACTTGGGTGGGCCTACCACCTGAGCAGAGCAGATTCAAAAAGACACAGGCTAGAAATCCTGCACTGCAGGAACATTTACCATAGCCAAGACTTAGAAGAAACCGAAATGTCCATCTACAGAACAATGCACAAAGAAGTGGCCCATGTACGCAATGGAATATTAGCCATGGAAAAGAATGAAACAGTGCCGTTTGCACCACCATAGAAGGACCTAAAGATCATCACCCAACTTGAAGTAAGAAAGAAACCAAAAGACAGATATCGTATGACATCACTTCTAGGTGTTACCTGAAAATTGATACCCAAGGACTTATTTCCAAGAGAAGGACATGCATGGATTAAGAAAACAAAATTATGTTTAACCAAATGGAAAGGTGTAAGGAATGGATGAATTAGGGTATGGGGGTTAATATACATGTACTAATACATATGAAATATATAATCACAAAATACCTATGGAATACCAAGAGAGGTCTACTCAACACTCTGTAATAACCTACATGGGAAAGGATCCAAAGATGAATAGATAGATACATAGACATAATAAACCGGATTCTGTACACCTAAAACAAGCACAACATTTTCATCTAATTTGCTCTGATAATAAATAAAAATTAAATTTAAAAAACACACAAGAAGTAAGGAGATATAAGCTCTTGGGGATTTGCCCTGGCACATTCTACTCTAATTTGCAGCCCACTAACACAATTTCCAGGGAGGCTCTGTTGCCCAAAAACCCAGAGTTCGAAATGCAGAAATGCTGCCGACTTGTGGCCGTTTCCCGCAAGAGGGGCTTTAAGCCCACAGCTAATGGTCCCTTAACATTCACAAGGACTCAGGGCTTTAAAGGACACCTGCCCTCAAAAAATATCCTGAGCTAGGGAATGGCCAAAAAAATTCACAACAGGCAAATTTTTCAAGAAGATAGTCTGAAGAGGTAAGTTTTACTCACTCTTTTTTTAAAAAAAGGAAAATGGATAAAAGCTCAACCTCAGGAATTATTAGACTCATGCAGATCTAATCTACAAAATGGTTTCAACTCACACCAGTCGACTGATCATCAGCAAAAAGTCTACAAACAATAAATGCTGAAGGGGTTTTAGAGAACTGTGTACCCTCTGGCTGCTGGTGAGATGTAAAGTGGTAACAGCCAATAATGAGAACAGAAAGGAGTTGTATGTAAAAGTAAAAATTCAGCTAACCAGTCGATCCAGCAGGCCCACCGCTGGGTCTCTCACCTGAGAAGATCAGAATCGAGAAGACACTGGCTGCAACAGCTGCACTGCAGCCAGATTCACAATAGAGAAGACATGGAAGCAACCAAAATGTCCACCAACAGATGAATGGATAAAGAAGAAGTGGTCCATGTACACAATGGAATATTAGCCATGGAAACCAAGAAACACTGCTCTTTGAGGCACCATAGATGAGCCTAGAGATAATCACGGAACATGAGGTAAGTCGGAAAGCAAAAAATATATATCCTATGACATCACTTATAGGTGTTATCTAATAACTGAAACAAATGAACATATTTCCACAGAGAAAGACACTCACAGATGTAGAAAACAAACTATGCTTATCTAAAAGGAAAGGTGGTGGGAATGGATAAATTAACATATATGTATACAAATACATGTAACAAAAAGACAGACCATATAGCAAGGGAGGTCTACAGAACACTCTCTAATAATTGACATGGGAAGACGATCTGTACATTAAGATATATATATAATGTGTAAGTGAACCAGATTGTGTACACCTTAGACAAACAACATTCTAATCATTACCCCGAATAAAAAAATTAAAACAACAAACAAGAAGTAATGAGACATAAACTTATGGGGGTTTTTCCTGGCACATTCCATTCAAATTTACAACCTAGAAAAACGACTTCCAGAAACGCTCTGCTGCCCTAGTAACTAGATTTGGTAATGGAGAAATGCTGCTGCCTTGGGGCCATTTCCACAACAGCAGCTTAAACCCAGTGCTAATGGTCACTAAATATCCACAATCACAGCAGGCCTGTAAATGAAACCTGCCTTCAAAAAAAAATCCTGGGGACCAAAATCTATAGAAAATTCAAAAGAGGGTAACCTTTCAACAAGAGAATTTCAAGAAGTATATTGTACTCACACTTTTTTCTTTCTTTCTTTTTTTTTAACAGAAAAGAAAAAGGCCTGGAAAAATGATAAAATTTAGGAATTTTTAAAGACATGAAAACCCAAATTACAAAAACGTATCAGCTCACACCAGTCAGAATGGCCATCAGCAAAAATGCTGCCAACAATAAATACTGAAGGGATTATGGAGAAATGCGAACGCTCAGTTCTAAGGGGGACGTGGTAAGAGCCACAAATGAAAACACAATGGAGGTGCGTTGAAAAGGTAAACATTGAGCTACCAGTGAATCAAGCATACCCACTGCTGGGCCTGTCAACTGAGAAAATGAGAATCAAAAAGTCATAGGCTAGCAAACCTGCACTCCAGCAATATTTACCATAGTGAACACATGGAAGCAACGAATATGTCCATCAACAGAGAAATGCACAAAGAAGAAGTGGTCCATGTACACAAAGGAATAGTACTCCAATAAAAAATATAAATTAAATTTAAAAAACAAACATAAGTAAGAAGACATAAGCTTTGGGGGGTTTATCAGGACACATTCAATTCTATTTTATAACTGAGGAACACCACTGGCAGGAAGGTCTGTTTCCCTAGGTACCAGAGTGGAGGACGTAGAAATGCTGCCGCTCTCTGGCCATTACCTGCAACAGCAGCTTTAAAATCTGTGCTAATGGTCACTTCATATGAACAAGTACTGCAGGGCTGTAAATGAAACCTGCCCTCAAAATGTCTTGAGGGAGGTAATGGCCAAAATATTTCAAAGTGTGGCACATACTTTAAGAAAACAATTTGAAGAAGTAATCTGTAATCACAGTTTGAAAAAAAAAGGGGTATGCCTTAAAGCTCAATTTCAATGGATTATGAGACGCATGCAAATCTAACCACAAAGAGGTATCACCTCACAGCAGTCAGAATAGCCATCAGCAAGAAAACTACAAACACGAAATGCTGAAGGTGTTGTGGAGAAATGCATACCCTCAACTTTAAGTGGGATGTAACCTGGAAAGAGCCCCTAATGAGAAAAGAATGGAGGTGCCTTTAAAAGGTAAATATTGAGCTAACATATGATCCAGTAGGCCCATTCCTGGACCTATTACCTAAGAAGACAGAATTGGAAGGACACAGGCAGGCAAATCTGCATTGCAGCAGTATTACAATAGCCGAGATATGGAAGCAACCAAAAAGTCCATCAACAGATGGGTGGACAAAGAAGAACTGGTACATGTACAGATGGAATATTTGCTAGGGAAATAAATGAAACTATGCCATTTGCAGCACCACAGATGAGTCTGGAAGTAATCACGCAACTTGTAGTAAGTGAGAAAGCAAAAGACACATATCCTATGATATCACTTATAGGTGTTACCTAAAAATTTATACCAATGAAGATATTTCCACAGAGAAAGGCAATCACAGATTCATTAAACAAACTTACGGTTCACCAAATGGAAAGGTGTGAGGATTGGATACATTACAATATTGGGGTTATCAGAGATATACAAACACATGTGAAATACGTAATCACCAAAGACCTACGGAACACCAAGAGAAGACTACTCAAGACTGTGCCATAACCTACATGGGAAAAGGATCCGAAGAAGAATAGATATATGTATATGTGTAAAAGAAACAAATCTTGCACACCTAGAACAAGCAAAACATTGTAATCAAATTTGTTGTGATAAAAAATAAAAACTAAATTTAAAAAACGAACATGAAGTAATGAGACATAAACTTAAGGGGCTCCTTCCTGGCAAATTCCATTCTACTTTCCAACCTAAATATTCACTATCATTGCAGGCCTGTAAATGACACCTGCCCTCAAAAAAAATCCTGGGGTCGAACATTGACCAAAATATTCAAAAGAGGGCAACCTTCCAAAAAGACAATTTCAAGAGGTATATTGTACTCACACTTTTTTCTTCTCTTTTTTTTTAAACAAAAGAAAAAGGCCTGGAAAAATGCTGAACATTATTAATTATTAAAGACCAGCAAATCCAAATTACAAATATTTATTAGCTCACACCAGTCAGAGTGGCCATCAGCAAAAGTTCTGGAAAGAATAGATGCTGATGGGGTTGTGGAGAAAGGCGTACCCTCGGTTCTAAGTGGGACGTGGTAAGAGCCACTAATGAAAATAAAATGGAGGTGCCTTGAAAAGGTAAACATTGAGCTACCATTCAATCAAGCATACACACTGCTGGGCTTATCACCTGAGAAGATGAGAATCAAAAAGACACAGGCTGGCAATCCTGCCCTCCAGCAATATTTACCCTAGCCAACACTTGGAAGCAATGAAAATATCCATCAACAGAGGAATGCACAAAGAAGAACTGGTCCATGTACGCAATTGAGTATTACTACAATAAAAAATATAAATTAAATTTAAAAAACAAACATAAGTATGGAGACATAAGCTTTTGGGGGTTTATCTGGGCACCTTCCACTCTAATTTATAACTGAGGAACACCACTGGCATGAAGGTCTGTTTCCCTAGTTACCAGAGTGGGGAACGTAGAAATGCTGTCACACTCTTGCTGTTACCTGCAACAGCAGCTTTAAAACCTGTGCTAATGATCACTTCATATGCACGAGTACTGCAGGGCTGAATATGAAACTTGCCCTCAAAATGTCTTGAGGGAAGTAATGGCCAAGAAATTTCACAATGTGGCACATATTTCAAGAAAACAATTTGAAGAGGTAAGCTCTACTCACAGTTTGAAAAAAAAAGGGACATGCCTTAATGCTGAATTTCAATGTATTATTAGGCACATGCAAATCCAACCACAAAGAGGTATTAGCTC